>NC_036862.1:15942551-15946388 GCF_002910315.2 Salvelinus sp. IW2-2015 | reverse complement strand
TGCAGAACTGTTTGCCACAGTCGCACTGTTGCCTTGACTACAGAACACCACAGTAAGCTGCTAGTGGGCCGGGTTACATACAGTCAATTTGGGCAATCATTGTTCATTTTGGAAAACAGTCATTAATCCAGAAACAGTATGGACATTGTATAGACTAGTGTACCCTTCTCTTTTAGTTTTAGGACCAGGAGGGCCTTTTCTGTTATTACCAGCTTGACAGTTGAAATATTATCGTCTGCATAGAGCAGATGAAACATAGTGTGTGTGTGTGTATTGAGTGAAGAGGTGTGTCCCAACCTCTGCATCGTGGCCCCRGCAGACTCCTCCTCTCTCCCGAGGTGGACACTCTCGCGCGCTCTCTCCTGGTTACCATGGTAACCCCACAGCGATCCACCCACCCCAAGTGCATCATTGGAGGCTCCAGAGTGGGGGGTGGGGGGCAGCAGCTGTGGACTACTCCCTTTACAACCCCCCCCTCATTTCACCCCCCCACCTCGCTGTGTGGCGGGACCCTCTTGCTTTGGGTAGCTTTGCTTCACCACTTCTCTCTCTCTCGTTCTCTCTCTCCTGCCGCTCACTGCCTGGCCATGGTTGTGTAGACATCGTGGGCACGCTGAGGCCCGACGAGAAGGCCATCATGACCTATGTCTCCTGCTTCTATCACGCCTTCTCTGGCGCCCAGAAGGTGAGCACCGCCACCACGCCRCCTTTAACCCCTGACCTMTGTGACACCAGCCAGGGTCACAGGCGATGTCATACTGGCCAAGGACGCTCACTGMCGCTTTGGGCTCACAGTACACCTCTATGGAACAACAAACTCACACTCCTCATTACTCTATAACTGCCCTGTTTCAACTCTGCCCCCATAGACTGGTCGTTAGCAGTGTTTCTCATAGCTACAGTTAAGGCGTTACATAGCTGGTTTGTTAGAGTATAGACTAAAATGGGATGAAATAAGCTTCAACTGATCTGTGGGAAGCGCTGTTAACGAYGGTTCAACTGTCCAACTATTAACACCGAAACTGTTTCAATGKGTACAATGTGTTTTTCTGTGGAGATTACTCCGTAGTGTGTTAGACGTTCCAAGGCATAATACAGCGTCTTACTGTTTCTTTATTTCAGTGGTTTAAGTGTAAGTCCCTAAACACACCAGCTGATGTGGACAAAAGCGGTACAGAACCAGACCGAATGCTCCCGTTGTATAGGAGAAGCATGTAGCTTTTTGAGTCACAGAGTGTGAAGTTGGCACACAGAGTCCGTGGAACTAACCCTTGTCAGCTGTAGCATGCTGTGTTAGCCTCTACCCTTAACACTGTGCAGCCATCCAACGGGTTCGTGTGTGTGTGCACGGTGTTGAAATCATCTGTCAAGTCACGGCTAGTGTGTGGTTTTTGTGTGTTCACTTAGTTTACTATGTTGTTCATAGCTAAAAACTAGAAATTACACTCCGTCTAGTTAGACATTAAACTAACTCGAGTTGACGGTACGTAGTACTTTGAGTTTGAGCTTCCACTGCAGTTTGTCTTTGACTGGTAGGCAGCTGATCTGAATTGTGAAAAATGTGTCAAAGCCACACACGTTCGTGCACGTGCTCCTAATCCATAACAAGCAACCTGTGTATTGGCACCGCTGACGACTTTCATCTGTGATAGGCTGAGACTGCAGCCAATAGGATCTGCAAGGTGCTGGCTGTCAACCAGGAGAATGAGCACCTCATGGAGGACTACGAGAAGCTGGCTAGTGACGTGAGTAGTACACCCTGTCTGTCTGGTACCTGTCCCTCCCTTGGCCTAACGCACCACGTTACTACCTCCTGTACCGGTCGCATGCTCGTGCCTCACAACACGTCTACGTCTGGTCTGTCTGTAACCTGTCCCTCCCCTCATCTCACCACAAGCGGTCTGACTCTCTGTACCTCCCTCTCTCCTCAACAACACGATCTATTCCTGTCTGTCTTGTACGCTCCCTCCCACCCTCACGCACACGTCTACTCTTTCTGTAGCGGCCCTCTCCGTCCTCAGCGCACACGTCTACTCTCTGGTCCTCCCTCTCTCCTCACCGACATCTCGTTATGGGACGTCTACTCTCTGTACCTCCTCCCGCCTGCACCACACGTCTACTCTCTGTAACCTCGCCTCTCCGTCTGCGACTCAGCAACGTCTCTCTCTGGGTAACCGTCCTGCTCGTCCTGCCAGTGCGTATCATCGAGGATGCCGTCCGCTACCTCTCTGTACCGTCCCGTGCTCTCCTCACGACGACGGTCCTGGCGTCTGCTTGTACCGGGTCCCTCTCTCCTCACCACAGCGTCTACTCTGTGCTGTAGCGATCCTCTCCGTCCTCACCGACACGTCTACGTCCTCTGTAGCCTCCTCGTCTCCTCCCGACACCGTCCTACTCTGTACCGGCTCGCGCTTCATCATCAATGCACGCACACGCTACTCTCGTGTACGCGTCTCTCTCTCCTCCACTACACGTGCTCATCTCTCTGTACCGTCCCTCCTCCTCCTCAACCATCACCGTCTACTCTCCTGTAGCTCCCTCGTCTGCCTCACACACGTCTTAACTCTCTTGTAAGGCCTCCCTCTCTCCTCACCACACCGTCTTACTATCTGGTGACGTCCTCTCTCTCAACGCGACACGTCTACTCTCTGTGATCGCTCCCTCTCTCGCTCACGCGCTCACGGTTCACTGCTCTGTACCCGCGTCCCTCTCTCGCCCTGCCACACGAGGCCCGGGCGGGCGTGGTGGACAGTCTACTTCTGCTGTACCTGCTCTCCTCGTCTCCTCACCGCACCACGTGCTACTCTGGTGGCTGTAACCCGCCTCCTCTCCTCCTGCACCACAACGTCTACTCTGTTGCTGTACGTCCCTCTCTCCCTCACACAGCGATCGTCTACTGCTCCTGTACCTCCCTCTCGGTCTCAGACCACACGTGCTAGCTTTTTGCTCTGTGTACCTCCCTCTCTCGCTCACGCACATGAACGTCTCCTTCTCTGTACCGTCCCCGTCTCTCCTCACAGCACGTCTACTCTTTGTACCTCCTTCTCGGTCGCTGCACCACACGGTCCGTCTACTGGCTGCTGTACCTTCCCTCTCGTCGCCACCACATCGTCTTATCGTCTGCTGGTCGGCTCCCTCTCTCCTCACCTACATTACTCTAGCTGCTCCTGTACCGTGCCCTCTCTCGGCGTCACCACAGGACAACGTACGCGCAGCTACGTCTATTACTCCTCTGTAGGGCACGTCCCTCTCTGGTGTCCTGCAGCCGACAGGCGGGTCTGACTGTCTGTGCCCTCTGATGGGGGGGCTTGGTCGCCATGTGTGTACTAGCTTTTAGCTAGTAAGACGTCGCAGTAGGGTTATAGATATGTTTCCTCTCATCACCTCCACATACCGGCCATTTCTCGCACTAACTTCCTTCTGACCTTTACAGTTGTATTCACTGGCTCGTATAAGCGAACAGGTCTGCACTCGCTGTTCTCTGCAGCACGTTCTCTCGTCGTGGTGCATTTGTCACTCTATCGCCTGGCTTTCCTCTGCCTCTGTCGGTAGCTGGTTGGGACGTGAGGAGTTCGCCGGATCCATCCCGTAGGCTGGGAATGAGCCGGGCTCCAGAGAAGACCATGGCCGGAGTATGCAGCGAGAGAGGAATGTGAGGCCTTCCGGGGCTTACAGGGCCGGCGTCCGACGAGAAGCCCGCGCGCCAAGGTGGCAGGAGAAGTGTCAGCTGGAGATCAAGCTTCAACAACCTGGCAGACGCAAGGCTGAGGCTGAGCACACAGGCGGCCCGCGCGCTTCATGCCTCCCGAGGACTGCGCGATGGTGTGGTGAGTGGAG
>NC_036862.1:15890458-15942526 GCF_002910315.2 Salvelinus sp. IW2-2015 | reverse complement strand
TCTCTCCTCACCACACGTCTACTCTCTGTACCTCCCTCTCTCCTCACCACACGTCTACTCTCTGTACCTCCCTCTCTCCTCACCACACGTCTACTGTCTGTCCCTCTGATGGGCTGTCCATGTTTCCTAGCTCTTCTAGTAACGTCCATAGGTTATATTTCCTCTCATCACCTCCACATAGGCCATTTCTCCACTAAACTTCCCTTCTACCTTTACAGTTGTATTCATCTCGTATAAACATCTGCCCTCCTTTCTCTCACACTTCTCTCTCGTGTCATTTGTCACTCTATCCCCCTTTCCTCTCCTCTGTCGTAGCTGTTGGACTGGATCCGCCGGACCATCCCGTGGCTGGAGAACCGGGCTCCAGAGAAGACCATGGCCGAGATGCAGCAGAAGCTGGAGGACTTCCGGGGCTACCGCCGCGTCCACAAGCCCCCCAAGGTGCAGGAGAAGTGTCAGCTGGAGATCAACTTCAACACCCTGCAGACCAAGCTGAGGCTGAGCAACAGGCCCGCCTTCATGCCCTCCGAGGGACGCATGGTGTCGGTGAGTGGGACTGGCGGACGGACGCGTGGACACTCACTCTCTCACTATTAGAGACATTTMGAAGCAGAAACAGACTGTTTCGACATGTAGAGCAGTTGTACCAATGATGCCRTCCATATCTATTGGACAATTCACCTGGCCATCCTAAAGCTCTCCTGTATTATTTCATTCTTATTTAGATCATTATAGTAGTGGTTCACGTTGTTGTCCCACAATGGGAAATTGGTTTGTGATTAGTTTAAAAAGACATACATATCACCAAATACATCTACATATATTGCGCTAGAGGGTATAATGCTGTTATACAGTGTAGTGTTCTTTCTGCTGTACGGTGGATCAATGTCCTCTCCCTGGCTGCAGGATATCAACGGGTCATGGCACAACCTGGAGGGGGCGGAGAAGGGCTACGAGGAGTGGATGCTCAACGAGATTCGTCGCCTGGAGAGACTCGACCACCTGGCCGAGAAGTTCCGTCAGAAAGCCACCATCCACGAGTCCTGGACCGATGGTATGGAGACACTCACTAGTTACTGTACAGGCTACACTGATCCCTCACCCTCACTCTGCCGTAGGGTCGCAAAATTCCAGTGACTTTCCCAAAATTCCCAGGTTTTCCCRGAAAACCTGGCTGAGGGATTCTGGATTTGCTGCTTGTTCCSTCCTCCTGGGACTCTTCCAAMTGGGATTTCWGGAAAAAGTTAGAATTTGGKGAAAGTTTACTGGAATTTTGCAACTGTACCTAGACACTTGTCGGTGCCACTGCTCCCTATAGATCTCAAAGTAYTAGGTGGAGCTTTGACCATATTGATAATGAGGAAGTATGGGTTTGAGTGAGTTGGTTTGGATATCTTGAAGCTTACCGTCTTTAACCCTTCCCTCCCACCCCAGGTAAGGAGGCCATGCTGACCCAGAAGGACTATGAGACAGCCAGCCTGTCGGAGGTCAAGGCTCTGCTGAGGAAACACGAGGCGTTTGAGTCTGACCTGGCCGCCCACCAGGACCGCGTGGAGCAGATCGCTGCCATCGCACAGGAACTCAAGTRAGCGGGAGAAAAGGAGGGAGGGATGGGAGGAGTTGATGGAGAGATGGGATGGAGGGAGTAAATGAGATATGGGGGGGTGAAAAGGGATGGGAGATTGTGGGAGGGGACTGAGGGTGGATGGGAGAACGGGAAGAGTCAGGAGGAAGAGATGAATGGAGAAATAATCCAGAAGAATGAAAAKATGGAGATTGTGGTTAGGTTGAGTAGGACTCATGTAGAAAGATAATAATTCCACGTGTGTGTTCCCTGTGCCTCAGTGAGCTGGACTAYTACGACTCCCCCAGGGTGAACGCCCGCTGTCAGAAGATCTGTGAGCAGTGGGATGCCCTGGGGTCTCTCACCCAGAGCCGCAGGGAGTCTCTGGAGGTACGCCCCTCCCCCAGCCAGCCACCTTTCACACACTCCCATCTAGTCATACACTACAGGTCATGACAAGGACACGTTTACACTGTGAAAATGGGTAGACGCGCACACAAACACACAGACCTTCTACCAGGGTTCCCTTACCCCACTTCTGTGTCTCATGTTGAATCCCTGTCACATAGATGCTAGTGTTCCCAGCAGGCACCTGACCCCAGTCTCTCCCCCCACAGAGGACAGAGAAGCAGCTGGAGTCCATTGACGAGCTGTACCTGGAGTACGCCAAGAGGGCGGCACCCTTCAACAACTGGATGGAGGGGGCCATGGAGGACCTGCAGGACATGTTCATCGTTCACAACATCGAGGAGATCCAGGTAAAAGACATGGGGACACCATCACCAACCGTTTACTGCTTTACGTCTCCAGAGGGTCTCCACTATCACAATGTATCATCATGACCTGTGCTGTTAACAGTAGGTTGTCAATGAAGTTGTCATTTAGTCTCATACTGGGTAACGAACATTTAGAATGAATGGGAATGACTGGAAATCTACATGAGCAGTAGCATTGCTACCGTACCTGTAGACTGCCAGTCATAGCTCTAACGCTACTTAGCATTGGCTCGTGAAGCTACCGGTAACTTCCTTCACACTGCGCGCATGGTATCCATGAGTTCATGACTGATATGGGTATGCACTGTAATACCATGCTGATCCCGCTCTTCATCTGTCCTTTCACTTTGTCCTTCACCTCATTTCCCATCCTTCTCCTTCGTTTCTTTCTCCGTTTCAATCTCTCATTTTTCTCCTCTCTCTTACAGGGCCTCATCACAGCCCATGAGCAGTTCAAATCTACCCTCCCCGAGGCCAACAAGGAGCGGGAGGCCATCCAGGCTATTCAGGCGGAGGTGCAGAAGATTGCCCAGTACAACGGCATCAAGCTGAGCGGGGGCAACCCCTACACCACCATCACACCCAAGACTATCGACAACAAGTGGGACAAGGTGTGTACCTGTGGCTGTATGTTCATATATGCTTTGCGATGTGTGCAGTTACTGCTTTTGCCGGTTTSAATTCAATCCATATTTATTTATTTCTGTTTCCACGTGCTAGTTAATAYCTAAAACAGKCCCCTGAGTGAGCCTCAGCCTTGTGGCATTGCTTCTACTATGGGAATGAGTGTGTGCTGTGCTGACTGGCGCCCCCATGTGGTGTTTTGTAGGTGGAACAGCTGGTTCCCCAGCGTGACCAGGCCCTGCAGGAGGAGCTGGCCAAGCAGCAGTCCAATGACCACCTGCGCCGCAAGTTTGCCACCCAGGCCAACATCGTCGGGCCCTGGATACAGACCAAAATGGAGGTACTGTAAAGAAACCGAGCCGTACCCTTACTGTGCCGACCCATACTACATAACATTGATCCAGCCCTCTTAGTGCCATTAGTTCTATTGGCTCTGTGCCTCCTGGATCGTGTTCATTATGGCATTCAACACTAAATGTTTTGTGACGGGGAAGAAAATTGAGCGTCCAGGTTGACCCTACCTTTTTCAGCTTGTTTTCTTCCGTTTGGTGCCTAGTGAATACACGCCAGCTCTGGCCTTTTTGGGATCTGGTCCTTGAATGTGTGTGTGTGTGTGTGTGTGTGTGTGTGTGTAGGAGATTGGACGGATATCCATTGAGATGAATGGAACTCTGGAGGACCAGCTGGTGAACCTGAGAGAGTATGAGCAGAGCATCATAGAGTACAAGCCCAACATTGACCAGCTGGAGGGAGACCATCAGCTCATCCAGGAGGCCCTCATCTTTGACAATAAATACACCGCCTACACCATGGAGGTAGCTACACAAAAACAAACATTTCAGTTCACCCGGGCAGCCCAAATGGCCCCCTATTCCCTTTATAGTGCACTACATTTGACCAGGCCTGGTAAAAAGTAGTGCACTGTGTAGAGAATAGGGGGCCATTCGGGCTGCCGCCCTGCTCTCGACTATCTGTTGGTTCTATGTGGAATAGATCACTATATTTTTCAGATTTTCATTGTCTGTTCTATTTTTAGATTTTCTTTGTCTGTTCTATTTTTAGATTTTCTTTGACCAGGCGGGGCAGTTGAGAACCAGTTGTTATTTACAATGAAAGCCTGGATGCTTCTGGTGTCCTCCCTCTTTTAGTGCCCTTTGTCCGTTCGTCTGTTCTACATATTACATTTCTATCTCTCCTCCTTACTCAATACCGTTTCTTCTTCATGTGGTTAACCTTCAATGTATGTTATCTCTCTCTCCCCCTCCCCCTCCATTCCTCCATCTCAGCACCTGCGGGTGGGCTGGGAGCAGCTCCTCACCACCATCGCCCGCACCATCAACGAGATCGAGAACCAGATCCTGACCCGCGACGCCAAGGGCATCAGCCAGGAGCAGC
Organism: Salvelinus sp. IW2-2015; assembly: GCF_002910315.2. Lineage (NCBI taxonomy): Eukaryota > Metazoa > Chordata > Actinopteri > Salmoniformes > Salmonidae > Salvelinus > Salvelinus sp. IW2-2015. The sequence continues at coordinate 15,938,167 of NC_036862.1, read as the reverse complement.
TGCATGAGTACCGCACTTCCTTCAACCACTTTGACAAGGTCAGGGGTCAACACCGGGGGTCAACATGGGGGATCAGGCGAGAGGGAACAGGGGGGCATCTTTTTGTATAAAATGACGTCGTAAAAAATGTCTGCGAGAATGCTGTTATTTCCACCGGCTTTTGCAGTTGAGTGTCTATACTCTAGAAGAGGTGTTTACACTTATCTCCTGTATGTGTCGAGTCTTAAGTCCCCCTCTTATTTCAGAAGGGAAACTCAGGTGGGACTAAGAAATGGACTAGACTTGTGAGGACGAACCTATTCCTTATTTGTTGACATTCACAGGTGGAACTAGTAGTGTTTCACCCTGGGTTGGAGGTGGCTGGGGCTGTGTAGAGCGGAGCGCCCTGAGAGAGGGGGGTTGTGTAACCCCCGAGTTCACCTCACCCATCCCACAACAGCGTACCTCATCACTTCACCTCACTGTCTTTATGCATGCTGTGTTTGTCTCAACATCAAGACAGAGACTGTGTCCCAAGTGACACCATATTCCCTATATAGTGCACTGCTATTGACCAGGACCCATATGGCTCTGGTCAAATGTAGTGCACTATATAGGGCAGGGGCATTCAGCTCTTACCCTATGAGGTTCGGAGCCTGCTGGTTTTCTGTTCTACACACACCTGGTGTCCCAGGTCTAAAGCAGTCCCTGATTAGAGRAACAGTGGGGGGRAAAGCAGTGGAACTTTGAGGTCTAGAGTTGAATTTGAGGGTTATAAGGAATAGGGTGCCATTTGGGACAAAGCTGTCCTTTCAGTAGCACTATGGTGATCTTTGAGTACTTGTTGTCATTCCCATAAAGATATTTAGGGGACACAGTYAAACAGTATGTATTCCTAAGCACTTTGCCTTTGCTCTCCTTTGGAGAACTGGCCCCTCACTGTCACTGGTGTGCCTGTCTAGTATCACGGATGTATTTCCCCGYAAGCTGTTGTCATTGTTTAACGTCTAACATCCGTTTGTTTGTCTGTCTGTCCCCACCATGTCTGTCCATCATCATCACCCTCGTTTTGCATGCCATGTTCCCATCACCTGACCACTCCCATCTGGCATCCCTGTGTTGTGATTGTTCCATCATGGCTTCCGTCATCATGGTGTGCTCTGTAATTGGCTGATGGGGACCTCACAGGACCACAGCGGGGGCCTGATGGCTGAGGAGTTCAAGGCGTGCCTGATCAGCCTGGGCTACGATGTGGAGAATAACAAAACGGTAAGGAGCACAGACAAGCCAGGGGGGCGAGAACATAGGATAGAGGGGCTGCTGCTGTTTCCCCTGTCCAACCTGCGGGTGGTGCTCTCTGCCTGGCTCTTCACTTGCCGGTGCAGTAATTCACTCATTTCACTCACCCACTCACTCACTGGCCTCCACTCCAGCCTCAGCCTCGGCTCCAACAGCGCTGCTGCATTACCTTGATTTGACTCTCTCTTTTAAAGCTGTTTTCCTTTTTTCCCACTCTCCTCACATTACTCACCTCTCTGCACCTCCCCTCCTTTGTTCCTCCTCTTTCCATACTTCTATCGGTTCCTCTTCGTGCTTTTCTGTCCTCCTCGAATCTACTCTCCCTCTATTGCTTTCCTTTTTCTTCCATATCTGTTCCTCTATCTCTCGGTCCCTGGGAACAGAAGCGCACAGGGCAGATGGACATGGACAATTACCGCGCTCTGCTCGTTGCCACTGGAAACAGCCTGGTACTGCCTTCTGCTTTTTCTACTCTCTCCGTCTCTCTCTCTGTTTAGAGTAAGACMCTTATTGTTGTAGCTACTGTAACATGGTAAATGTGTATTAACTGTCTCTTGTAACACAATCCCTCTTAACCCTGCTCCTATCAGATATTAACACAACCTTTATCGTTGAGGCATGTTGTCAAATTTAACTCAAATGGAYAAGTTAAATGTTTCATTAATTAGTGGTTATATTGCTTGGAGGTTGGTCATTGGTCAATGAGGCCCTCGATTTGCTATTGGTGTGTCTGGGTTAACCTGTGTCTTCCTGTGGTGGTGGTTTCCAGGGCGATGCTGAGTTTGCCCGCATCATGGKCATAGTGGACCCCAACAACAGCGGCGTGGTCACCTTCCAGGCCTTCATAGACTTCATGTCCCGGGAGACCACGGACACCGACACAGCCGACCAGGTCATCGCCTCCTTCAAGATCCTGGCTGCAGACAAGGTGAGGGGTTTTGTGGGGGTGGAATGGTGTTGGGCTCGTGTGAGAGGGAGAGAATGTGTGTTGCAGCTACTTGAGACTGCTGAAATAGGCAAACTATCACTCTGTTATTCACTGTCCCTCTGTCTTTCCCTCTCCCTCCATCTCGTTCCCTCTGTCAGAACTTCATTATGGCTGAGGAGCTGAGACGTGAGCTGCCTCCAGACCAGGCGGAGTACTGCATCGCCCGCATGGCGCCCTACTCAGGCCCCGACGCGAAGCCCGGAGCCCTCGACTACATGTCCTTCTCCACCGCCCTCTACGGGGAGAGTGACCTCTAGGAGCACACCACAGGGGGGAGGGATGGGGACGGGATGAGGTTTGGGGTGGAAGGGGGGTACATAGAGGCTTGCCAGGCCCAATGCAGAGCAGACACTCTCCACCCCTCTAGATATAGCCTGCAGTTACTGAGAGCAGTAGGAGGAGAGAAGAGGGGAGTGAGTCTGCAGCCAGTGGATTGATTGGCTCTGTAGAAGAGGGAGGGGCTGCATGTGGAGAGTCCTGGGAAGTGATTGGTGGACAGCTCTACTGCTCCCTCTAAGTTCTGGTCCTGCAGTGCCCCTGAGTGTGCAGGTTTTCATCTCAAACTGGTTGGCTGTCGCAACCTGTTATCCTCAACTTACTTTGTTCACAGATCAACTACAATCAAATGCACATCATGTTATGGGGTGGGAAAACGTCGCAACCACAGGTGCACTTCTGGGTCAGGACAGGATGGGAACACAAGTCCCACCTTCACCCTCTGCCTTGGGGGGGGGGGGGGGGGGGGGGGCAGCTATTCTGATTCTTATACTACTTTTTTGTTTATTTTATTTTATTTTGCTGGGGGGGGGGGGGGGGGCGAGTTTGCGTATTAGAACACAGAGATATATGAAGGGGAGGGGGGCGGGGGTTGAACAGAAAATAATGACATGTACCCGTAGCCACATTTTGCTGGATAAGTGGAACTCGGATATCTAACCTCAACGCTTTCCTTTTCCTGTTTCTTTCTTTCTTTTCTCCAGCAAATGTGAGTAAGTGGTGTCAGTGCTGTACATACTTATTTTTCCAGTACGCAACAGTCAGAATATTCTTCGCAGGCTTGTAGGGCAAAAAAAAGTGGCATTTTTTAAAAGCAAAACAACAAATGGAGAAAAATAAATAGCAGTTTGACACATTGAGTACCGTAGATAGGTTTGAATTACTGAGAGTCTTCATTTGGATTAAGCTATTTTTCAACGGTCAAATATGRAATCCTGTCATATTAAAGATATGGTGACAATTTAGTTGAAGGAAGTATATGTGAGGCCTTTATAGCTATGTAACCATCACATGACATAAACATGTTGGCATTTATGAAACTTTGCTTTTGTGATATATCACTTTGACACGGAGGCGTATAAGGTGCTCATGTTCACACAATCTATTCATTTATTATAGTTTCAACTGAAGAACATATTAAGAAATATCCCCTAGAAGCACAGCATGTGAGKTCATGTAAAGCTTACATGGACAAAGTGAAGGCCCACCACTACCATCGGCTGAATTGTTTCTATAGGAACACCGCTTTAGAGAGTTCCCCCGAGGAAGTTGGAAACGATGGGAGAACAAAAAATGTGCCTGTTAGTGGCTACAGCCCTGTCTCTCGCTCCCTCGCAACCCTCCATCTCCTTGTCTGTCTTCTCTATACAGCAGGGTGGGGAGGGACCCAGCATAAAGAAGGGCAAAGGGATTGGGCCAGAGTCTTAATAAACATTCCATTATGTCTTAAATAAAAGGAAATTACTGTCTACCAATCTATGCAATCATCTATATCCAATATCACAGAGTTCAGAGAGAAATGGTGGGAATTGATTTGAAGAAATTAATTGACTAAATTAAGTGCATGACATTTTTGTTTTATTTCTTTAATATTTGTAAAGGGGAGGGATGCGAGCCAAAGTGACTGAGGGAAAAAAATAAAAGACTTGGGCCAAAAGCTTGTACTTTTACCTGCAAGGTTGGAAAGCATTGAGCTTTGGATTTGTGATTTCTTTTTTTGTACTCTTTAATATCAAACCTTATCTGCTGTACTGGAAACTGCAAAACAGCCTTCTGTCTAAAAGTGAATTTCACAAGCACACATAAAGTTTCCTTATAAAATACTATGACTTGGTTGTCTTTTTTCCCCTTCTCTAGGCCTACTTCTAAATATATATACGCATAGCCTATGCCTCCTCTGTAAAACATGTTATTGTTGGGAATATTTTACTCTGGACAGTTAATGGGCCTACTCATACTACCTCTTAAATAAGCAAATAGTATTTTCCTCCTGGTAGGATAAGTGTAAATCAGCTGCTTGCCCTATGGGCTGCCTAGTCTGCATGTTTATGTCCACGTGAGGGAGACTTAGGACCACCAGTAGCCTAGTAGTAGACGGACCACCAGGAGTAGACCGTTTTAACCTCAGCAAATTAGCCTATTAACGTTTTATAAAACACTAGTAGATTTAGATTTTAAAAATTTTAAAAAATACGATGTGTATTGCTATAACTACTTTTTATACAATGGCCCACTGTGAACAAGTAGGCCTGAAGTATGGCAGGCAGTTGTGCAGCAGTTACGCACATGTTATTGTTGAACGGAAAGGGGCTGGCTACTTGGGGATAAAGCCACGGTCGGGATTTGACAGGGGAGTTCTTGATGCTCATGTAGTCTGCGTTCAAATCCAGGATGACAGAGAACCATATTTACAATTAYAGTGTGTGTTTTTGAAGAAATTTCCCCGTGAACTATTTCTGATTATTCATCACTTGCCACCGGTTTTGCGTAAAGCGCAACAATTTGGGATCTACCCGTTTTGTCGTTACACTCGTCAAGAGACCTGCCGCTTACCAACAAAATGGCCTGCTGAAAGTGAAAAGAAGATAAAAAGCTGCCCTTAACTTTATTGCGTTAACGGTGCTACCGAAGGCTGGATTGGCTGGCGATTTGTGCACGGCGCTTTGCCACAGAGACAGAAGTGCGCGCAACACCTCCAGCAGAGCCACGCGCCTGGGCATTATGCTGGTTTTCACGTTCACCTGTCTCGTGCTGCTCATCATCTTGTTCTCGGAGTCTATTCAAACTGAGAGGTCACCGGTAAGTCTTCAAGGATTTACACTTTCATACTTCAGAAGTGCTCACTTTCWTTTTGAGAGACAGTCTATCTAGCATGAACTGTTACATTTTCACTTAACTTTTTTTCTTTATCAATATTTTTTTATTATCATTCTGTGATTGTCACCTGAACTTAAACCAATATCCAATCACCGATGGTGCGTTTTAAAACATAACTAAACGTGAGTGCAAAACGTTATATTACATCTGTGCTCTGGCTGAGTGAAGTAGACTATAATAGACAGAAAGGAGTGGTTGCCATCTCAAGCAGTGCTGAAACCCTTTTCTTTCAGATTGGTTACATCCATGAATTAAAGGCATACCTGTTACCTTGAGTCACAGAGCTCTCAAAGTGATCTAAAGTCAGTTTAGTTTAGTACTGACCATAATCATTTAGGAGATTAGAGTATGACACGCTGATCCAAGATCAGTGTGTAAGGGGCCACACCTACCTCCAAGCCATGGAGTGGAATCTGAGAAAGTCTATAAAGCCAATGTTCCCTAAAGAGGTAGTGTATGGAGTAGACAAACACTGGCTAACTAGCCCAGACCGCAGGCCAGAAACCGCCTCAAGGCAAATATTGAAACTTATTTTTTTATTTTACCCGAGGGAAAACGGGTGTGTGCCCTCAGAAAGAATTCACACCCCTTGACTTTAGTCACTGGCCTACCCATWATGTCAAAGTGGAGTTATGWTTTTGGAAATGTTTCCAGATTAATAACAAATKAAAAGCTGAAATGTCTTGTGTCAATAAGTATTCAACMCCTTTGTTATGGCAAGCCTAAATAAGTTCAGGAGTAAAAATGTGCTTAACAAGTCACAAGTTGCATGGACTCTGTGCGATATTATTGTTTAACATTATTTTTGAATGACTACCTCATCTCTGTACCCCACACATACAATTATCTGTAAGGTCCCTCAGTTGAGCAGTTAATTTCAAACACAGATTCAACCACAAAGACCAGAGAGGTCTCCCAATGCCTCGCAAAGAAGGGCACTTATTGGTAGATGGGTAAAAAAAAAAAGCAGACATTGAATATCCCTTTGAGCATGGTGAAGTTATTAATTACACTTTGGATGGTTTATCAATACCCCATCCTTCCTAACTCAGTTGCTGGAGAGGAAGGAAACTGCTCAGGCATTTCACCAGAATTTAATGGCTGTGATAGGAAAATTGGGGATGGATCAACAGCATTGTAGTTACTCCACAATACTAACATACWGTAAATAAAAGAGTGAAAAGATGGAAGCCTGTACAGAATWAAAATATTCCAAAACATGCATTCTGTTTGTAAATAAGGCACTAAAGTAAAACTGCAAAACATGTGCCAAAGAAATTAACTTTATGTCCTGAATACAAAATGTTAAGTTTGGGGCACATCCAAGTACCACTATTYRTATTTTCAAGCATGGTGGTGGCTGCWTCATGTTATGTGTATGCTTTTTATGGGCAAGAACTAGGSAGTTTTTAGGATACAAATAAACTGATTTGAGGCAAAATCCTAGAGGAAAATWACTTCAGCCTGCTTTCCAACARACACTTGGAGACAAATTCCCCTTTCAGCAGGACAATAACATAAAGCAAGGCCAAATATACACGAGTTGCTTACCAAGATTACATTGAATGTTCCTGAGTGGCCTAGTTACAGTTTTGGCTTAAGGMAARACTTGAAAATGGCTGTCTAGCGATGAGCAACAACCAACTTGACAACTTGAATCATTAAAAAATAAAAAAATAAAGTGAAAATATTGTGCAATCCAGGTGTGCAAAGCTCATACAGACTTGTGCAGAAATACTCAGAGCTGTAATTGCTGGCAAATGTGATTCTAACATGTTTTGACTCAGGGGTGTGAATACTTGTGTAAATGAGATAATTCTGTATTTCATTTTCAATACATTTGCAATAATGTCTACAAATATGTTTTCACTTTRTCATTATGAGGTATTGTGTGTAGATGGGTGAGAATCTATTTAATCCAWTTTGAATTCAGGCTGTAACACAACAAAATGTGGAACAAGTTAAGGGGTATTAATTCTTTCTGAAGGAACTGTATGTGTTTGAGTGTGTRCATACAGTACATGTGTACAGGTTTCAGTGTGTTTGGTTACCATGCCAATTTTGAAATGTGAGAGAAGGTGTACTTGTACACGACTCGGCTGTGAAAGTGCACATGTTTAGCATGTCTGCGTGTGTCTGCAATGTTTGGTTGTTTTGTATTCTGCAGGCGCATGACAAATTGCACACACAGGCTGTTTGTCTGTCCAGCCTTCCTGCCATGCCATAGAGATGAATGGAGAAGAACTCTTCACATGTGACTGATTCACTGTTCTCATTACATTTACTCTGCATATGACAGGGGAGGGGGCTTATTTCAACATAAAAGTCACTGGTATGGATGTAAATAAATGCAAGTCTTTCAGAAGCATTTCAGTCTTAGCCAAAACATYGTATTTCATCACACTAAGGCGACCCCCTCGAGATATATCTATATTTTCATATGCAGTTATAAAATCTAACACCAGGTTGCCTAAAACATTGCCACCCTGTTCGTCTACGCTTCAACGCTCTGCCCAGAACACCGACGCTAATTGTAGCTGGAACACATTGTAACACTGCACCTGGACAGAGAAGCTCACTCAAGGCTACTAGCTACTCTTTAGACCCGAACCTGGTCCATTCAGTGGTACTGAACACACTGAACTCCTCGTTAGAAAGCTATCTCCYGTCCTCCAGCCACAATGACACTACCTCCAACATGCACACACACATCCAAAGTATATGCTTTCCTCCACAACGAATCAATCGATGAAATAATGCCCTCACCACCTAGCAGCACAGGCAGGTCCTTTCATCAGCAGAGAGGCTTTTTTCAATCAGGGAAAATTATGCTGAAAGTGAAACACACACCATGGCAAATTTACTGAGCTATGACAGAGTGTGAGGGAGAGCAGGAGACAGAGGTATTGAAGATTGAGCCTGGAGGATGGCTGGGGCTGGGGCTTTGGGGGGGGGCAAGGTCTGGGTTCAGGGTTATCTGATTGGTAGTGAAGGTCAACGACAAGAGAGGGACCSGTGTGTGAGTGCATGTGTGATACCTAGCTTTTAGTGCAATGTCTGGCACTGGGCAGCATGTGTTAGCAATTTAGCACAAGCCTATGGCCTGCGGTCCGAGTACCTCTCTCTGTCTCTGTTCTCGTCTCTCCTCCGCCCACCTCACTGGAATGTTGATGTAAAAAAAACACATGGTGTGTCAATAGAAGTTTATCAAATGCAGTCTAGGCCTAGGGCATCCTACTAACGATTAGGAATACCACTGTGACTATGAATAAGGCTGGAAAAAGCTGCGGTGTACCATACTATAGCAGGGATACGGAAAGCCCTCGGACAGCCGTCGTGTTCTGCAATGTGTCCTCTAGGATGGTGTGTGTCATGTACTCAAGTATTGACTCAAGGACAGGTAAGAGATTTTAGAGGTCATGCATGTCTGGTGTATGGTCCAGTATTACAGCAATATTCAGATGACAGAACAGAAATGTTCCAGCATCTTCCCTTTGGATGCAGGCCTGCAAAATACAGTACTTTACTCCAGCCATGACAATGAGCTACAGACTGAGCCCACAGTTGGCAGGAATCTTCCCCTCAATTAGACCTATTTATTTACAGAGCAGTTAGCTAGCAAAACCAGCTCTCACAGGAGCAGGTGAAGGCCAAGATATATATACACACACACACACACACACACACACACACACATTTCCCTATTTTCTATTTTAACATACTTTGGCCATGTGTTGACTGCTGCAGTGCTTATCTTTTACGTGCTCCCTCTCTCAGCTTTTCCTAGCGTGACACTGAAGCACTGTTCCTGTGCCAGACAAGCAGCAGACTGAGTATCCACTAGCCAAGGCACCAACAAATAGCTCMTTTTTAATCCCTCTCTCTGACCAGCTCTGCTTAAGTCTATCCACACCAATACACTCCACATGTGTATTTACCCTTGTTCTGATTGGTCACACAACTTCGCTGCGAGCCCTTCTCTGCTCTTTTTCCATCCATCTCTCTGATACAGTACGCTGCTGGGGGTCAAAGTGTGTCATATGAGAGTACAGGTCAGGAGGGTGTAATTGTATTGTACTGCCTTGTCTCCAGCCGTTTCTGATCCCAGAAAACATGTGGCCCCGGGGCTGTGCGCTGGACTGCCACAGGGAGCGCCACCGGACAGTATGTGGCAGCAACGGACGCCTTTATATGTCCCTGTGTGCCTTCCAGAGAGCCCAGTGCATCAACACTCAGCTACGGATGGCACCGCGAGCACACTGTGCAGGTAAGTACCCTTTGGTGACCATAAACTGTGTACATTCTATGAAAATCAGTAATAGACGCCTCCATCTATACACGCGTATTCACACTATACACATTCCATCTATTAATCACCATATATACCAGGGATGGGCAACTTTGATGGGGGTGAGAGCCACAAAAAAATCTGAACTCAGCGTGAGGTGCTGCAGTTGCTCGTGGTTCTGTGTCCACCGCCTCTCACATTGCGAGTTCATTTCGTGCAATTCTACACATTTTGCCATGGGGTGTAGAGAAAATGTTGCAGTTTTAAAGCAAATTTGTTAAGATTCTACTCATTTTGCCATGGGGCAGAGAGGAAAATGAGCTGTCTTAGTGCTAATTTCCTGCAATTCTACACATTTTGCCATAGGGTGGAGAGAAATGTTTGCCGTTTTGAATATGATATCTGAGTGAGACTGACTAACAAAATCAATTGGGGCCCCACCATCTGGTAATTCGACCATGATAACAAGTTTAGACAGCTGGCCGCTAAACTAACTCAGAAATCTGAAAAATTATTTCTGACATGGGCTAATTTACTGACTATCAGTCAGTAGAGGCTGCTGAGGGGAGGACTGCTTATAATAATGGCTGAAATGGAGTGTAATCCTGGAATGGAGTGGATGGAATGTGTATCAAACACATGAGAAACCCCCAAAACATGTTTGATACCATTCCATTCACTCCATTCCGGCCATTATTATGAGCCGTCCTCCCCTCAGCAGCCTCCACTGCTATCACTGACTGACATAACAAGAGAAGAACTGCTGATGCACAACCACATTTTGAAATTACACCTGGTCTATTCTTCTATTCTAACTCTCAACAGTAAGTTTAGACCCCGACTGAGTCCCTATAAACTTTTTTGTGTGTAGAAATTGATCCGAGGGCCTTCAAAAGGGCCGCCAGTTGACCATCCCTGATATATACAGTACACACAATCAATACACACTTCTGCATTGATTATATATGCCATTGGAAGTAGTAGAGATTGTTGCTGGACATCCCCCTTCAGATTCCACCCAGTCCAAGTGCCAGCTGGCTCGTAGTCAGGCCCTGGAGTCCAGCGTCCGCAGCCACACCGTCCCAGAATGTGGTGCAGATGGAAGTTTCCTGCAGGTACTGTCTGTCTTTCAAATGACAGAAAATCATAGCAAATTGAATTTGTCACATGCGCCGAATACAAAGGGCGTGGTCTTTACCCTGAAATGCTTGCTTACGAACACAAGAGGAATAAAATACACAATAATGGATCTATATACAGAGAGTACTAGTACCAGATCTATGTGGAGCTATATACAGGGAGTACCAGTACCAGATCTATGTGGAAGCTACTATAGCAGGGATTACCCCAGTACAGGATCTATTGGAGCTATTACAGCTGACTCCACCCACTGCACCAGATCTATGTGACTATATACAGGGAACTAGCTACCAACTCGATGTGGAGCTTATACTACATGGTCGCTTGACGCAGCACCAATCTCATGTTGGAAGCTAGATACAGGGAGTACAGTACCAGATCCTATGTGGAGCATATATCAGGCAAGTACCCATCCCAGATCCTATGTGGACTCATATACAGGGAAACCAGTACCAGATCTATCGAGCTTATAACAGGAGTACTACTACCAGATCAATGTGAGCTATATCACTAGACCACCAGACTCTTATTGGAAGCCTATATACCAGGATACTAGTACGCAATCTATGTGGAGCTTATACACGGCCAGTACTAGTAGCAGATCCCAATGTGGAACGCTATATACAGGGGGTTACTAGTACCAGAACCTATTGACATATTACCAGGGATACCACGTACAGATCTAGTGGAAGCTAATAATACAGAGACTAGTACTAGATCTATCTGGAGCTATTACACGATACCGTACCATTATCCTGCATGTGTAGCTTTATATACTAGGGATACCCACCAGATATACTGTGCACTATAACAGGAGTACTAGTACCAGATCATATGCTAGCTATATACCAGGAGTACCCAGTTACCAGATCTATGTTAGCTATATACAGCAGTACCATACCACGATCTATGTGGAAGCTCAATACAGGACAGTACCGTACCAATCTAATGTGGCTCATATACAGGGAGTTAAGTACCAGATCTATGTTGGAGCATATACGGGAGACTATACCAGATCATGTGCGAGCCTATATACGAGGAGTACCAGTAATCATGTGAGCTTAACTACACGGGTAGTACTCAGTACCAGATCTATGTGGAGCTATATAAGGCATTATAATCCCGTAACACAACTACAGATGCAACTCATGTGGAGCTAATACAGGGAGTACTAGTACCAGATCTAGTGAGCGATATAAGGGAGTACTCAGTCACTCAGATCTATGTGAGCTATATACAGGGATACTAGTACAGATCTATTGGAGCTATAACAGGGCTAACCCACTAGTACCAGATCATATGTGGCAGCTCATATACAGGAGTACAGATACCAGCTATGTTGAATATATACAGGTACATTACCTATTACCAGATCTTCAACTGCGTGCACGCCTATATACCAGGAGCAGTACCAGCCACTACCCAGCATCTATAGCTGAGCCTCAATTATACAGACGCAGTATAGATACCACGCAATCTTCTATGCTGAGCTATTACCCTACCCAGGTGTCAGCTCTCACACCTGACAGTACATGATCCCGCGCCTACTGGACGATAACAGTATACCCCAGTGGACAACTCAACCCGAAGTTATCCCTTCGCTCGAATCTACCTTCGTTCGGACGCTATATCTACAGACGGCTACGCAGATCTCTTCAATCCCAACGTACCCCATAAGCCCCAGCATTCAATCCTGAGCAGCTCTATCACCCAGTCACGCTCCACTGCTACCTCATCAACGCTACACCTTATATGTCACCACATATTACGCAATCGATATTATCCGTGGATACCTCCTCCACTTGAATACCACGGAGCCCCATAAGATCCTCTCCCACATGAACTCACTTCCCACTATCTCTATGCCTACCGGTCAGCTTATATCACATCAGGTGACCAATTGCGCAGTTCTACACTACAGCACTGTACACAACTCCTAGCCCTCGTTCCTCAGATCTTATACTTGGTATATCTCCTTTCTCCCCCGACGATCCAGGTCCTACAATATCAGGCAAAGCTACCCAGTATGTCACACAACCATAACTCTACACTCCTACATTCACAACCTAATACCGAAGTCCACCGACGTTAACAATTGAGCAGCTATATCATCCAGCAGTTACTCGACAGTACCAGATCATACTTTGAGAAGCACTAATACAGGATACTCAACAGTACCATGTAACACATATGTCTGTGCGAAAGACTCGTACCCATACAGAGTATACTCACACCAGCATCTCATTGTAGAGCTATAACGAGTACTAGTACCAGATCTATTAGCTATATACACGATACTAGTACCAATCTATGGGGAGCTATATACAGGAGTACCACTACCAGATCTTAGTGAGCTATATACAGGATACTAGTGCCAGATCTATGTGAGCATATACAGGAGTACCAGTACCAGATCTATGGCAGGGGTACGAGTATTTGAGTAGATATGTACATGAAGGCAGGTGAAGTGACTAGAATCAGGATAAAGAATAAATAAAGTATATTATGAGTAGATATGTACATGAGTGACAAGGATAATGACGAATCAGGATAGATAAAATAAGGTATTTGAGGTATATAGTACATGAAGGCGGGTAAAGTGACTCGGCATCAGGATAGATAATAATAAGGTAATGAGGTAGATATGTACATGAAGCAGGTAAAGTGACTAGGCATCAGATAATAATAATAAGAGTAAGAATAAAGAACAGACTAGCAGCATACACTGAGTGTACAAACATTAGAACACCTGCTCTGACTCGGTGAATCCAGTTGAAAGCTATGATCCCTCCACTTCAATCAGTGTAGAGAAGGGAGGAGACGGGTTAAATAATGATTTTTAAGCTTTGAGACAATTGAGACATGGATTGTTTATGTGTGCCATTCAGAGGTGAAAGTGCAAGACAAAATATTTAAGTGCCTTTGAACGGGATTTGGTAGTAGGTGCCAGGTGCACTGGTTGAGTGTGTCCAAAACTGCAACGCTGCTGAGTTTTTCACACTCAACAGTTTCCTGTGTGTCTCAAGAATGCCACCACCCAAAGGACATCCAGACAACTTGACACAACACTGGGAAGCATTGGAGTCAACATGGGCCAGCATCCCTGTGGAACGATTTCGACATCTGTACAGTCCCTGCCCCGGTGAATTGACTGCTTCTGAGGGCAAAAGGGTGGGGGGGGGACTCAATGTTATGAAGGTGTTCCTAATGCTTTGTACACTTTGCGTATCATAGAGTTAAACAGTGTGCGTGTGTATTTATGTTGTGTCGGTATGTGTGTGTGTGTGTGAATGTGAATGTGTGTGGGTTTTGTGTGAGAGGGTCAATGTAGTGTGTGTGTCTGTATATATAGTCTTGTGAGTGTGCATAGAATCAGCACAAGATGGGGTCAGTGAAAATAGTCTGGGTAACCATTTAATTAACTATTTAGCAGTCTTATGGCTTGGGGGTAGAAGCTGTCTCGGAGCCTGTTGGTTCGAGAGCCGATGCTTCGGTACCGTTTGCCGGACGGTAGCAGAAAGAACAGTCTATGGCTACCCTTTAGTGAGCATACATTTCAGTACTTGGCTTTAATGTAGTTGGCAAAACGCAGGTTCTGACAAATCTCCCACTTTCTCAGGTGCAGTGCCACAACCAGACTGGTTACTGCTGGTGCTCTACTCCAGATGGGAAACCTGTCAGTGGGACCTCTGTCCTGCACCTCAGACCCAACTGCACAGGTGAGACAGAGTTTAGACCAAACGGCCAGCCGGAAATAGTTGTGAATTAGCATCTATCAAGCCACCCATTAAACAGATCTTCACACAGCCCTCTTTGTAGTATGTTGTGTTGTGCCATGAGTCATTTGTTTGAAATTACACAGATGACTGATCTGGAGTCAGCCCAAAGAGGTGAGAAATTCACCTGACTGACACGCATAAGTACTGTACTGTATATCAATCAATAGTGCTCCACTGACACTAATATATAGACTCAGTCAAACACTGCCACACACATACCTACTCTGGTACGGGCTTTTATCACAGTTAGTTTGGTCCTTGAAAAGTTCTTGTCTCTGTGGACACAGGTGAGGGTGGTCCCTCCCGGCCCACCGCCGACCCTAGCAGGACTAAGTCTGCAGCAGGTGAGAGGAGTGGACCATTGAACATGCTTTTAAGTCTAGCACTAGGCTTAATCTGTCTCTGGGAAACCGTCCCGTAATGATGGACATTTTCAGAAGGATACTACCATATTGTTTGTTTACACTAATATCACTATATTTCCTGTACAGGAATCACCGCTCCTCCGCTCTGGGTGACCATCCGGTTGAACTCTGACCCCAAAGGGAATCGTTCTGTAAAACGCCCTACAGGTAAGGAGTTTTTCTTTTTATGAGCTTCCATAGCTATCACTTCTGTGAGATAATGATTAGTGTGTGTGTGTACATGTGTGCGTACATTCGTGCTTCCACAGACAGTCCTCAGACGTGTGAGAGGGAGAGAGCAGCGTTGATGGCCGAGGTGCATCTCCTGTGGCAGGAGGAGCGCTTCATCCCAAAATGCAGTGCAGACGGGCGCTACAGCCCCATCCAGTGCCACGTCACCACGGGGTACTGCTGGTGTGTCCGGGCGGACACGGGACGGCCTCTACCAGGCACCTCTGCCAGGTATGGCCTCAAACAAGGCACCTAGTGGATAGAGAAATGTGGCTAACGCTTTATTTTACAGCCTGATAATTACCAGGTAGTTACATAGGAATGACTTGTACCAGCTTAACTTGGCAGTACAATAAAGCTTTACCTAAATGCATACTACATTCCCATGACACGCACAGTCCGCTATCAGAACTCTCCCATTCCACACTTTACTAAACTGATCAATGCACACCATGTAGCCCAGGAGCCTAAGAGATGCCTACTGAAGAACTCAAACACTGAGTATACAAAACATTAAGAACACCTGCTCTTTCCATGACATAGACTGACCAAATCAAATTGTATTGGTCACATACACGTGTTTAGCAGATGTTATTGCGGGTGTAGTGAAATGCTTGTGTTTCTAGCTCTGACAGTGCAGTAATATCTAACAAGTAATATCTAACCATTTCACAACATATGCCCAATACACACAAATCTAAGTAAAGAATGGAATTAAGAATATATAAATATATAGACGAGCAATGTCAGAGCGGCATAGACTAAGATACAGTAGAATAGAATACAGTATATACATATCAAATCAAACTTGATTTGCCACGTGCGCCGAATACAACAAGTGTAGACTTTACCGTGAAATGCTTACTTACAAGCCCTTAACCAACAGTGCAGTTCAAGAAGAAGAAAATATTTACCAAGTAGRCTAAMATAAAAAGTWATAATAAAAAGYAACACAATAAGAATAACAATAACGAGGCTATATACAGGGGGYACCGGTACCGAGTCAGTGTGCGGGGGTACAGGCTAGTTGAGGTAATCTGTACATGTAGGTGGGGGCGAAGTRACTATGCATAGGTAACAAACAAACAGCRWGTAGCAGCAGTRTACAAGAAGAGGAGGGGGTGGGGTGTCAATGTACATTTTTATGAATTGTTCAGCAGTCTAATGGCTTGGGGGTAGAAGCTGTTGAGGAGCCTTTTGGTCCTAGACTTGGCGCTCCGGTACCGCTTGCYGTGCGGTAGCAGAGAAAACAGTCTATGACTTGGGTGACTGGAGTCTCTGACAATTTTATGGGCTTTCCTCTGACACCGCTGAGTTGAGTAATGCAAGATATGTAAACATTATTAAAGTGACTAGTGTTCCATTTATTATAGTGGCCAGTGATTTCATGTCTATGTATATAGGCAGCAGCCTCTAATGTGCTAGTGATGGCTATTTAACAGTCTGATCGGCTGTTTTTCAGTTTCTCGGTCCCAGCTTTGATGCACCTGTACTGACCTCGCCTTCTGGATGATAGCGGGGTGAACAGGCAGTGGCTTGTGTGGTTGTTGTCCTTGATGATCTTTTTGGCCTTCCTGTGACATCGGGTGCTGTAGGTGTCCTGGAGGGCGGGTAGTTTGCCCCCGGTGATGCATTGGGCAGACTGCAAACACTCTCTGGAGAGCCCTGTGGTTGTGGGAGGTGCAGTTTCCGTTCCAGGGGGGTGCGCCCAACTCAATACTAGGAAGGTGTTCCTAATGTTAGGTATACTCAGTGTATACTGTATATTGTATATTTTAACATTGTATTATATTTAAACCATTGGGTAAATGCATTGTGATGTATGATCATAATGACTAAATGGTTGGAGAGGAGTCTATGAGTTACAGCTGGAGATCATTCCCATAGCTGTTGTTGCCCCCTTCAGGAACCGGCTGCCAGACTGCAGCCCGGAGGAGCCCCACAGCAGCCAGCCTGACAGGAGCTACAGAGACAGATCTCTACCAGGTCAGATCATCAAACTGCACTGCACTATACCTGGATAGATCAACAAGGATCTTTCTTGTTTTTACTAGCCTGGTCCCAGATCAGTTTGCGCTTTCTGCCAACTCCTATGGTCATTGTCACTCCTATGGCCATTGGCAGACATCACAAACTGATCTAGGACCAGGCTAACACTAACACTGTACATCTGATTGGTACCMTCTATACTGAGTACTGTGGGTACTGTGTCCATGAGCTGTGGCGAATGCAACGTGGACTCTTGTCTAGTTTACATCATAACGGGTAGGAGTATCTCATGTTGTCAAGAGTCACAACTTAAACGGACCCCATTGCCTTGCCTTAATACCCTCTCTCTGCTCCCAGGGTGCCCTGGGACCCGGAAGAAAGAGTTCCTGCAGAGTCTGTTGAGAGCTCTGCAGCTGGAGGTTGAACAGTCTGGAATACTCAGCCCTCACAGGTCAGTCTGCATACCACTCTATTTAAACTAAACTAAAATATAAACACAACATGTAAAGTGTTGGTCCCATGTTTCATGAGCTGAAATATTACATCCCAGAAATGTTCCGTATGCACAAAATATTATTTCTCTCAAATATTGTGTACAAATGTGTTTACATCCCTTTTAGTGAGCATTTCCTCTTTGCCAAGATAATCCATCCACTTGACAGGTGTGGCATATCAATAATCTGATTAAACAATATGATCATTACACAGGTGCACCTTGTGCTGGGGACAATAAAAGGCCACTCTAAAATGTGCAGTTTTGTCACATGATACAATGCCACAGATGTTTCAAGTTTTGAGAAATTGTGCAATTGACATGCTGACTGCAGGAATGTCCACCAGAGCTATTGCCAGAGAATTTAATGTTAATTAAACATTACAACATAAGCAACATCGTTTTAGAGAATTTGACAGTACGTCCAACCGGTCTCACAACCGCAGACCACGTGTAAACACGCCAGCCCAGGACCTCCACATCAGGCTTCTTCACCTGTGGGATCATCTGAGATCAGCCACCCGGACAGCTGATGAAACTGAGGAGTATTTCAATCTGTAATAAAGCCCTTTTGTGGGGAAAAACTCATTCATGTTAAATTTCTGGATTTCACCCCTGCCCAGTCATGTGAAATCCATAGATTAGTGCCTAATTAATGTATTTAAATTGACAGATTTCCTTGTATGAACTATTACACAGTAAAATCTTTGAAATTGTTRCATGTTGTGTATATATTTTTGTTCAGTATAATTAAACCCACTGGACTTCCCCTACCATCTGTTAATATCTTCACTCCATCCCTCTCTTTCTCACTACAGGTCAGTCTGCATACCACTCTATTAAACCCCATGGACCTACTCATCCCATCTATCTCTCCAGTTCATCCCTCTCTTTCTCACGCTTACATCTCTCCTCCCTCTCGTGGCCACTTAAATGCTCCGTACCTCTTCTCCTTTCTCTCTCTCCATCTGTCCGTTTTTCACTCAGTTCGTTTATACACACAACTCTCTCCTTCACTCCACATCTTCTGTTTTACATATCCGTCCATCTGTAATTCCCTGTTTCTCTCACCMCGCTCTCTCCAAAACCTTCCTCTATTCGCTGACAGATATTAGTACACAGGAGGTTGGTGGCACCTTAATTGGGGAGGACGGGCTCAGGGTAATGACTGGAGTGGAATCAGTGGAATGGTACCAAATACATCAAAAACATGGTTTCYAGGTGTTTGAYGCCATTCCATTTGCTTCGTTCTAGCCATTATTATGAGTCGTTCTCCCYTCAGCAGCCTCCACTGTATTAGTAGTATAGTGTATTTCTGAATACATTACCAAYTTACCAGGCCACTGATTGACTGTGGTGCCGTAATGGATCTGATAGTACTCCAGTATGTGATTAAATATTTAAAAGATATATTTTTCATACCGATTGCCTTTCTGTTTATAAATAACTTGTTTGTTCTTTTCGGCTCGACACAGCAATTGGAAAATGGTTATATGTTCAATGTGACTGAGGGTTCAGGAATGGAGTGCTTGTGTGAAATGAATTATTTTATCCTGACTGCGGGAATCTCATAAATATAGATTCACTGACTTGCCAGGCTCTGTTGTTCTGTAAAAAACACAGTGGAACGTCATCTTCAGTATGTCAGCGGGAGGCCCTTTAAGAAGAGACTCTCAGATTTGTGTCTGCTAGATCCTCCCTGCATGTGGCTCATCTTAAAATAAACATTGGATTTCAATTCAAGACTATACAAGCCAATACATGACTGTTGTCCGCAGAAGAGCAATGCTACTGGTCTGACATGTGTCATTTCTATACCAGGGTGTCGGACGCCCCCCTGTCAGGCCCCATGTCCCCTCCCCCATCCACCTCGGTCCCCTCCCTGAGGGTTGAGGTGTGGGACATGTCAGACCCGGGCGGGGAGGATGAGGTGCTGCGTTGGCACTTCAGGAAGCTGGATACGGATGACAGTGGAGTGCTGAGCGAACGTGAGGCCCGGCCGCTCCGCCTCTACCTGCGCAGGAGGTTAAAGCCACGCCGCTGTGCTAAGAAGTTTGCCCAGTACTGTGACCGCGATGGGGACCGCGGCCTCACCCTGTCTGAGCTCAATGCCTGTCTGGGGCTGTGAGGTGGGTTTGGTTCTAGGAGAGAGTTGAGGTTGTGAGGTGGGTTTGGGCTTTGAGAAGAGGTGAATATGGGTTCAAATTTGGCTTTGTGATATGTTTAGTTTGTTAACACTTTGAGCTGAGAGGCTTTGAGTTGTGAGATTAGCCCTTTTGTAGGTGTTATGTAAGACCTACTGTATTTGATGCAAAGTCCAAGATCGGTTTAGAAAACCACTCGGGGATATTTTAAGTGGACACTTTATTTGTTGGGGTCGGTGCCAGGTACATGTTTTGTCAGAAAAAACGAGTTCTTTCCAGCTGGGAAATTGGATTTCCCTACTCTCTTCTTCATGAGTCGCCTTTGAAGTAGTGCCTGGAGGAAGAGAGTGTAGGACAAGTGTGTGCTTTAGAGATGAGTGAAGCGGAGGGTAAGTAAATGACTATCAGTGAATCCACATTGAGAGAGAGAGATAGAGAGGGGGACGACTAAATACATTTGTGTGTATTTCAGTACTGCGTCTCTGTAGTGTGTGTCTCTATAGTGCGTGTCTCTGTAGTGTGTGTCTCTATAGTGTGTGTCTCTATAGTGCGTGTCTCTGTAGTGTGTGTCTCTATAGTGTGTGTCTCTGTAGTGTGTGTCTCTATAGTGCGTGTCTCTATACGTGGTGTCCTCTCATAGTCGCGTGTTCTAATAGTGCGTGTCTCTATAGTGCGTGTCTCTGTAGTGTGTGTCTCTATAGTTTGGTGTCTCTGTAGTGCGTGTCTCTGTAGTGTGTGTCTCTATAGTGTGTGTCTCTGTAGTGTGTGTCTCTATAGTGCGGTGTCTCTATAGTGCGTGTCTCTATAGTGCGTGTCTCTGTAGTGCGTGTCTCTGTAAGTGCGTGTCTCTGTAGTGGTCGTGTCTCTTGTAGTGCGTGTCTCTGTAGTGCGTGTCTCTGTAGTGTGTGTCTCTATAGTGCGTGTCTCTGTAGTGTGCGTGTCTCTGTAGTGTTGTCTCTTAGTGTGTGTGTCTATAGTGGTGTGTGTTCTCTATAGTGTCTCTATAGTCGTGTCTCATAGTGCGTGTCTCTAAAGTACGTGTCTCTATAGTACGTGTCTCTATAGTGCGTGTCTCTATAGTGCGTGTCTCTGTAGTGCGTGTCTCTATAGTGCGTGTCTCTGTAGTGCGTGTCTCTTAGTGCGTGTCTCTGTAGTGCGTGTCTCTTAGTGCGTGGTCTTCTATAGTGCGTGTCTCTATAGTGCGTGTCTCTGTAGTGCGT
Organism: Salvelinus sp. IW2-2015; assembly: GCF_002910315.2. Taxonomy (NCBI): domain Eukaryota; kingdom Metazoa; phylum Chordata; class Actinopteri; order Salmoniformes; family Salmonidae; genus Salvelinus; species Salvelinus sp. IW2-2015. Next base: position 15,917,060 of record NC_036862.1, on the reverse strand, counting down.
GTGTCTCTGTAGTGCGTGTCTCTATAGTGCGTGTCTCTATAGTGCGTGTCTCTGTAGTGTGTGTCTCTGTAGTGCGTGTTCTAAGTACGTGTCTCTGTAGTGTCTCTATAGGTGCGTGTCTAACGTGCGTGTCTCTATAGTACGTGTCCTCTATAGTGCGTGTCTCTGTAGTGCGTGTCTCTATAGTTGCGTGTCTCTATAGTGTGCTGTCTCTATAGTGTGTGTCTCTATAGTGGCGTGTCTCTATAGTGCGTGTCTCTGTAGTGTGTGTCTCTATAGTAGTGTCTCTATACGTGTGTCTCTATAGTGCGTGTCACTATAGTTGTGTCTCTATAGTACGTGTCTCTATAGTGTGTGGTCTCTATAGTGCGTGTCCTCTATAGTGCGTGTCTCTGTAGTACGTGTCTCTATAGTCGTGTCTCTATAGTGCGTGTCTCTATAGTGTGTGTCTCTATAGTACGTGTCTCTATAGTACGTGTCTCTATAGTGCGTGTCTCTATAGTGCGTGTCTCTATAGTGCGTGTCTCTATAGTGCGTGTCTCTATAGTGCGTGTTCTCTATTAGTGCGTGTCTCTATAGTGCGTGTCTCTGTAGTGGTTGTCTCTATAGTGCGTGTCTCTATAGTGTGTGTGTCTCTAGTGCGTGTCTCTATAGTGCGTGTCTCTGTAGTGCGTGTCTCTGTAGTGTGTGTCTCTATAGTGCGTGTCTCTATAGTGCGTGTCTCTATAGTACGTGTCTCTATAGTGCGTGTCTCTATAGTACGTGTCTCTATAGTGTGTGTCTCTATAGTGTGTGTCTCTGTAGTGTGTGTCTCTATAGTGTGTGTCTCTATAGTGTGTGTCTCTATAGTGCGTGTCTCTGTGGTGCGTGTCTCTATAGTGCGTGTCTCTATAGTGCGTGTCTCTATAGTGTGTGTGTCTCTAGTGAGTGTCTCTATAGTGCGTGTCTCTATAGTGCGTGTCTCTATAGTGTGTGTGTCTCTAGTGAGTGTTCTCTGTAGTGTGTGTCTCTATAGTGTGTGTGTCTCTAGTGAGTGTCTCTATATGCGTGTCTCTGTAGTGCGTGTCTCTAAGTGCGTGTTCTTATAGTGCGTGTCTCTGTAGTGCGTGTCTCTATAGGCGTGTCTCTGTAGTGTGTGTCTTCTCGTATGTGGTGTGTCTCTGTAGTGTGTGTCTCTATAGTGGTGTCTCTGTAGTGGTGTCTCTGTAGTGTGGTCTCTCATAGTGTGTGTCTCCTGTAGTGTGGTGTCTCTAATAGTGGTGTCTCTATAGTGTGTGTTCTCTATAGTGCGTGTCTCTGTAGTGCGTTCTCTATAGTGCGTGTCTCTAGTGGTGTCTCTATAGTGCGTGTCTCTGTAGTGTGTGTCTCTGTAGTGTGTGTCTCTGTAGTGTGTGTCTCTATAGTGTGTGTCTCTGTAGTGCGTGTCTCTGTAGTGGTGTCTCTATAACGTGGCGTGTCTCTGTAGTGTGTACATGCGTGAAATTAGGAGCGCTCTGTTCGTTACGGCTGTTAACACGTCCCTGCCACAATAGTGAATTATGGAGCTCAGTTTGCCCTGTTGAGTGTCTATATTTCAACAGCACAGACAGAACATCTGAGTGAGTCAGCAGAATGAGAATGTGTGTGTGTGTGTGTCTGTCTGTCTCTGTCTGTCTCTGTCTGTCTCTGTCTGTCTCTGTCTGTCTCTGTCTGTCTGTCTGTCTGTCTGTCTGTCTGTCTGTCTGTCTGTCTGTCTGTCTGTCTGTCTGTCTGTCTGTCTGTCTGTCTGTCTGTCTGCATATGGCTTTCCATGTGTTTGATGCCATTTAATTTGATCCATTCCAGCCATTATTGTGAGCTGTCCTCCACTCAGCAGCCTCCACTGTCCCAGACCCACTCCTTACCAGCTCCAGATGGCTCTCTATGTTTTGGTTTCTCTCTCTCCTTCTCTCCGTTCCACATACGAGAGGGTGAGAGAGAGGGAGAACGAGACAGAGGAGAGAAAGAGGCTCTTTTACCTCAAGGTTAGTGCTAGCTCACCAGGGACGGCTGTTTTTGGCTTGGTGTCAGATACATTAAAAGGCTGCTGCGTGTTTATGTACATTTAGAAACCAAAACAAACCTGGAGCCAAAATGACCAGTCCCACCCCGCCCTTAACCTCCAATTATTCCGTCTAGCTGAGGCGCACTGACAGCTAGGGAGAAGGTGAGAGGTGTTGTAATGGCTTCTACCTAACACACGTATCCGTCCTCCAGACACTCCTGGTGACAATAATGGGAATAATGAGGAAGGCCTCCAATGATTCAGAACGACTCGTCTGAAACAGAACTAGAGCCCACAAGACGTAGGTTAGAGGTCCTGTTGAATGAAACAAGACAGTCATTCATACATCTGTCTCTCTCTCCTATCCTCTCCTCTCCTGTCCTGTCCTACCTACAGTATCCGTCAGTAGAACCGAGGAGAGAAGGCAGAGGAGAGCATTGAGCAACAGAAGATCCAAGTCCTGGGCCTGTATTTATCAAGCGTCTTAGAGTAGGAGTGCTGATCTAGGATCAGGTACATGTCATCTTATTCATTATGATTAATAAGCAAAACTGATTCTAGAACAGCAATCCTACTCTGAAACGCTTGGTAAAGACCCTGAAGACCTGAATTCTTCTCCACTCCTGTCAAATTGTTATTGGAAGGTCCAGTTCTCCAGCACTTTGTAAAGCAGTAACATAAGGCCTCAATTGAAGCGTGGTTGCAGAATATACAGCACACAGAATAGASTATATAGTCGGCGCTTTATTTGAATGTGTTCTATGTCTTTTGTGTTGCGTTGTCAGCTCTGATCATTTCCTCGCCTTCATATTTATCAGTAATGGTCTTCTGCTGTAAAACCACAATGTCATTTGTGTATTTGTCATTTTAATCCGTAAACCGTGCTCAAATATTTGTTGACTATAAATAAATCGAATTTAAAAAATACAATACTGTATTATGCAGTGTACAAATCCCTATATGCGTTAACCCACCCACCCATGCAAGTGGCATAGTAAAATGATTTAAGGTTTTCATCTGTGTGTGTTTATGATGAATGCAACAAGAATTTCCAATATCTTTCGAAGGAATCACTAACAAATGGAGAGGTACGGCGCTCAAGCCTACAATGTGACYGATAGAGGACTGGACATAAAAGACATTCCTGAGAGTAAAGCAGCGATTTTGAAAAGCCCATTTGACAAAGCTGGGGTAACATCTCCTGGGAAGGATGAGATGTGTTATATCATGATGGCTCATCGCAGTGACACTGAAATGGGGAAAGTATTGGGCCTTTACAGTAAGGCGTGGCAGGAAGGGAAGCTGCCTGGAAGCTGGAAGCAGGCTGTAGTGACGCTGATACGGAAAGCAGGGAAAGACCCTACTAGTCCTTCAAGCTGTAGGCCGCTAGCGTTGACATCTCATGTATGTAAACTTATGGAAAGGATGATAACGGAAAGGCTGACTTACTTCCTGAGAGTAGAGGATTAATGTCACCAGATGAAAGTGGGTTCAGGACAGGCAGGGGAACAATGGATCCTGTACTGCCTTGAGTCAGTCATTTGGAAAGCACTGGCAGATAAGGTGGTGGTAGCTGTTTTATTTGATGTAGAGAAGGCCTGTGATATGATGTGGAAGCAGGGCCTACTTATCAAGCTGGGTAACATGGCGGTTGGAGAAATGGTTTTTAACTGGATAAAAGTTTTTATTTTGGGGCGATCAATACAAGTGAGGGTGGGGAGCTCTATGTCAGAAAGTTGTGAGGTAGATAATGGTATCCCCCACACGGAAGTGTCATTAGTCCTTTGTTGTTCTCCATTATGATTGACAATGTATTCTCCCAGGTGAAACCTGGTATTGGGAGGTCATTGTTTGCGGATGACGGTGCACTGTGGAAGAGAGGGAGAAATATTACCCATACAGCCAGGAGAGTTCAAGAAGTGATTAGTGAAGTTGAGCGGTGGGGCTTTAAGTTTTCAGTTGACAAAACACAGACTGTGTTTTTTCTAGAAGGAAGGCTGGGGAGGAAATATACCTGAAGCTGTATGGAAGGAATCTGGAGAGGGTGGGAGGGTTGAGGTCCCCGGGGGTCTGGTTTGACACCAGAATGAWATGGGTGGAGCATATTAACAGACTAGTTGTCAAAGGAAATAAAATATTGAATGTGATGCTTTGCCTGTCAGGATTGGAGTGGGGGGCAGATAGAATGGCGTTGAAAATGCTATRTATAGCGCAGAGAAAGTCATCACTGGATTATGGAAGTGTAGCATATGGATCAGCARCKCCGCCATCTTTTAAAAAGCTCGATGTAATCCAGTCCCAAGCCCAACGAATATGTTGTGGAGCAGTCAGKACCTCCCCGGTGGCAGCGATGYAGRTAGAGTTGAGAGAGATGCTGTTAAAGTTAAGATGACAACAGCTARCCATGACATAGTGGGTAAATCTACAAGGACATAAGGYTACACATCTTACAAAAAAGGTACTTCTAGAGTGCTGGAAACATGAATGAAATCTGAATGCAAGTTTTGGGTGGATAGGCAATGACATGGCAAGAGAGATGGGGTTGTTTGGGAGGGAGTTTAGCCTCTYTGTGGTTCTTCCTGCTATAGCACCTTGGTTGCTCCCTCAGCCAATGAGGGAGGGTTCCTTGAGAGGGTAAGAGCTGTTGAGGAAAGAGTAGATTCAGTTGTAAGTGAACATTTATGAACACAATACTATGCTTTCTTGAATGTATTCACAGATGGATCTAAGGACCCTAAAACAGGGGGACAGGTGCAGCTTTTAGTGTTCCTGAGTAAAAAAAAAAAAAAACAAATCCGTTTACACAATGCAGTTGAAGGCCATACTCTTGGCTGCAGAGTGGGTGGAGGTGAGTATGGGTAGTCATCTGCTCTGACTCCTGTGCAGCACTGATGAGCTTAAATTAATTTGTGTCTCTGAGCAGAGTATAGGGTGAAACAGTTGGGTTTATTTGTGATGTTCCTCTGGGTACCAGCTCATGTGTGAGTAGAGGGGAATGWGGAGGTGGATKTTAYMAYCAAGCAGGCTCTTWAACATCCYARTGTTGAGATGGAATTGTCAATCAGTAAAGCAGAARCCAAGGGGTTGATAAAAACAGTGGTTAAAAACAAATGGCAAGAGTTGTGGAACAGGGAGRGAAAGGGAAGACMSCTGTATAAGATYYAGGAAAAGGTGGGKGCAGGRAGGTCCTCRGGYCGAGAGAGAAGGGAGGMACGTGTAATCWCAAGGCTGAGACTGGGACACACAAGGCTMAATAGTACATTGAAATTGGTGGGGAAACATCTGACTGGGCGGTGTGATCATTGTCAGGAGGAGATGTAAACAGTGGAACACGTTCTATTTCAGTGCCAGAAATATKKGAATGAAAGGGAGCGATTGTTAGTAGATTTGAGTGGTAATCGGGTTGAAGAGCCAAGATKAAGTGAACTGCTGGAGAAATCTTCAGGGGATGTAGTATTTAATTWTGTGTTTTGTTTATTTAGGGAGACGAGAATATTGGGTACGATTTAGACCTTACCTGTCTCTGGTCCACACTCCAGTCCAGTTGGTGGCRGTAATGYACCTTAATGCACCTCAMCCTCAGGAGCSTGAAGAAATGTGGCTTGTCACCTAAAACCCTTACAAACTTTTACAGATGCACAATTGAGAGCATCCTTTTGGGCTGTATCACCGCATGGTACAGCAACTGCACCGCCCACAACCGCAGGGCTCTCCAGAGGGTGGTGCAGTCTACACAACGCATCACTGGGGGCAAACTAGCCACCCTCCAGGACACCTACAGCACCCAATGTCACAGGAAGGCCAAAAAGATCATCAAGGACAACAACCACCCGAGCCACTACCTGTTCACCCCGCTATCATCCAGAAGGCGAGGTCAGCCTTCACTAGCACAGAGAGGCTGCTGCCTATATACACAGGCTTTAAATCATTGGCCACTTGAATAAATGGAACACTAGTCACTTTAATAATGTCACTTTAATGTTTATATATCTTGCGTTACTCATCTCATATGTATATACTGTATTCTATAATATTCTACTGTATCTTAGTCTATGCCGCTCTGACATTGCTCATCCATATATTTATATCTTCCTGATTCCATTCCTTTACTTAGATGTGTGGGTATTGGGTAAATATTGTGAAATTGTTAGATATTACTTGTTAGATATTGCTGCACTGTTGGAACTAGAAGCACAAGCATTTTGCTACACCCACAATAACATCTGCTAAACAGTGTATGTGACCAATAAAATTTGATTTGATTTAAAGTTGGTTGCCAACCGCCATAAAAATCCAAAGAAGAAGAAAGCAGGGATTTCCCATGATCCTTTGGGTCTTTGCCCAGGGTGTCACATAGGCCAAATTGCATATGAACTGACTGAAAAAGGCCAGTAGGCTGATTCAGGCATGACATTGTTTTTCACTCTCATGGCTGCCTACTTATCTCCCCAGAGGTTACCACAAGTGGCCTGTGACAGAAAAGAGCCTGGTGAGAACGAGAGAGGCACTTATTTGCGTCACTGTGCTGCTGTCACGTGCAGGATCTAAACCCTGATCTCCCACGTGAAAAAACAATGTCTTGACTGTTAGACAAGGGTCCGCTACACTCCTAACAGCTTTGCTTCCTCCACTGTCCCTGTCCCTTTACTGGGCTTCTTGAACTGCTAGTGGTCCTATSGTCAAAAACACTTGTGACTGCTCGCTTGACAACGTACAAACCAGTTGTGCCAACGAAAATGATCTGATTTCCCATTCGGCGGCGCAGCGTCGTTAGGGTTTGGCCGGGGTAGATAATAATAATTTGTTCTTAACTGACTTGCCTAGTTAAATAAAGGTTAAAAAAAATAATAATGCATTTATTCCGTATGATCTGACACATTACATAAACATATCTGCAACATMATTTTGTGCACACCTATGTCGGTGCAATTACCATGTTCAAGAATAGCAAAGAATTGCTAACTATTAGCCAATGATCTTACTATTGTCTGGTTATGCATGGTTTTGTGTGTTAAACATTGGGATATTGTGTTTAAAACGACTCTTGTTGTGCATCAAAAGTCTGTAAGAGACACAGTAGTTCAGGTAATATCTATAGTTTTACCAGGAGAGGGGGCTATTTTGCCAGATATGCTTCCAGCCCAGAGGCAGAATAGCAGCTCAATGCATGCATACATAACATTTGTGGTTGTGTGTGTTTGCGTGCGTGTGTGAATGGTTGGTTGGATATGTAAGGTTATCTGTATGCTACATTTGAATATGTGATGTGATATTGTGTTTGATCTCTCCACTGGGGTCCTGTATCAAAGGACCAACACCGTGACAATGGCTGGAGCGTGACCATGAGGTCATACAGGGTGATAAATATCCCAGCAATCTCCAAATTGGTGACATATCTCACTACCCCAACCCACTCCCCCTTCCCACTACCCCAACCCCTTGAGAAACTCAGACAGTTGCATGCAATGATGAATCTATAATTCATGCAATCCATAGCTCCTTTTGCAATACCATATACTTTGGATATTGACATCTATGTTTCCTTTTGCAATACCATATACTTTGGATATTGACATCTATGTTTTTTACATTCTGCTGTTACTGTTTAATGCCATCTCACTGACTTAATGCGATGGAAAAAGAGGAGATTCTATTAAATTCCACTGTGGGGTTGACTTGTCTGGACCATTCAACTTTAGATATGGCACCACATAGATTTGGCTATTTTTATTAAATAAATGACAGGTTTTTTTCATTCACAGAGCTGGATTTGGTTCATTCTCCAGGGCCTGTTTTCACAAAGTGTCTCAGAGTAGTAGTGCTGATATGGATCAGGTTATTCCTACTCTGAGAAGCTTCATGTATTCAGGCCCAGAGCTCTTTTCTGAATGAGGAGGATTAACGTGTTTGTGTACAGATATACCTTCATTTGACCATTTTCTAACAGCAGGAAAATAATCTTTCAGCAACAGGAAATGTAAATTATTGTGTTTATTCTAATTAATGGACATTTCTGTAGGGATTGATACATTTTTTGTTAGGATAAATCAAGTCTGATATTTTAAAGTGGAAACTACAAACTTTAGAAGCCTTTCAAACCTTGAATACACTACAATTTTCATTTTACTGAGTGATCAAATTAAAAGAGCAGAACATTAATTGAATTCATTTACTTTCCAACTAATCACATGCTAATTGGTTTGGAGTCTCTGGTTAAAGTTGAGTGTGCTTGAGCTGCCTGCAGCATCTCTCTCTGGTGCTTAAGCTGCCTGCAGCATCTCTCTTCTCTGGTGTCTTGAGCTGCCTGCAGCATCTCTCTCTGGTGTCTTGAGCTGCCGCAGCATCTCTCTCTGGTGTCTTGAGCTGCCTGCAGCATCTCTCTCTGGTGCTTGAGCGCCTGCAGCATCTCTCTCTGGTGTCTTGAGCGCCTCGCAGCATCTCTCTCTGGTGTCTTGAGCTGCCTGCAGCATCTCTCTCTGGTGTCCTTGAGCTGCCTGCAGCATCTCTCTCTGGTGTCTTGAGCTGCCTGCAGCATCTCTCTCTGGTGTCTTGAGCTGCCTGCAGCATCTCTCTCTGGTGTCTTGCCAATTGTGCCATGTGTCATACTGTATGACATCTAAATATTGTTCTGCATTTCATCATTTTTCTCAGATGCTCTTTTGGCAAGCAAGTTGTTTTGACAGGAGACAAGTCAGTGTATATGGCTCATATCTTTCACTTCTCTCCTCACTTTTCTCTGTTGTTTGGGTAACTAGTCTCCTTTTCTCCTGTTTATCATCTGTTCTCTTTTTTCTCACACTCCTTTTAGACAGCTTCCACACTGACACTCCTCAGKGCATGAGCAGTTTAGTGCTAATATAGTTTTAACAGTATATTCATTCTAATTTCATACACACTAAAGGTTAAGCGGAGCGACACAGGGGAACCCAAGAGCAGACTCAGATGAGGAAACAGGGATGAATGAACCAAAATATKTATTGTTACACTGGGAGATATGGAGTGCAGATCCGGGGAAGCTCGGATGAGTTGCAGAAAAACCAGATGTGGAGACTGAGGTTGGAGTTAGCTGAGTAGAACACGRTAAACMGGTCCTGAGGGGAATCCAAGGTAGTRGTTGTGAGTAAAATCCAGAGCAAGGTAGTTGGGTGGTGAGATGTGGAACAAGAGAGCCAGAGAGGTAACTGCAATGAGAGGATAAACGGTGTCAGGCAGGGAAACAGGCACAGCAGCGTAACAGCATCTTGAATAATCACAAATGGCTAGAATCATGAACTGACTGGGCAGAGATTACAATCTGGCAGAGTGGAAGTGGCAGGACTGARTAATTGTAGAGGTCTTGATTATGGAACGAGTTGCAGCTGGTAGGGATCTGCTCTGACTCCAGCACACCTGTCTCCAACCACACAATCACACAGAGAGGGAGAGGGAGAGGGAGAGGGAGAGAGAGAGAGTGTACAGGGACAGTAACTGCAGGTCAGGAAGACACCGGATGAACACCAGAGGGCGTAGCAGGAGCAGATGTGACACTGAAGGCACCGCTCTTACACTGATGACCCCAGGGCACTGCCATCCATTCCATTCCCTTATCTCTCCTCTTCTCCCTATTCCAGAATCCCTTCTCTCTATTTCTCTCTCACCCAGTGTTGCATCCTTCCCCTCCTGCATTCTCTCCATCTATTGTGAAGGGGTTTCCTTTAGTTAAAACTGAGACCTTAGGGTTTTATTTATACTGTGCCTCAGTTGAAAGCAAGGTGTCTTCTTAATGATTTCCAATAGCCCCCCCCCCCACTCCACCCACCCAGCGACCGTTCAGCTAAGACTTGATAACAGATGGGTTGGGTTCAGTCCTYGTACCTCCGAGGGCATTGATTTAACTCTAATTTGTTTTTCTTTGTAGAGAGCAGAAATTGCCTCCCAGCGGTCGGTGCAGATTTAATTTAGATTAGTGTGACACACAGGGATTGGCTGGCCCAAAACGCTTCCTGTCCTGTCTGCCTGCCTGGTACCTCCATTATGGGTACCAGACATTGGCAGATGCATTATTAAAAAAGCTGTCCTCTGTTGCATTTGAGGAGGCGACAAGCATGGCAGGCAATCTGCCATTTGAACTCTTGGGCTTTCCTGGGCTCAGGTATAAAAGATGAAGCAATTCCACTACCACAGTCCCCACTGGGCACAAACTGGTTAAAACAATGTTGTTTCAACGTAATTTGTCAACGTATTGTGACGTGGAATCTTTGTGGAAAATACATTGGATTTGCAAAAAGTCCTCAACTGTTGTTTTGAGGGTGAAATTTCAACCACAGGATTATGCCATCATGGTAACCAATTATTAACATAGACAAACCTAGTATAAAATRTGTTGAATTTGTACCTTTGAAACAACATCAGAGAAGGGCAGCACCTCCTACTGGAGAGCGTCTATCTACAGCTATCCATTTGGTCTCYGATCCTGGKTTGTAACCTTCATTTGATCACTCTTCTCTTTTGTTGCTGAGAACATTCCTGCACAGCAGGAAATGTACATTTGTAGTGTATTCAAGGTTTAAAAAGTATTCCAAAATTTATAATTTCCACTTTAAAATGTCTGACTATACTTGCCCTAACGAAAAATGTATCAACCTCAACTTATCATCCACATAATACTTCACATTTCCTGTTGCTGCCGGATTATTTTCCTGTTGTAGCAAACTGGTTCAAATTAAGACCCTACATCTGTACATCWCTGTGGAAGACTCAGCACTGGCMGCATTGGCATTGGCAGCATTGTTCTGCCCTGAACTGCTTCCATCTCCGTCACCTCCCGATCCGACTGGTCCCTGTCTGAGAGTGGATGGATTTCTGGCAGAGCACCGTCTTGGTTGAGTTACTCTGCAGAATTGTTGATTATCTCAGCTGTTCTGGTTCCACAGGAATAGCTTACACACACACACAGTCTTGTATAACTATCCTTGTGGGGACACACAATTCAGTCCCATTCAAAATCCTATTTTCTATTAACCCTTACCCTAAACCTAACCCTAACATTAACCCTAACCTTAACCCCAGAACTTAACCCTAACTCCTAACCCTAAACCTAATTCTAACCCTAACACTAATTCTAACTTTAACCGTAAACCTCCTTTATTTAACTAGGCAAGTCAGTTAAGAACAAATTCTTATTTACAAGACAGATTTTGTTTTTATCTTGTCAGCTCGGTTACTGGCCCAACGCTCTAACCACTAGGCTACCTGCTCTAACCACTAGGCTACCTGCTCTAACCACTAGGCTACCTGCTCTAACCACTAGGCTACCTGCTCTAACGCACTAGGCTACCTGCTCTAACCACTAGGCTACCTGCTCTAACCACTAGGCTACCTGCTCTAACCACTAGGCTACCTGCTGCCCGGCAGCACCCTGCTGAGCAAAATGTATAATAATTTAACAATCAGTCTAATAATTTAACAATCAGTCTAATTATTTAACAATCAGTCTAATTATTTAACAATCAGTCTAATTATTTAACAATCAGTCTAATAATTTAACGATCAGTCTAATAATCTGACAATCAGTCTAATAATTTAACGATCAGTCTAATAATCTGACAATCAGTCTAATAATCTGACAATCAGTCTAATTATTTAACAATCAGTCTAATAATCTGACAATCAGTCTAATAATCTGTGTCTACAGCCCAGAGAGAGGAAATGACAAGTCTGTAACTTTCTATTTTTATGTCTGTCACTCTCACACCCCCTCCATCTGGGGTGATTGAGAGATAGCAGAAAAAAGGAAGAGATGAGGCTGTGTATTGTCATGATGTTTGACTGGAATTAAATGTCACTCATGGCCTTCYGCGTCTGTCTCCAACCATGCAAATCGTTACTGTAGCAATTTCTCAGTGAGGGAAAGACCAGGAAGTGGTCAGTGGTGTAAAGTACTTAAGTAAAAAAAAAAGTACTACTTAAGTAGTTTTCTTGGGTATCTGTACTTTACTCTGCTATTTATATTTTTGAAAACTTTTACTTCACCATTTTCCTAAAGCAAATAATATACTTTTTACTCCATACATTTTCCCTGACACCCAAATGTACTTGTTACATTTTGAATGCTTAGCAGGACAGGAAAATGGTCCAATTCACGCACTTATCAAAAGAACATCCTTGGTCATCCCTACTGCATCAGATCTGGCGGAGTCACTGAGTTGTGCAATCTGGTTTGCATAATATATGGAATTTTTAATTATTTATACTTTTGATACTTAAGTAYATTTTATCAATTACATTTACTTTGATACTTCAGTATTTTTAAAACCAATTACTTTTAGAATTTTACTCAAGTAGTATTTTACTGCATGACTTTCACTTTTAGTTGAGTAATTTTCTATTAAGGTATCTTTTTTTTACTCAAGTATGACAATTTGGTACTTTTTCCACCACTGCAAGTGGTGACAGTGCACAGGGACTCCTTTGGGACAGGCCGGAATCCTGGACAGGGCACGAATCATGTGTCACTCACAAATTGGGTGCCCTGGTCAAAAGTAGCCTTGGTCAAAAGTAGTACACTATCTACAAAATAGGGCGCCATTTGGCAACCACCCAATTTTAATGSATGTTTCATCTACTCTTTTGTGAACATGTTGTAGCGATCCTTGCTGTTTGAGTCACATTATAATCCTCACCAAGTGGGTTAATCTTACTGGTKTGATGAGTAGGGTGTTTGCCTTTACGCCAGCAACCCCGGTTCACTTCCCTTTTCCGCAATTCTCTACAAAATCAATATTTGATTATTGCTTATGCACAGTGCAAGGTCCTGTATAGCATCCATCAAATTCATATTCATAAATAGCCTATAACCAAAACACAGTAGAAATAGAATAATACAAAATATATGATCAGCAAAGGAGGATTACAGACAACAACGCATTAAAGTAACATCAAAGGCTCCTTCACACTGTATTTAATTGCCAAATTTGCATTGTTGATACATGCAAGATTCTCTCCGCAGTGTAGATCATTTCATGATTAGCATGTGTTATTTATAGATCATTTCTCATCTCGGCATGATCCTACAGAATCATCGACATGCTTGAAGGCACCAACATCATGCCTGTAGGAGAAATACACAGCTCTGTGGTCACAACTCACTGGTACATTCATGTATAGCAGTAGTAGTCGGTGGAAATATGTCTTGTTGTTGATGATATATTACAAAACACCTCCAATACGCCTCACACCGGGATGATACAGCTAAAGGTAGGTGTGTACATGGTGCAGAAGATGAGTGACATCCTATTTGGAGATCAGACAGATGACCAGCGGTTACTGTCCTGTGTTGCCAGCTTCCGTCCTGGCCTATTGGCGTGCCACTCTGAAAGAATGGGGGAGGATGCCACTGTGTCCTAGTTGAGGTGAGCTAAAACCAGGGACTTGAGATGCTGCAGAGGCACTCTTTCTCTCTCTCTCCTTCTTCCTACTTGCACATCCCTGTTTGTCTTTCTGTTTCTCTCTCTTCACTCTGTCATTCTTACGTCTTTATATTCGTTTTTTCTTGTTCCTGAAAGTGTCATCTCTCAACGACCCGAGTGAAGAGGCACTAGTCTACCRTCCCATTCATTTGTTTCTGATTCTCTTAACATTACCTATTTCAAACGGAGTAGAATTCCACAAATATCATGGGGAACCAAACCCAGCTGGGAAGCCTATTGTTGAGTACCATCCACTGAAAATGTGCTTGGTCAGCAAACATCAGCAGGAACAAGTTAGTGAACAGTAAAAAAAAGTAAAGGACCTGTTCAAGATTTTGAAAATACATATTTCCTTTTTGAGGCTATCACAGACACTGACATGGTTCCATCAATATGATGGTAACCTTAGTTCTCCTCCCATCAAATAATGTCAGCTCAGGAACGGATAGTGTTCCACCTGTACATATTTTAGACAACATGAAATACGACTGTTATTAACAAAGAAAGTAGGTTAGCTTATAAATAATTTCTCGAGTGTATGACACATGGTCGTAACCCTGTGCCATGCGCGCTCCTGAACGTAACTCCCTCCCTTCCCTGAACGCGCACATCCAATGTGATTGTGAGAGAGACTGACTGAGCGTGTGTAACCTCCTGTTTGTGAGTGTATGTCAGAGTGCGAATCGATCCGCGGCTACAACAGCACAATTAACGGGAGCAGTTTTTCATGTTAACAACAGCAGTATTTGCATTACGACCACACCTTCATTGAGCGACGCTAAAAACTTGGATATAAGGTAAGAATGTGTTTAGAAAAGTGATCGGTTTTGAATGTTGAGGACATGTCAGATGTTTAAATATTGACGAATTCATTGCTTTTTACACTTTAACAATCTTCTATCTGCTCTACACGACTTGCKCGATGTTTGTTTGGGTTCTGGGTAGACTATTCCCAATGGATAAATATGTTACAACAATGTACCATGTGGGGTAGCTCTAATATTCGCATTTGATCCATTGATTTAATGATAATTGAACATGCTAAGTAGTAATCAGAAGTATGCTGTACAATCAAGCAAATTATATTGACGGAAAGATTTTGAGCATAACCAAGATTTAACCCTGCCACTCTATTTTCGTTTATTGTAAAAGGCTGTGTTGATAAAATGCACGCTCACATATATTATCCATAGAAGTTACCATGTTGCATAATTTCMCTGAAGTGTTCCACTGCGTGATTGAAATACAAAAGATGTTGCAGAGATGGAAGCGTGCTTTAGGTTACTCAACACTGTGTGCACAGTGTGTAGAACCAATACCTTTATTTGTCCTCAGATAAAAGCTCCATTCAATTAATTTTAAGGCAAATGTCCTGCAATTGCATAGGCCTACTCAACAGCGCCCTTATAGCTTATTAGTTGACATAAAGCGTTTCTTTATGATGTAGCAAAAAGCTCAACATATAGCCTAGCCCAGGGRTGGGMAATTTCAGTCGTCTGGGGCCTGATTAGTGTCACAGTTAACACCCCGGACTCCAATAATCACCTAATCATGATCTTCAGTTTAGAATAGAATTTGATTCATCAGCTGTGTTTGCTAGGGATGGAGAAAAAGAGTAACAAC
Source organism: Salvelinus sp. IW2-2015 (assembly GCF_002910315.2). NCBI lineage: Eukaryota > Metazoa > Chordata > Actinopteri > Salmoniformes > Salmonidae > Salvelinus > Salvelinus sp. IW2-2015. The sequence continues at coordinate 15,901,967 of NC_036862.1, read as the reverse complement.
AATCATGCCCCCGAGGACTGGAGTTGCCCACCCCTGGCCWRGCCTGTCAATTGGAAATCCTAGAGACCTTTACAGTAGTTCACCTGTGAGTTCACCTTGATCCATAACCGTGGGAAGTGGGGTGCTGAAGGTGCTGCAGCACCTGATAAATCGAAATTAATAATTTAAAATAAATAAAAACAATTCTAAATCAATTAGTGAACTAGGMCTTTATTACTCCTGTATAAGTGGAGAAAAAAGACTTGTCAACCCCCCCACCCCCATTGAAAGCACCCCAACCCAAAACCCCAACCCTGCAGCCATGTCTCCATCATCTATAGCCTAAAATCAAAGAGAAATTGCATAACGGGCTTTTCTAATAATTAACATGTGGAATCAACAGCATCATCGTTAAGCAAGTGCAAGTCAAGGCTCAATTGGTCCCCCTTTAAAACTGATCATCTATTCATTGTGCTTGCATCATAGAGATGGGAAGTGAGGATTCATCCAGCTCAGTGCAGACTGGGGTGGGGCAGGCTGGCGTAGGGCAGGCTGGCGTGGGGCAGGCTGGCGTGGGGCAGGCTGGCGTAGGGCAGGCTGGCGTGGGGCAGGCTGTAGTGGGGCTTTCCTCGGTGTGGTTTTTTCTGCAGTTTGGATTTTATCCCTCCACTCCCCACCCCCGAAACGAATGGAGGATAACCAGTATTTATTGCTCCTTGGATGGCAGTTTGTGCACGTTGACTACATGTAGGCTATATGTTTCATTCCTCCTTTTTTCATTACAGTTCGGTATCCCAAAATGGATTATTTTCTCTTCAATGTATCCAAGTGCTCATCTCACAGTTGGTCTATTGTGGGCTATTTTCATACAGGGGATAGGCTATTGTTTGCACATTTGTACAGACTGCAGACTAGACTGTTAGAGGAAACACAATTGAAATCTGTCTCTATCTCAGAGGTTAGAGTGTGGCTGTTTCAGTCTGCATATCCACCGCACGCACACCTCTCTCCTCTGTTGGAGATTCTAATTCCCCAGAAAACATCTCATTCAGTTAGGAAATACAGTCCTGATTGCTCCCTGAGGGGGGAACAGGCTGTTCAATCTGTCTAATGCCACCCAAAGAGCAATTGTCACCGTTTGTTAATTACACAAATTAGGTCCTTGATTGTTTTGAAGCTAAATTTGCGCTTGGCCTTTGGAGTTGTGGAGTCGAGAGTTTTAGTGCGAGGGTGGAGGCTAACATGGTGTTGATGCAGACCCCTGCAGGATAGGGTGTGGGTGGGGGGAGACGGGACACAATGTGTAGTGTGCAGTGCGTCCGTGCAGTGCGAGGCTGAGCAGTGAGACGTGAGCGGGGTGTTCCAGAACAGAGGGAGACGGGGAGCTGCTGCAGTGCTTGGACAATGGGGGGGGGGGGCGGTCTGAGGATGAGTGAGGGAGCTCCCTTCTCCAGCACTATCACTCCCACGCTGCAGTTTGGGTGGGGGTGTATGTGTGCATGTCCTGTATGTGCTCMTATGCTGTGTGTATGTTGGCCTTACTGTATGTAGTACAGTCCATGAATGCACATTGTGTGTGTCTGTCCAGTGCACTGCACGTCTCTGCTGTTCCTCATGCCCAGCTGGGATGCTGAGGAGCGTGTCGTCTGGTCCGTCTGTTGAGTGTGTCTCAGTGTGTGAGCCAGCTTCTTATTGGTGTGGAAACGACAGAACAGAAGTGTGTATGGGGAGTTGTTCCCCTCATCATAGAACATCAATCAAATAATGAATCAGCTGCAGTAAGAACCAACAGAAATTTGCTTTTCCCGTTGTGAACAGAAGCCTCTCACCATTTCATTGTCACTTTTTCTACCCCGCTCCCTCGATCAGGCTGGGAATTTACACAGTAACCTTATCCTTCCTCTCTGACATGGCTTCCATTAATATTTATGAAGATTATCATTTGAAATGTKTGTTTCTTCAGGGTTGAGGGCATTTGCCCTGCTCTCCTGTGCGTCCCAAATGGTGCCCTATTCCCTGTATAGTGTACTACTTTTGACCAGGACCTACATAAAGGGAATAGGGTGCCATCTGGAAGGTAGCCTCTCTTGTTCTGCCCTGGTTGCCGAGTCACTGGGCTGATCTTCTCATTGGACCCCTTGGGTGAAAATGACTCTGGGGTGTTACTGTACAGATCCAGAATCAGGGATTCCCACTCTGGGTAGGGTATGTTGCCTTGTACACTTTTGTTTTGACCCTCTCTTTGAGTGGATGTGATGTACAGGGTCGTTTTCTTTCTGGTGATCCTTTTGGGTTTTGTGTGCCAGGTGGTTCTGACCCATCTCTTGGTGACAGGTGTTTATCGTAGTCTTTATGTCCACTGTATCAATGCTGTACTATGGGATTRGAGGAACTTGGTATTGGAGGGATCCATGGTCCTGGTTTTGACTCCATCGTGACCSTAACATCCTTCCTCCTAACAGATACATGTAGAATATCTCACATGGGRAACACAAGTCCCGCTGCGATGGCTCGTCATACACATGGGAACACRGTGGCCAAGGAGTCGGGACACACGCTAAGTTCCCAACTGCTCTCGCCCACACACTCCTAATGGCTGATATCCAGGCGCTGTGGTACCAGCTGTCCTGCTATTGGTCGGGTTCTGCTGTCGTCGAGGCAGGGTCTCCGGTCTCTGCTGTGTGTATTGTGAACACCCTCCACAGTCACGTCTGTCTGTCTGTCTGTGTCTGTCTGTCTGTCTGTCTGTCTGTCTGGTCTGGTCTGGTCTGGTCTGGTCTGGTCTGGTCTTGTCTTGTCTTGTCTTGTCTTGTCTTGTTTTGATGTTCGCTGTCTTGTCTTGTTCTTGTCTTGTCTTGTCTTGTCTTGTCTTTGTCTTGTCTTGTCGTTTGTCTTGTCTTGTCTTGTCTTGTCTTGTCTGAGGCTCCATCAGATCTGAACCAATCTGTCCTGTGTAATAAGATTCATGGCTGCTGAAGCACCAACATACTCCGTTCCAATCCACACAATGACCCTTTGAATTGGCAGAGGCAGAACACAAACAGGCTGCTGTGTGTTGGGTGGTAAAGAACACAGCTTAGTGTTCTAGATGCAGCTGAATTTACTCTCTCCATCAGCCGCTGAGAGATTTTCTGCATGTGGCTTTTTGACTCTCTCAACTTAACTTTTTCGGATATAAGAAGCTGATCTCATGCATTGAGATTTCACGTTTCGTGTTCTTTAAGTCTTAGACTCTTGAAGTCTCGGTCTATTCGAAGAGTTGTTACGTAACATGTTGATTACATCTAACCAGCTCATGTGCTTTTGTGCAAGTTGCGTTTGCATAATGTCAGAGCTGTGTGCTATCCGTCAGCCAGCCCTTGGATCCCTTCTGTGTGGATGATAGAGAATGAATCCCCTGCCTGCGTGCGTTGGCTGTGTTAGCGGGGTTTGTTTTTGAGAGCAAAGGGCCATCAGTGGACAGTTGGTCAGCCCAGGGCTAGGCAGGGTGGTGCAGCTCTCACTGTTACTGTTGGTCAGTTGCACAAAGTCACAGGGCTATTATTCAGCACCTCGGCCGATAACACACACGCGCACACGCACACGCACGCACACCACACACACACACACACACAACACACACACACCACACACACACAACACACACACACACACACACACACACACACACACACCAACACACACACACACACACACACACACACACCACACACCACACACACACACACACACACACACACACAGGGTGCTCTCTTTTTCTAAACGTGAGCGAGTGTTTTGTTTTCTCTCCCCACGTAGCCTGTAGCTTTGTGTCGGTCTAGGCTGTTATCTCTCTGCCTGGATGATTTTCCTGTTTAACACTTTGTTGCTCTGGCTGCCTCAGTCAGTTAGCATGGCAGTTAGCTCTGTCACCCAGTTAGCTACCTAGTGAGAAACCTACCAAGTGATGGAGAAAGGATGAATGCGTGCACAGTTAGCTTAAGGGAGATGGGGAGAAGTGGATGGGGAACGAGGAAAGGTGAGGAGAGGAGAGAAGAGCAGGAGTGGCCTTCACTCCAGCCGTATTTCAGCTCTATTAGAAGAAGCCATAATCCTCTCTGGTCCTCTCACAGACCTCAGAGGAACAGGCTTGGTCAGTGGTTACCACTTAACACCTCCGCCCCCACTCTCACTGCTCCTGACATTATAGGTGGTGAGGATGTCCTGAGCGACAGTCACTACTGTTTCCTCCTCACATGCTCTATGGTCATAACAGACCAGTAAAATAGATGCTGTGCCTTATCCAATGTGTTACCCTTATCCAATGTTTACCCTTATCCAATGTGTTACCCCTTATCCATGTGTTACCCTTATCCAATGTGTTACCCCTTATCCCAATGTGTTACCCCTTATCCAATGTGTTACCCCTAACGCTAAGTTAGATCAAAACCAATGCCCCCTATTCAGTACAGATACAGCACCTATTCAGTACAGCTACAGCACCTATTCCGTACAGCTACAGCACCTATTCAGTACAGCTACAGTACCTATTCAGTACAGCTACAGCACCTATTCAGTACAGCTAACAGCACCTATTCAGTACAGCTAGCTACAGTACCCATTGAGTACAACTACAGTACCTATTCAGTACAGCTACAGTACCTATTCAGTACAGCTACAGTACTGGCTAAGCAGTGTGTCTGTCAGCTCAGTAGACTTCCATCACAGTGAGTCCCATGGACCACAGAGGTTAGACCCCTCTGGCAGGATGAGTCCTGACAACCATCATTCTCACTGAGGCATTCTGTCTGCTGGAGAGAGACGGAGAGAGTGAGAGGAAAGAGAGAGAAAAGACAGAGAGCATGTCCTGTCAGCCTGTCTTCCTGAAAATGAATTGTCTAGGAGAGGTAACAGGAGCGTAGGCATACAGGTGGAGGCGGTCGTGACTCCGGGGGAGGGATCAGCAGCACTGTTTCTCTGTTGTTTTCACTTTGTCTGTTGCTCGAGCACAGCTCTCACCCTCCAGGTATATCGTATGAAATGCAATGATCGTTAGGAACAACAAGGAAGAGAACAGTGTGCGTGTGTGTGTGTGTGTGCGTGAGATAATGAAAACGGCATGTGCTGTTGTCAGTATCAGTGTGTTTGTGCAATCTCTCAGACCCAGTCTTTCCCGATTTTCTCATTCTCTCTTTCTCTCTTGTTCATCCAATCCTCCCTTTCTGTCACGCTGAGGTCTCTGGGCTTAGTGTGGGAGTGGTGCAGCCTGACACAGAGTGACACACACTCAAACTCTCCCAGTCTCTCTCTCTCTCTCTCTCTACACACACACACACACACACACACACACACACACACACAACACACGACACACACACACACACACACACACACACACACACACAGGGTGTGTTTGGCAGCTGAGTGCCTCGGAGCAGTAGAACAAAAGGACGTGGTGACAGGAGGAGAGCCGGGCTGTGCCGGGCTACAGCAAAAGCATCAAATAGAGAGGAACGCAGGAGGGGACATTATAATGGTATAACTAAGAAGTCATTTTCTACTTGGTTAGCTAGACTGTATTTGTATAAATGTAGGGTTTCCATGTTAAGTGCTGAGCTGTGAAAAAGTACAGTACACCGCGGCCGTGATCATTAATATTCACAATGAGTCCCCATTTAGACCTTAATAACCTCCAATAAGTGCAATTTTATGTTTGAATGATTCTGATGATGATGATGGTGCTTTGAATAACACACGTGCGTGTTGACTGAAGAACCGTGTTGGAACTATAAGCCACTGTGTGTTGGTTGAGCTGCTTATCTTGTGCGTCTTATGATACACTRATTGTCTCCCAGGGACAGTAACGATTTACTGAACTGAACTTGGTCAGAACCAAAGAGCTTTACGTACTGGCCTTAGCTGAAGTACTGCTCACTGTCTGGACCTCAATGAACCTATTCACCTCTTACTCCAAGTGCTACAGAGTCCGGTTGAGTCCCAAATGGCACCAAGGCGCTCCGGTCAAAAGTAGTGCACTATATAGGGAATATGGTGCCATTTGCTTAGTATGTCATACTGCTATACTCTTCTACAGTTGACTCCGATTCTTCTTCATTGTTTCTGTTTGTGTGGCTATAGCATAATGAGGAGATTTGGTGAAGTGTTACAAGTCAAGTCCCCATGAGATGTCTTCCTCCTCAGGTCTKGTTGGTAATTGGGTCGTTTTACTCCAGGCTTTATGATTAGTCATGTTGTTAGTCTCATRCCCTGGAGACTTGTACCGTATGGACTTTGTCAGGCATGTGAGCCACATTGCAGAATTCATGATACATGAATGAATACATAAATAAATGACTGAGTGAGTGAATGAATGATTGAYTTTTTTCATTCATCTGCAGATAAATAGATTTATTTGAATTCAATTTAAATTCCTGTATTTGTATGTGCAGTCGAAAATACAGTGTACTCACTCGTGCTGAATACGAAGGGTCAACCCTTTTTACTGCTACTGCAGTGGGATTTATTGCTCTATTTCTGCCCCGCCAGATGATTTCAGACAGGAGTAGGTTTTATTACACCGAACAAACGAAAGGAGACTGAAATCAATTAAATGGAAAGATTTAATTAACCTCTCTTTGTGCGGGGTCAGCATGAGATTGGGAAAAAAGAGAGTGAGAGAATGAGGGTGTGTGTGTGAATGAGTGTGTGTAGTGCTCTGAGTGCTGGGCTGTTATGCCACTTCTCCACTACCAGTAGTGGTATGTGGGTAAAAGAGAAGTCTGTCCATAATAAAGTGCTGCTCTGCCTTCTTAACAACACTATCAACAAGGCAGGTCCTACAGGTCCTAGTTCTGTCACACCTGGACTACTGTTCAGTCGTGTGGTCAGGTGCCACAAAGAGGGACCTCGGAAAATTACAATTGGCTCAGAACAGAGAAGCACGACTGGCCCTTAAATGTACAAGGAGAACTAACACTCATAATATGCATGTCAATCTCTCATGGATCAAAGTGGAGGAGAGATTGACTTCATCACTACTTGTTTTGTAAGTATTGACATGCTGAATGCACCAAGGTGTCTGTTTAAACTTCTAGCACACAACTCAGACACCCATGCATACCCCACAGGACATGCCACCCAAGGTCTCTTCACAATCCCCAAGTGCAGAACAGATTATGGGAGGCCCACAGTACTATGTCACAGTACTATGTAGAACCATGGCTACATGGAACTCTATTCCACATCAGGTAACTGATGCAAGCAGTAGGATCAGATTTAATACACCTTATGGAACAGCGGGGACTGTGAAGAGACGCAGAGACACACSCTTACACATACACAYGATAAGACACGCAATCTACACACACGTACACATGGATTTTGTATTGTAGATATGTGATAGTAGAGTAGTGGCCTGAGGGAACACACTTAATGTGTTGTGAAAAGTGTTATGAAATGTAATGTTTTAAATTATATAACTGCCTTAATGTTGCTGGACCCCAGGAAGAGTAGCTGCTGCCTTRGCAGGAACTAATGGAGGTCCATAATACATACAAATAATCTCACTTGTGCTTTGCCTAGTACAGGGACAACTAAAAGATACCAAAAACKATTTAGTCCAATCAATGTAAGCTAAATATGATGTGGCTGTCCATGAGTCTGATTTCTCTCTGTGCGTGCTTGCRTGCGTGTGTGTGCAATTAGAAAAACATGGCCATCCTCCTGTCTTTAATATTGGCTAAAATGTCATACAGTATACACTTTAAGTTTTTGTTGTCCTTGGCTAAAATACTTGCTGCTAGCCTGACTTCCTTTCATGGGCAACAATACACCAGGCCAGCTAGTTAACATTAGCATACTACATCTAGCTACATGTTGAACTACCATCCTCTAAGGACACAATGTATGAATTTATGGTTGGATCAGATTCGCSACTATAATCATTGACAAGTACAGAGAATTAAGTAAAACCACAAGTCCAAATTCCTATCTCCATCGATGGATAATTTCGGTTTTAATTAGCTAGCTAGCAAATCCAAACTGGCTTCCCTTGACAGTTTTTTTTGGTGCGCCAGGACCATCCACAGATGAGCTCACTCAGTACTGATTGGCTATTATTTTATAAAACAAATTTAGCAAGGGATGCCAAATGCTCACTGYCTTCCCTTGCATTTAATGCTACGGGCGGCAACAATGTCATACTCATTCTGACCAGACAGCATCAGATAGATACGCTACACATACTGAGACAGAGGGACGTTCACGCGGATGCTTTGTCTGGTGAGATATATTCAGCCTATTGTGAATTTAAGAGACGAAAGATACATTATTGTATATTTGGGAGGGAAGCCTGGCTTYGATTGGCATCAATGAATACACACCACTATCCAGTACCCCTTGCTAGCAGCACCAGGAGGAGAACATTGATCATTCTCCATCCTCTATTTTTCCTTGATTCAACCACTAAGTACACTAAAACTGTCGTAGATTACCTGGAATGGGGTGCCCACTCACCCATTCATTCTGTCCTTCTGTTTTTGTGCTGACTTTGGCTAAGGCTGCTGCCTAGCTAGGCTAATCCCTGAATTATCTATACTGAACCCTCTGTAGGACAGGACCCCTCACGGCTCGGTCACGCAACACACTGCAGGCTGCGGCCCTGTGAATGAAGCCTCCAGCTGACATAATGAATATGGGTAATTGGTCAAAATCAGGATTATTTTATAGAAGGACCTGTACGAGCAGCGGAAAGCAGCGGTAATCTCAACCGCCCAGAGAGGCTATTGCCTTTCACTGGATGGGCTGCCTCTCAGTGAAAGAGCCGTGCTCAGCTCTGGATGGGCTGCCTCTCAGTGAAAGAGCCGTGCTCAGCTCAGCTTACAGAAATCAGATACTGCAGGTTTTAAGACGTAATAAATTACCTGCTTAATTAGCCTGTTACTCATTATTGAGCTGCTGCAGAGCAGGCACGTTATTCCTGTAATTAGGAAGTTAAACAGAACAGAGAACATCTGTTTGTTCCGATACAGGTTGAAGATAAGATACTGTTCATATTGCATCACCTTACTGTAGTCCATATCCTTCCTCACTCCGTTTCTTGCCGATATGCGAAAGGTGGGGCTTGCATCGGTGTATTCACAGGTGTTCAGGTGGGGCTTGCATCGGTGTATTCACAGGTGTTCAGATGGGGCTTGCATCGGTGTATTCACAGGTGTTCAGGTGGGGCTTGCATCGGTGTATTCACAGGTGTTCAGGTGGGGCTGTTCTTCACTCTTCTATAATGAAAATGCACACACACAATCTTCCTCCCTTTAGTTCCCCCCTCTGATGCTCTCCCTCCCCATCTCCCTCCCCCTCTCCCCTGGGTCTATTAAATGCAAGACTTACGCGTCCAACCTATTACCGCTCTCTGACAAGTCTTTCATTTTAGGGCTTTCATCTAGGCCTGCACTGTCAGATCTTGCCTCCAAAATAGTAACGGTGCCAGGAAGGGATAAAAGAACCTCCCAACCCACGCTATGAAATGTTGTTAAGCAAACAGCAGGCTAAACTGGCACTGTAATGTGTGAATTAGGAAGGACTGCCTGTGCAGTCTAACGATCATTTAATTATTGATCATGTAGAGAGATGGCCTGTTCCAATTGGCACCCTATTCCCTATATAGTACACTACTTTTGATCAGAGCCCTATGGACCTTAATCAAAAKAAGTGAACTATTATAGATAATAGGGTGCCATTTGGGATGCATAAAGGGTCTTCCAGCAGGATGCCAGCTAGCTAGTCTTCAACCCGTCCTGCTCCCCTCAGCACTGGGGACGCTGATCCAATCTGTCACTTAATTGGTTGTTAATACCAACATGTGTTCCTGGCCTAATACAGTCCRCATTGTTCTGTCACACTGGTTCAGGGTATGAACCTCATCCTCCTTCAAATCATCATCATCTATAACACTCATGGCCTCTCACAATGACAGGTGCAGTATAGAATCACATGAAAGCTTTGTTAGTGAGACACATTACTGATTGCATCATGGACTGACATTAAATAAGGCAGTGTAGTAATAATGAAGGACCGATAACAGGATAATTAATTAACAGCATTGGCTATGAATCTCTTCCACACGTCAATGTGCACACACCACACACACATACACACATACACACACACACCACACACACACACACACACACCACACACACATACACACACACACACACATACACACACACCACACATACACACATACACACATACCACACACACCACACACCACTCTTGTGTTTGGAATCCAAACATCACAGAAAACATGGAGTGGCACCAGAGCCGTTCTCTCTCTGACTGAAATAACTAGCAGAAATAGACGAGGTGGATCTCTACTTCAGTTAAGTTGTCAATGAGTGTTATTTTTCCCCCAACTTTCACTCTGGATTCTCGGTTTCACCACTAATGTAAACGCTACATTGCCACTGAAAATGWACCGCAGCAATCATTTYTCCTAGCATTGTTCTTTCTCACAGAGTTCGACACATTCTCTCTCACATTATACAAAGTCCTGTTGTATTTGGCAGGGATGGATTGTTATAGCTCATGACAGTCAAGCATCGAGGACATACTGGCAGGAGGAATCATCCTAAACTAACTGCCATTCTGCCTGCAGAGAAATAAATGATGCACTGTTAATTATAGCAATTTGCATTGTGTGCCAGCCTATGTCTGAACCAATTAAACCCTAAACCACCAAACTACCCCCTATGACAACCACACCAAACTACCCCCTATGCAACCACCAACTACCCCTATGCCAACCACCAACTACCCCCTATGCAACCCACCAAACTACCCCTATGCAACACCACCAACTACCCCTATGCAACCCACCAACTACCCCCTATGCAACCCAACCAACTACCCCCTATGCAACCCCCAACTACCCCCTATGAACCCACCAAACTACCCCCCCTATGCAACCCACCAACTACCCCCTATGCAACCCACCAACTACCCCCTATGCAACCCACCAACTACCCCCTATGCAAACCAACCAACTACCCCCTATGCAAACCCACCAACTACCCCCTATGCAACCCACAACTACCCCCTATGCAACCCACACAACTACCCTATGCAACCCACCAACTACCCCTATGCACCCACCAACTACCCCCTATGCAACCAACCAACTACCCCCTATGCAACCCACCAACTCACCCCCTATGCAACCCACCAACTACCCCCTATGCAACCCACCAACTACCCCCTATGCAACAACCAACTACCCCTATGCAACCACCAACTACCCCCTATGCAACCACCAACTCCCCTATAACCACCAACTACCCCCTATGGAACCAACCAACTACCCCCTATGCAACCACCAACTACCCCCTATGCAACCACCAACTACCCCTATGCAACCACCAACTACCCCTATGCAACCACAACTACCCCCTATGCAACCACCAACTACCCCCCTATGCAACCCACCAACTACCCCCTATGCAACCAACCAACTACCCCCTATGCCAAACCACCAACTACCCCCTATGCAACC
>NC_036862.1:15877212-15885648 GCF_002910315.2 Salvelinus sp. IW2-2015 | reverse complement strand
CTACCCCCTATGCAACCAACCAAACTACCCCCTATGCAACCAACCAACTACCCCCTCTGCAACCACCAACTACCCCCTATGCAACCACCAACTACCCCTATGCAACCCACCAACTACCCCTATGCAACCACCAACTACCCTATGCACACCAACCCAACTACCCCTATGCAACCAACCAACTACCCCCTATGGAACCAACAACTACCCCCTTAGAACCAACCAACTACCCCTATGGAACCACACCAACTACCCCCTATGCAACCACCAACTACCCCCTATAAACCCACCAACTACCCCCTATGCCAACCCACCAACTACCCTACCCCCTATGCAAACCAACCAACTACCCCTATGCAACCAACCAAACTACCCCCTATGCAACCAACCAACTACCCCCTATGCAACCAACCAACTACCCCCTATGCAACCAACCAACTACCCCTTATGCAACCCATCAACTACCCCCTATGCAACCCATCAACTACCCCTATGCAACCCACCAACTACCCCCTATGCAACACACCAACTACCCCTATGCAACCACCAACCTACCCCCTATGCAACCACCAACTACCCCCTATACAAACCCACCAACTACCCCCTATGCAACCACCAACTACCCCCTATGCAACCCACCAACTACCCCCTATGCAACCACCAACTACCCCTATGCAACCCACCAACTACCCCTATGCAACCCACAACTACCCCCTATGCAACCCACAACTACCCCCCTATGCAACCCACCAACTACCCCCTATGCAACCAACCAACTACCCCCTATGCAACCCAACCACCAACTACCCCCTATGCAACAACCAACTACCCCCTATGCAACCCACCAACTACCCCCTATGCAACCCACCTCAAAGGACTGTACTCGTTACCGCCATGATGATAGAGACTGATAGAGACTGACAGAAAATATTTCCATGATGCCCTCCCCCCCCTAGAAGTCCCAGTGTGACATGAAAAATGGCTGGTAGAGTCATAACAATCAGTGTTCACTACAGAGTGTCTCCATATGTCTTTAATAGTCAGTCTGTTGAGTCAATTGGGAGTGAATGGGAGTGGGCCAGCCAACCATTCACACAGCTAATTTCTATTTAAATGCAGTTAGTTGCCAGGCGAACATGGCTGTACCTGGGGAATAGGCAAGAGAGAGAAAAGAGGAGAAATCAATGAAAGTGGAGCAGAGAGAAGAGGAGGATGAAGGCTGGCTTTATCTCTCACATTGGTGTTCTGTGAGTGTCACTTTGTTTGATGGTATTGTGCTCTTTTAGCGTTATTCCTTTGGCCCGGGTCTATTGTTCGCTGGCTGCGGCCTGATCGGATTGGTCTTGCCTCCTGTGTAGCGACGTGCCCAACGGCATAACAGCAAGCTTTGGAGAAGAGGAGAGGAGCTGTAAACAAAGATGSCAGAGGGATGGGACTTTCATACCAAAACACACACACACAAACCATCTCTTTCACATAGACTTATGTGGTGACTTCTAAACATTCAGTAGTTGCAAAACAAAAGCMATACGCACACACACACACACACACACATCTCCTGACTCACTCAGATGTTCTKTCTGTGCTGTTGAAATATAGACACTCAACAGGGCAAACTGAGCTCCATAATTCACTATTGTGGCAGGGACGTGTTAACAGCCGTAACGAACAGAGCGCTCCTAATTTCACGCATGTACACACTACAGAGACACGCACTACAGAGACACGCACTACAGAGACACACACTACAGAGACACGCATAGTAGAGACACCACCCTATAGAGACACACATTACTAGAGACAACGCACTCACAGAGTACAGACTGCCACCTATAGAGACAACACACTGAGACAGCATATAGAGACACGCACATTAGAGACACGCGCTATAGAGACACGCACTACAGGAGGACATAGAAACTACGGCACTAATATGAGCGAGCGACAGAAGCAGAACTATAGGGACAGCGCACTAGTCAGAGACACGCGACTACAGAGACCGCACATAAGAGACCACGCACTAATAGAGGACACCACTGATATAGAGCCAACACTAGGAGACAGACGTACAGAGACACGCACTACAGAGACACGCACTATAAGAGAAGCACGCCTAGTAGAGACACCGTACTATAGAGACCACGTACTATGAGAGATAGAGAGACACGTCGTAACTCACTATAGAGACACGGCAGCCTATAGAGACACGCACTAAATGATAGAACGGCACATCGACACTCATCTAAGAGACACGCACTATTAGAGACCTACGCACTATAGAGCACGCAGCTATAGAGACACGCACTATCAGGAGACACGCACTTATAGAGACACGCCTACTTAGAGGAACCACTATGCAGCCGCCACATGGACACCTATAGAGACACGGTACTACAGAGAGCACGTTACTACCAGGAGACACGCACTATCAGGAGACACGCACTACAAGAAGACACGCACTACAGAGACACGCACTATACGAGACACGCACTATAGAGAACACGGCACTATAGAGACACGCACTATAGAGACACGCACTATAAGAGACACACGGCACTACAGAGACACGCACATAGAGGACACGTACTACAGAGACACACACTACAAGAAGACACGCGCACTAACAGAGACACGTACTATAGAGACACGTACTACAGAGACACGCACTATAGAGGACACGCACTACAGAGACACAGCACTACAGAGACACGCACTATAGAGACACACGCACTCATAGAGACACACACTATAGAGACACGCACTACAGAGACAACGCACTTATAAGGACACGTACTACAGAGACACACACTACAGAGACACGCACTACAGAGACACGTACTATAGAGACACGCCACTACAAGAGGACACGCACTACAGAGACACAGCCCACTACAGAGACACGCCACTACAAGAACACGCACTACTAGAGACACGCACTACAGAGACACGACATCAGAGACACGCACTACAGAGACACGCACTACAGAGACACGCACTACTAGAGACACGCACTATAGGAGACACGGCAACTACAGAGACACGAACTACAGAGACACGCACTACAGAGACACGCACTAAGAGACACGCCACTACAGAGACAAACGCACTAACTAAGACACGCAACTACAGAAGACACGTACTACAGAGACACGCACTACAGAGACACGTACTACAGGAGACACGCACTACAGAGACACGCACTACTAGAGACACGCCCACTACAGAGACACGTACTACAGAGACACGCACTACAGAGACACGACCCACTACAGAGACACTGCACTAAGAGGACACGCACTACAGAGACTACAATCACTACTAGAGACAACACACTACAGAGAACAACGCACTACAGAGACACGCTACTTAGAGACACCACACTATAGAGACACGCACTACAAGAGACACGCACTAGACCCACTAGAGACACGCACTACAGAGACAGCGCACTTACAAGAGACACGCACTACAGAAGGCAAGACACGTACTATAGAGCACCACACTACAGAGACACTAATAAGAGAACGTACATACACACTTACTAGAGACACACACACTTACAGAGAGGACCACTAACCGAGACACAGCTACTAGAGCGAGAGACACGTACTACTAGAGACACTACACTAAGAAGACACTGACACTACTAGAGACATCACACACAGAGACACACACTCTATAGAGAGACCGCACTATCAGAGGACACGACTATTAGAGACGCATGACAGAACAGCACTACAGAGACACCTCACTACTAAGGGAACAGCGCAACTATATAAGACAGCGTCGTACCAGTAAGAGACACCGTACAAGTATAGAGACAATACGTCACTATAGAGACACGTACCTATAGGCACGTACTATGAAGACCACACCAGCTTACAGGAGACACACACTTACAGAGACAGCACTACAGCAGACCACGTTTACTATAGAGACACACACTACAGAGACACCACACTACAGAGGACCACAACACTACAGACACACACTACAAGAAAGACACGCACTACAGAGACACTTCTACTATAGAACACCACACTACAGCAGACACGTGACTATAAGAGACACGCACTATTAGAGACAACACACTACAGAGACACACACTATAGAGACAACCGCCACTACAGAGACACGCACTTATAGAGACACACACTACAGAGACACACCACTATAAGAGACACCACTTATAGAACACCATACATAGACACGCATACAGAGACACGCACTTACAGAGGGACACGCACTAGAGAGACACGCCATACAGAGGACACTTACTATAGAGACCACACTTACAGAGACACGCACTTATAGAAGAACACGTACTACAGAGACACACCACTACAGAGACACGACAACTATAGAGACACGTACTATAGAGACACCACGATAGAGACACGTACATATAGAGACACACACTACAGAGACACGCCACTAAGAGACACTTACTATAGAGACACACACTACAGAGACACACACTTATAGGCAGACACCACTATAGAGACACGTACTATAGGAGACAACACTATAGCAACACCACTTATAGAGACACCACTATAGAGGACACCACTATAGAGAGACACGCACTAATAGAGGCACACGCACTATAGAGACACCACACTACAGCAGACACCACTAATAGAGACACGCACTATAGGAGACACGCACTATAGAGACCCACCCACTATAGATACACGCACCTATAGAGGACACCTCACTAACAGAGACACCACACTACTAGAGACACGCACTACGAGACACAACTAAAGAGACACGCACATAGAGACACGTGATAAGAGACACGCCACTATAGAGGACACACTATAGCCCACACTACAGAGACACGCACTAAGGAGACACGCAACTATAGAGACACCACTACTAGAGACACGCACTTACAGAGGACACGCCTACAAAGACAGAGAACTACTACAGAGACCAACACAGAACCACCCTATAGAGACACCACACTATAGAGACACGCACTTATGAGACACACGCACTACAGAGACACGCCACTTACAGAGACACGCACTACAGAGACCACGCACTATAGAGACACGCCACTATAGAGCGACGACGCAGTCTAGAGGACACGCACTATTAGAGGACACGTACTACACGAATAAGAGACACGCACTATTAGAGACACGCACTATAGAGACACGACCGACTATAGAGAACACTACAGACACGCATATAGAGACACAACTATAGAGACACCACTACAGAGACCGCACTACGAAGAGACACGACTATAGAGGACACGCACTGATAACTATAGAGACACGCATTTTATGAGACACCACTATAGAGACACCACTTAAGGAGACACGCCCAACTAAGAGGACACGCACACAGAGAAACACTGACTATAGAGACACTCACTATTAGAGCACACGCACTATAGAGACACGCACTATAGAGACACGCACTATAAGAGACACGCCCACTATAGAGAACACCCAATAGGAACATAGAGACACGACACTTATAGAGACACGCACTACAGAGACACGCACTATAGAGACACGGCTATAAGAGGAACCACACTAAGACGACACGCACTATAGAGACACGCACTATAGAGACAGACCACTATAGTAGAACACGCACTACAGAGAACACGCACTACAGAGACACGTACTATAAGAGCCACCACAGGACACATACTCGAAGCCACTATTAGAGACACGCACTAAAAGAACATAGAACACGCACGTACAAGAGACACCGCACTATAGAGGACACGCACTATAAGACACGCACTATAGAGACACCGCACTATAGAGACACGACTACAGAGACACGCATCATACGAGACACGCCACTAGTGAGAGACACCACTATAGAGACACGCCACTATAGAGACACCCCACGATACAGAGACACGCACTATAGAGACACGGAACACTATAGAGACACGCCACTACCAGAGACACCACACTATAAGAATAGAGACACGTACTATAGAGAACAACGCTACATATTGAGACACGCACTACAGAGACACGCACTACATGAGACACGCACTATAGAGACACGCACTATAGAGGCGCAGTACTGAGAGAATACATTTGTGTGTCAGTCGTCCCCCTCTCTCTGAGATCACTGTACTCCTTTCTCTTTCTCCCTCTCCTCTCTCTCAGAGGAGTGTGAGAGCTGGCCGGGATGTCTTGTTGTGGGCCCGGTGCTTGCATACGGACTTCGGTTGTCAGCTGTACTGTGTTTCCTCCGACACATTGKTGCGGCTGGCTTCCGGTTTAAGAGAACAGTGTGACAAGTAGCAGTGCAGCTTGGCAGGGTCGTGTTTCGGGGGACGCACGGCTCTCAACATTCGCCCCTCCCGACTCCGTACGGGAGTTGCAGCGATGTGACATGACTAACTACCAATTGGATACCACGAAATTGGGGAGAAAAAGTGGTAAAAAAGTACAAAAAAGAGACAGCCTGAGAGCTGCAACCTTCTGCTAATGGATTAGCTTTCAAGGTATTTTGAGCTCTCCTTCTCTCTCTTTGTTTCTT
Source organism: Salvelinus sp. IW2-2015 (assembly GCF_002910315.2). Taxonomy (NCBI): domain Eukaryota; kingdom Metazoa; phylum Chordata; class Actinopteri; order Salmoniformes; family Salmonidae; genus Salvelinus; species Salvelinus sp. IW2-2015. The sequence goes on along the minus strand of NC_036862.1, from coordinate 15,879,126 downwards.
TATTAATAAAATGTAGCAAGAGAAAGAGACGGAGAGAAGTAGAATAGCAGAGCGGGATTTAAAAACAAAAGGGACTGATGACGGAAGCATGGAGAGTCCATTACAAAACCTCCTCCACTCCTTCTCTCRCCTCCATCTTCCTCTGTCGACCACAGCTCAATAATCGATAGAAGCATGCTCTTTGAAGGGAATGAAACCGATCCCATCAGAGTATATTGTTAACCAGATTGCCACAGGCATAGCTGCGGGAAGTAGGGGTGCCTTTCATTACTCCTGTTTGAGAGGAGAAAAGTACTCATTAGCAGAGTATCAGCACCCCCACCCCAAAACATCTTCCCGCGGCCATGGAAACAAGAAGCTGTGCTACTCGTTCAACCGTTGTTTGCTCAACGTTGTGGGCTTTAGAGGTGGTGGTGACTGGTGACTGGTGACTGGTGACTGGTGACTGGTGACTGGTGACTGGTGACTGGTGCAGGTTGAGTGGGTGTTGGAAGCAGAGAGAGGGGAGATGCAACAAGGGGAGAGTCAACAACAGACTCAATGCTGCTGTTCTATTATATACTATTTATATACTGTTGCACGTCCAGGACACTATCCACTTTAAGTATAGTAAATACAGTCATACTTGACATGGCACATTCAAATCCATTCTGTAATAGTTCTATCTTATTGTGTACATATCAGTTGATTACTTTATTTATTAGTCCTTTGCGGTTCAGTTGCTAGAGCACGGCACTGTCAGGGTTGTGGGTTCGATTCCTGCTGTGGCGGAAATGTATGCAAGTCAGTTTGGATAGAAGCCCTGCTAAATGGCATACAGTGCCTTCAGACTGAAAGGTGTATTCATCTCCCACTGTCTGGGGGAAAGAAGACTGAACCAGGTTTTCCTCTAAGATTTTGCCTGTGCTTAACTGCATTCTTTTTMTTTTTCATCTTGAAAAACTCCCCAGTCCTTAACGGTTACAAGCATACCCATAACATGATGCAGCCACCACTATGCTGTAAAATATGGAGACTGGTACTCAGTAATGTATTGGATTGGATTTTACCCCAACATAATGTGTTGTGCTCAGTAGCTTTGTCACATTTTTTGCAGTAATACTTTAGTGCAAACAGGATGCTTGTTTTGGAATATTTTTTATTTTGTACAGGCTTCCTTATTTTCACACTGTCAATTAGGTTAGTATAGTGGAGTAACTACAATGTTATTGATCTATCCTCAGTTTTCTCGCATCACAGCCATTGTTTTACAGCTAACTGTTTTAAAATCACCGTTGGCCTCATRGTGAAATCCCTAAGCGGTTTCCTCTGCTTTGTAGTGACAGAGTGTAGTGATACACCATCCAAAGTGTAATTAATAACTTCACCACGCTCAAAGGGATATTCAATGTCAGCTGTTTTGTATTTTTACCCATCTACCAATAGGCACCCTTTGCCAGACCTTGACAAACCTCCCTGGTCTTTGTGGTTGAATATTTTGAAAAAGTCAAGGGGTGTGAATACTTTCTGAAGGCTCTGTATATCCTTGCGACTCAGTGAGAGCCTGCCAGGGAGAAGCGGTGTTCATGTGGACCATAGGGTATTTGGTTGGTGGGATACAGGCAGCTGTATACTGCACCCTAGTTTCCTCTTGATTCTTATCCCCCTTAAGGATGCCCATAGCTATTTGCTAGTTGATYTTGGCAAACAGGTCTTGGGGAAACAGATCTCTTAAWCCCAGCTGAGCTCWTCTCCAGTGGCTGAGGTTTAAATCTGCTGTGTAAGCCTGGCATTCTATTCTCCAATACTCGTTGAATGGTTCATGACTGAGCACAACACATGACAACCAGTTATGGGGCTCTGTTGTTCCTTTAGTTGGATCGCTCATATCTCAGGCCTTACTTACACACTCACATACACACACACACACACACA
>NC_036862.1:15861008-15877187 GCF_002910315.2 Salvelinus sp. IW2-2015 | reverse complement strand
AGGAGAGAGATGATATTAATTAAAATGGAGAGGAGGGCGGGAGGTGTGGGGAGGCCATCTGAAAGCCGTTAGAGAGTAAGAAACTGAACAGGGGAAATGCATGAAAGTTTATTTAGAAGCTTTGCAACTGAGCACACATTAAGCATTCTAATGTCATCAGCAATAATTTCAGTGGAAGCAACCCCTCCACCTAGACACACCGGGGGCACTTGGCATCTGCCAGCTAACTAAGACCATTGATCAGCAGGTCGTTTCCCCCCTCCCCCTGCCAGCTGAGACAAGACTGACAGGATAGGTCAAACCATCTGCCAGTGGATCTCATCCCTATTGAAAAGTAATGGTAGGTTTTCTCTATTCCACATTGCATTTACTGTAGGTCTCTCATCTTTAGGTCTCTCCATCTTTAGGTCCTCTCATCTTTAGGTCTCTCCATCTTTAGGTCTCTCCACCATCCTTTAGTCTCTACATCTTTAGGTCCCTCTCCCAATCTAGTCTTTCAGGCCAGGAATTCGTAGAAAAAAAGGAAAGGAATCTACAAGCCTATTAGGAAAGATAAAAAGTTATCTGATTGTGATTGTAGGGGATGACAGGGGAAATGAGGTAAAGAAAGGCAATTTAAGAGTAGCTGTCACACAGTCACAAAGAACAGCAGTGGATGCTTCCTTAAGAGGAATGAAGTACTCCCTGTCATGTTTAATGGAGTCGGTGTATAGGAGAAGGTGGAGGGAGGGCCAACGGGGGAAGGTTGAGTGAGAAGAGAATGAGCAAAGAGAAGAAGAGGGAAGGTCATGGGATGGTGGAGCGGGCACCTAACTGACAGGATTAAGTTGCTCACAAACAGAGGCGGGCCGCACGCTGGGTTAACCCCTGAACAGCCAGAGAGCCAGAGCTCCGCTCGAATAACCCCAGGCTAAGGCATGATGGATCGCCAGGGCCTGCTGTCACAGCCCGTAATGACTCCTGTTCTGATAGAGGCTCGCTCAGAGAGATCACCGCCGTGGTGGCTGCTTCTTCAATCACTGCTTCCCATCACAGTGACGTGTGGACACTGGGCATAAAAAAGTAGAAAGTCAATCTGATCAACAAACCCAACACTCAATATGTGGCAGTATATTGTTTTAACAAGGACGTCGTGGGCAGTATATTGTTTTACAAGGCACATCGGTGGCAGTATATTGTTTATTACGAGGACATCCTGGCAGTAATATTGTTTTTAACAAGGACTCCGTGGCAGTATATTGTTTTTACAAGGACATAAAGTGGCAATATATTTGTTTTACAAGGACATCGTGGCAGTAATATTGTTTTTTACGAGGACCGTGGCAGTCATATTGTTTTAACCAAGGACAGTCGTGGCAGTATATTGTATTTACGAGGACATCCTGGGGCAGTATATTGTTTTTTTACGAGGACATCGTGGCAGTATATTGTTTTTACAAGGTCATCGTGGCAGTATATTGTTTTTTATTAACGAGGACATCGTGGCAGTATATTGTTTTTTACGAGACAAATCGTGGCAGTATATTGTAATTACGAGGACGTCGTGGCAGTATATTTGTAATTACGAGGGACAGCGTGGCAGTATATTGTATTACGAGGACCATCGTGTCAGATATTGTATTACGAGGACGTCTCATTTAAGTCGTGGAGAGACGCGAATCTGATCTGATGTGCAGGGGGAAAATCCATGCTCCAGTACAATCAATACGGAGAAGATCGTGAAAGGAACATGAGTCGGTCACTGCTAATGTGATCAACTGGGAGGGGATATGACATAAACAGTCGGGCGTAATGTGATCAATGGTCAGGAATGGAACCATGTGAGCAATTACACTGTGACTAACTGGGGAGGAACTGGCATCAGTGTCGGTGTAGGATTGGGAGCCCGCCTCTCAAGTATCTCACCTAGAAGAACCTGGATTCAACGCTGAAAGCCCCAGGCCCTGGGCCCCTATTCAAAAAAAGCATAGGAAGGGGCTGATATAGGGATCAGGTCCCAATTGGGTCCATAATACTTACTATTCATCATGAAAGCTTACACCGCTAACTGATCCTAGATGCAGGCACTCAGATGCTTTATGAATACGGGAAGGGGAACAGCGAATCGACTTTGGGTTGACTGTTTGGGTGGGTTGGGTAGTAATAAGAGTGGTATTGGAGCACCTGCGAGTTTGTCCCCAAATGGCACCCTATTCTCCATTTAGTGCACTACCTTTGACCAGGGTTCATAGGGCCAAGGGATGCCTCGTTGTGTTCAAGGATAGTAATTGTACTCAACTTAGGGAATAGGGTGCCATTTTGGGAATGCACTCAAATGATGGACAAGTTCAATCTACTGACTCACCTACGCTGCAGGCCGGTCCAGGCTCAGGGCCTCGAGGCCCAACCCATGGTAAGGCATGGGAAGGGAAAACCTTATTTTGATTCTGTGCGCCCCTTCCTTCTCTGACCCCCCCCCCCCCCACCGCCTCCTCATGCCACTCCCCGCGTCCCTTTTACTGCCGCTCATCCTTGTCCGCCTATGTGTTTCTGAAGTGCAGAGTGTTTCAGTGAACATAGCAAGTCCATGGACCGTTGGAGGCACCTACATACTAAGACCTCTAGACCATCGTCGGCCACTCCTCCAGGCAAGAACCAAGCAGCTTAAACTACAGTATTGCTAACAAGCCACCTCCTTGAGCCAAAAGACGTGGGAATGTGCTGGGGGAACCAGCTTACCAGCTGTGCATTAGGCATAAACACACACCAAACAATGCACGGACGGCACACAAAACACACATGCGTTGCAGTACCCAGACAACTCGACGGTATACATCACCACACGTTGCATATCGTCTGACCAACGCTCTCCCCCTTCACCCATCCCATCCTGGCTAACCAAGCTCTCTCGTACTGGCTCTCCAGGCTCCCAGTGTCTCCATTTGTTTGTTCGAAATCATTGCAATCAGTGCGGGCGTCCAGTAGAAACCATTAGCACAATGACAATACACACGTGTGAAATGCATTTGAAATGGCAACAAATAAACGAATTTGAGGGGGACATAAGCATGTGGAAGCCATAATCTATTATTATTACCAGCGCGTACATCAGGCTTATAGCTAAAAACACTTTCTCGCATTTCAGTGCATATAACTGTAACAGGCACCTTCTGGACACTAATATCTGAAGAGCTGTGGAGAGACTGGTGGAGATACAGCGAAGCTGGAGAGGAAGGGAGGGCTGGGGAAGCAGAGGCCATACCAGGCTTGTGGTGAACAAGAAAAAAAAAGGGAGGAACGAAAAAGAAGTAGAGTCAGTGAATGTCTCCTCTTCTTTCAATACTACTGATTAGAAATGCGAGCTTTATGAATGTAGGGACTCTTTTGACTGGAACTGGGATCGCAGTTGGGACAAGGAAGGAGAAGACAAAAACCCTGAACATAGCCAGTAGTGGAATACAATATACTGAACTAGTCTCAACAGCGGCGCCCTTTTTCAATATAAGGATCATATCTGAGCGAGGATAGTCTACCAACAGAGGCCCTCTCCCTACGGGTCTGTGACTGAATCCAAATGCAACCCTATTAATCCAAGGGCCTATGTCAAAAGTCAGTGCAAGCTAACCGTGAGGGAAGTGGCTAGCCGCATTTGGATGCAGCCTGTATCTGCCCTCCTGGTTAGTGAGATAGCTAAACGAGCCAGCCATGCTAGCGCTGCGACAGCGAGGGGGACATTCTCAGTAACCGCCTTGCGCTTTCAAATAGATCCACACTGGAGGACACTTCCGGAGAGCCAGTAGGAGGTCTGAAGACAAACTCTTGGAGTACATGTGCTTACTGATGAGCACCTTAATGAATTCTGGGTTCGAAGTCAGCTTCTGTCGTCAACGTGCCCGCGACCCCCGTGGAGACCCATGGGGCGCCGCACCAACAATTTGGCCATCCGGCGTATATCACGGGTTTGGTCGGCGGAGAGGTTCCTAGTTCGCCATCGCACACTAGCGACTTCATGTGGCGGGCCAGGCGCAAGTGAACTATGCCGACGACCGGTCGCCAGAGATTGTACGGGTGTCGATCTGCCGACGCATTTGGGCTATGCAGTGGCTTCGGGTTAGTGGGCAATTTGGTCGTCAAAGAAGCAGTGAGCTTGGTTGGGTTGTTTTCGCGAGGGACGTCGATCGCTCTCGAACCTGATACGTCGTACGGGAGTTGCAGCCGAATGAGACAGACATATAACTACTAATTGGAAACCACGAAATTGGGGAGAAAGCGGAGTTAAGTATCCGCGACGTTATGCATACAAACGAGCTACACGAAATGAGATAAACACATAACACCATCACCTGTCTCGTCCTCAAGATACACACATTATGCAGAGCCGCGAGCACCAAACCAACACTTCGTCCCTCAGATACACATTGGCAGTTCAGATCGACCAGAGCCCAACCAATTTCTACCTTGTCGGTTCCTCTCAGAGTACACTATGTCATGAGTTGCCCGATAGGCTACTAACCCATCAACCTGTCGTCACCCTCAGTATACACTATGCAGTAGCCCGCAAGGTCCCAACCATCACTGATCGCTACCTCAGATACACTATAGCTAGAGGACCTCGAAAGTCCAACCATCGCACCTGTTCGTCACCTCAGAAACACATGCTAGAAGACCGAGGCCCACCATAGCAATATAAAAAGTCCGTCTGTCGTCCCTAAGAATACTATATGCAAGCCCTGAGGTCCTTTCCAACACACACGCTGTTCGTCCCGTGGCCTAATGATACATCTAATGCAGAGTCCCAACCGCCAATCCAATACACATGCTGCCAACACATCTCACTAATCACCACACCATGACCTGTCGTCCATAAGATAACATCATATCAGAGCCGAGAGCCCAACCGATTGAACCTGCATGCCTAACTAGTGTTGCTACACTCCATGCACCCTATGAATTACGCAGTCGTTCGAAGTGTATGTGTGTTTTACACTGTTGCGCAGTTGTGTTTTACACCTCTGGGTGCTACAGCAATGTGAAGCTTATAACACCCTTCGGGGTGTTTTCTGTACTACGACCAAGTGTTCAAAACAACTGCCAACACGAGCCGCATCCAAGAATTGCATACATGAAAAGGGGCTCTGAAGTTACGACTAGCAGTGCATCAGTACACTATCAGTCGCAGTATCTGAAGCAGACTAAGTCAAACTGAGTTAGTAATTCGTATCATCCATAGTCCAGTCTACAGACATAAACTAGGAAGTCTACAGATTACGCTACAGTACACGACTACAGTCACAAGTCAAGCTACAGACTAACAAGCATACAGTCCAGTCACAGGACTACACTACATACGTCACAGCTACCTAGAACGTACAACTAGCAACGAAAATACAAGTCCGGTGACAGACAAAACACAGTCCCCAGTCTAAACGTAACAATTACAGCTACAGACTACTACAGTCAGAAGACTGACCACTAGAGTCAGTAACAGACAAACTATAGCCAGTCCAGACTACACTACAGTCCAAGTCTACAGACTACCAACAGCAGGTCTACAGCTACACAAGTACGCAACTCACCTACAGTATCAAGTACCCTAGTACGTCGACAGGAGCTACATCTAACGTCTACAGTCACTACACTACACTGTCCAAGTCTAACAGTACTAGACTACTAGTACCAGTCTACATCAGATACAACTAACAGTCGCTCTACAGACTACAACACAGTCTCAGATCTACAGACTCATACAGTACTCGTCTACAGACTACACTAACAGTCCAGTGGGCTCAGAGACTATAACCCTACAGTACAGTCTACAGACTACCGTACAGTACAACAGTGCTACAAGTCTACAGCTACACCTACAGTCCAGTCCTACAGACTACACTGCCTGTGCCAGTCTACAGACTAGTACTAAACTAACAGGTCAGTTACAGACTACAGCTACAGTCCATTAACAGACCTACACACTACAGTCCAGTCTACAGCTACACCAGCCGACGTACACACTTAGTTCACGACTCCAGTCTATCAGTCACATAAAGTTCTACAGACCAGTCCAAACACTACAGCTCAGTTCCTAGCAGCTACACTAACAGTCAGCATGTCTACGACTACACCTACAGTAAGTCTACAGACCACACTAACAGTCCGTCTACAGACTAGCACTACAGTCCAAGTCTACAGACTACACTAAGTGCATCAGTACAACCGTCTCTACAGACTACACTAATCAAGTCCAGATCACAGTCCATCAAGACTAACCTACATCTGTCTACAGACTACATCTCTACAGAGCTACAGTCTACAGTAACGACACTACAGTCCAGTCTACAGAACTACCTACAGTTACTCTAGATACTACACAGTCGCACGTCTGACACACTAACAGTCCAGTCCTAATCAGATACACTACAGGAGTCTCCAGTCTACAGACTCAACACAGCTGTCACGACTAATACGCTAGTTTAGCACTCACTAGTCCAGTCACAGATCCTACAGTCAGTCTACAACTACTACAGTCCAGTCTCAGATCACTACGTCAGCAAGACTAACACGCGTACACAGACTCGGCTAGTCAGTTCTAGATCACGTCCCGAGGATGGTGCGGAGGTTAACACAGTCCGGAGTTTCAGACACACTGGGAGGAGACTAGTTGGAGACCTAGTTACAAGGACTAACACTAGCAGCTGCACAATGAGGCCTATAGAGGTTGGTTTGATGGAAGTCGAGGATGTATTAGTCATGGGAAAGTTTGCACATTGTTGTAAGACGAAACATGTTGGCATTCTTGAAACAAGCATTTCGAATCCAGACATGGTACTTTAAGCCGATGCCCGAACACTTAACGTAGGTGAAATCGCTGGAGTGGGAACCATCACTCCGGAGGAATAACTGGAAAGAGAGAGGCAAAGGGCAAAATGAAGGGGGAAAAGAAATGAGGCACGTTGCGAGAGGTTTATCCACTAGGACAGAGATACAGCCAGAGAAGAGAAAGAAGGGGGAAGAAGATCAACCAGAGAAGAGAGGGGGAGAGATAGACAGCCAGAGACAGAGAAGCAGAGGGGGAGAGATACAGCCAGAGAAGCAGAGAGGGGGAGAGTATAACCAAGAGAGAGCAGAGAGGGGGAAGAGATAAGGCCAGAGAAGGAGCAGAGAGGGGGAGAGCATAGCAGCCAGAGAAGAGGCAGAGGAGGGGGAGAGAATACAGCCAAGAGAAGAGCAGAGAGACGGGAGCAGAATTACAGCAGAGAAGAGAGAGAGAGGGAGAAGATAAGCAGAGAAGGCAGAGAGGGGAGAGATACAGCCAGAAGAAGAGCAGAGAGGGGAGTACGCCATAGCAGGACGGAGAGAAGCAGCCAGAGAGGGCATCAGGAGAAGGGGGAGAGAGGAGAATACAGCCAGAGAAGAGCAGAGAGGGGAGAGATTACAGCCAGAGAAGAGCTAGAGAGAGGGAGAGAACTATTAGCCAGAGAAAGACAGAGGGGAGAGATAACAGCCGAGAAAGAGAAAGAGAGATAAGCAGGCCCGGGAGAGAAAAGCGCGAGAACTGAGAGGGGGAGGATAACAGCCAGAGAAGAGCTGAGAGGGGGAGAGATACAGCCAGAGAAGAGCAGAGAGGGGGAGAAGATACAGCCAAGAGAAGCGCAGAGAGGGGGAGAGATTACGCCAAGAGAAGAGCAGAGAGGGGGCAGAGATACAGCCAGAGAAGAGAAGAGAGAGGGGGAGAGATACAGCCAGAGAAGAGCATAGGGGGGAGAGATACGAGCAGGAGAAGAGCACGAGAGGGGGAGAAGAATACAGCCAGAAGAAGAGCAGAGTAGGGAGAGAGATAACAAGCAGAGAAACAAGAGAGAGGAGAAGATTAACAAAGCCAGAGAAGGAGCAGCAGAAGAGGGAGAGCATACAGCCAGAGATAAGCAGGAGAGGGAGAGATACAGCCAGAGAAAGAGCAGAGAGAGGGAGAGAATATAGCGCAGAGAAGACTCTGAGAGGGGGAGAGATACAGCACAGAAAGTCAGAGAGAGGGAGAGATCAGCCAGAGAAGAGCTGAAGGGGAAGAGATCGACAGCAGAAAGAGCAGAGAGGGGGAGAAGATCAGGCCAGAGAAGAGCAGAAGAGGGGGAGAGATACAGCAGAAGAAGAGCAGAGAAGGGGGGAGGAAGATAGATCGAGGTAGGGAGAGATAGTTACAGCGAAGAGAGCAGGAGATGGGAGAGTACAGCCAGAGAAGAGGGCCAGAGAGAGGGAGAGATAAGCCAGAGAAGAGCAGAGAGAGGGAGAGATACAAGGCCAGAGAAAGAGCGGATGAGGGGAGAGATACCAGAGAGACAGGGCGGAGGGGAGAGATAACAGCCAGGAAGAGCAAGGAGAGGGGAGAGATACACCAGAGAGCAGAGAGGAGGGATTAAGAGAGAGGCGGAGGAGATAACAGCCAGAGATAGAAAGATAGGGGGAGAAATACACCAGAGAAGAGAGAGAGGGGGAGGAGATACAGCCAGAGAAGAGAAGAGAGGGGAAGAGATACAGCCAGAGAAGAGCCAGAGCAGAAGGAGAGATACAAGCAGAGGGAATAATGAAATCGAGAAGAGAACACTAACAATCAGGAAGGATGGCAAAAGAAGAACAAGACATTTATATAGGGAAGAAAAAAAATTAGGAAAACAGCAGAAAGGGAAGAAAATAATTTGAGAGCAGAGAGGGAGAGGAGGAGCGAAGGAGAGCGAGAGAGAGCGAGAGAGACGCGAAGAGAGTAGAGAGAGAGGAAGAGAGAGAGGAGAGAGAAGGAGAGAGAGAGGAGAGAGAAAGTGAACAGAGCATCTCCTAGACAGAGTGGAAGATGATTGTGTGAATTCACCCTGGTGAAAGAGTCAGAGAGGGGGAGGAAGATACAAAGCCAGAGAAGAGCAAAGGGGGAGAGCTTTAACCAGAAGAAGAGCAGAGAGGGGGGAGAGATACAGCCAGAGAAGAGCAGAGAAGGGGGAGAGATTAAAGCCAGAGAAGAGCAGAGAGAGGAGAAGCATATACAGGCCAGAGAAGAGCAGAGCAGAGGAGAAGAATCAAGCAGAGGAAGAGCAGAGAGAGGGAGAGATATAGCCAGAGAAGAGCAGAGCAGGGGGAGGATACAGGCCAGAGAAGCAGCAGAGAAGGGGGAGAGATACAGCAGAGAAGAGCCAGAGAGAGGGAGAAGAATACAGCCAGAGAGGCTGAGAGGGGGAGAGATACAGCCAGAGAAGAGCTGAGAAGGGAGAGTAATACAGCCAAGAGAAGAGCGAGAGAGAGGGAGAGATAACAGCGAGAAGGAGCTGGAGGGAGGGGAGAGGATACAGCCAGAGAAGAAGAGCAGAGAGAGGGAGAGGATACGAAGCCAGAGGGAATGATGAAATCGAGAAGAAGAGAGCCTTAACAACCAGGAGGCTGGCAAAGAAAGAACGACAAGAACAATTTAATATGGAGAAAAAAAATTTAACGAAAACACAGAAAGGGAAAAGAAAATTACTTTGAGAGCGAGAGAGGGAGAGAGATGCGAGAGAGGAGAGAGCGAGAGAGCGAGAGAGCGAGAGAAGAGAGAGAGAGAGACGAGAGAGAGAGAGAGAGAGAATAACGAGCCATCTCCTAGACAGAGTGGAGATGGATTGTGGTATCAGACACCTGGTGAAGAGCAGAGAGGGGGAGAGAGATATACAGCCAGAGAAGAGGCAGTAAGGGGGGAGAGATACAGCCAAGAGAAGAGCAGAGAGGGGGAGAGATACAGCCAAGAAGAAGCGCAGAGAGGGGGGAGATATACAGCCAGAGAAAGCAGAGAGAGGGAGAGCATACAGCCAGAGAAGAGCAGAGAGAGGAGAGAGATACAGCCAGAGAAAGAGGACAGAGAGAGGGAGAGATATAGCCCAGAGAAGAGCATGAAGAGGGGGAGAGATAACAAGCCAGAGACAGAAGCGAAGAGGGGGGAGAGATACAGCAAAGAAGAGCAGAGAGAGGGAGAAGATAACGCCCAGAGAAGAGCTGAGGAGGGGGAAGAGATACCAGCAGAGAAGAGAAGAGAGGGGGAGAAAACAACCAGAGAAGAGAAGAGGGTAGGGGAGAGAGATACAGCCAGAGAAAGAAAGAGAGGGGGAGAGATACAGCCAGAGAAGACAGAGCAGAGGTGGAGAGATACAGCCAGAGGAAGAGCAGAGAGAGGGAGAGAATACAGCCAGAGGAATGAATGAAAATCGAGATAGAAAGACCCCTTAACAATCAGGAGGATGGCAAAGAAAGAACCAAGAAATTATATAGGAGAAAAACATCAATTAATAGAAACAACAGAAAGGGAAAGAAATAACTTTTGAGAGCGGAAAGAGCGATGAGAGAGCGAGAGAGAGGCGAGAGAGAAGCGAGAGTAGAGAGAGGAGAGAGAGAGAGAGAGGAGAGAGAGAGAGAGAGAAGAGAGAGAGAGAGAGAGAGAAGAGAGAGAGAGAGAGAGAGAGCGAGAGCGAGAGCGAGAGCGAGAGCGAGAGCGAGAGCGAGAGCGAGAGAGAGAGAGAGAGAGAGAGAGAGAGGAATGAACAGAGCATCTCCTAGAACAGAGTGGAGATGATTGTGTATCACCCTGGTGAAGTGGGACTAAAGGAGGCCTTGTCTTCATCATCCCCAAAGTTGAGACCGGTATTAGGCAGTGTTCAGTGAACAGCCTCCATGCGCAGCAGCGCTCATTCATGTGCACCACACAGCAACTCACTCACATAATACAATGCCTCGCGCACACATAACCGAAGTGCCCTGCCAAGGCGGCGTCTACCCGTCTGCCCGATACAGTTACCCAGGGATAATGGCAGAATCATCAAAAGATTACATCCTCATTACAAAGGCCTATCTCGCCTCACCCCGCTCAGCTGCCACCTGTCAGCCATCAGGAGCCCGCGTCGCCTTCCAGTTAGGACCTAGCGGCTGGTGCCCGGAGGCCCCTCTCACCCTCTGCCAGACCAGCGCTGCAACAAAAAACCACATATGTCTCCAGGTATAACTAGGAATATGTATGCAGGGTCTGGGCCTCATATTGGAGAGAGAGAGAACAGAAGCTGAGTGGGCGGTGAGAGGCAGGTTTCATGGCCAGACCTATAATCATATAGAGGAGGAAGGTCGTACCTGAGGAGGAGGGCAGTAAGTGACACAAATAAGTGTGTGTTTGTGTGTACCACAGGAGGTTGGTGGCACCTTAATTGGGGAGGACACACTCGTGGTAATGGCTGGAGCGGAATTGGTGGAATGGTACCCAAATAAATCAGAACATGGTTTCCATGGTTTCCAGGTGTTTGATGCCATTCCATTTCGCTCCGTTCCAGCCATTATTATTGGCTGTCCTCCCCTCAGCAGCCTCCTGTGGTATGTATGCATGTAATGTATGTGTGTGTGTATGCGTGGTGTGTGTGTGTATATGTGTGGTGTGTGTGTGTATGTGTGTGATAATGCTGGTGTGTGTGTGTATATGCATGGTGTGTGTGTGTATATGCATGGTGGTGGTGTGTGGTATATTATGTGTGTGGTGTGTGTGTGTGTGTGTGTGTATACTGCCGTGGTGTGTCTCTCCCCCTCTCTTCTCTTCTCTGGCTGTATCTCTGTCCTAAGTGGATAAAGCTCTCTGCACGGCCAGTCATTTTCCCCTTCATTTGCCCTTTTTGCCTCTCTCTTTTCCAGTTATTCTGCCTGTTCACTGTTCACCACAGTTAAAGTGTTCCTCAGGTTGTGCAGTGAATGCTGTCTTGAATAGCCCCCATCCTTCCAATGTGAAACTCCCCAGCCTCCCCTCCATCACTCAGACCTGCAGTACTGTAGTGTAGTCTGTAGACTGGACTGTAGTGTAGTCTGTAGACTGGACTGTAGTGTAGNTGTAGTCTGTAGACTGGACTGTAGTGTAGTCTGTAGACTGGACTGTAGTGTAGTCTGTAGACTAGAGCCCCTTTTCAGTGCAATTTTGGATGCGTTGGTGCGTGTTGACAAGGTCGTGTAAACACCCCCGAAGGGTGTTAAGACTCACATTGCTGTCAGCACCAGAGGTGTAAAACACAACTGCGCACATTAAACACACATACACTTGACACTGCGTATTCATAAGGTGCATGGGGTAAGCAACACTGTAGGCAGCAGGTCATGGTTGGGCCTCGGGCTCTGCATAGTGTATCTGAGGGACGACAGGTGATGGTGTGTGATTAGGTGAGATGTTGGCAGCAGGTGATGGTTGGGCCTCGGGCTCTGCATAGTGTATCTGAGGGACGACAGGTGATGGTTGGGCCTCGGGCTCTGCATAGTGTATCTGAGGGACGCAAAGTTATTTCTTTCCCTTTCTGCTGTTTTCCTAATATTTTTTTTCTCCTATAAAAATTGTCTTGTTTCTTTCTTTGCCATCCTCCTGATTGTTTAAGGCCTTCTCTTCTCGATCATTTCATCCTGGGGCTGGTATCTCTTCTCCTCTGCTCTCTGGCTGTATCTCTCCTCGAACCTCTGCGTCTTCTTTTCTTGGCTGTATTCCCTCTCTTCTCTCCCGGTCTCCCCTCTTCTCTTCTCTGGCTGTATCTCCTCCCCTCTCTTCGCTGCTTCTTGGCTGTATTTCTCTCCCTACTCTCATGCTCTTCTCTGGCTCGTATCTCTCCCCTCTCGCTCTTCTCTGGCTGTAATCTTCTCCCTCTCTCTTGCTGCTTCTCTGGGACTTATCTCTCCCCCTCTCCTCTCTCTTCTCTGGCTGTTATCTCTCCCTCCGCCTGCTCTTCTCTGGCTAGTACTCTTCCCTCTCTCTGCTCTCTCTGGCTGTATCTCTCCCTCTCCTCTTGCTCTTCTCTGGCTTATTCTCTCCCCTCTCTGGCCCTCTTCTCTGGCTGTATTCGCTCCCCCTCTTCGCTGCTTCTCCTGGCTGGTATCTCTCCCCCTCTCTGCTCTTCTCTGGCTGTATCTCTCCCCCTCTTCTGTCCCTCTTCTCTGGGCCTGTATCTTCTCCCCCCTCTCTGCTTTCGCTGCTGGTATCTCTCCCCTTCAGCTCTTCTCTGTGATTATCCTCCTCGCTCTCTCTGCTGTATCTTCCCCTCTCAAGCTCTCTGCTGGTATATTCTCTCCCTCTCTCTGCTCTCTTCTCTGGCTGTATCTCTCCCTCTCTCTGCTCTTCTCTGGCTGTATCTCTCCCTCTTCTCTCTCCTTCTCTGGCTGTATCTCTCCCTCTCTGCTCTTCTCTGGCTGTTATCTCTCCCCCTCTCTGCTCTTCTCTGCGCTGTATCTCTCCCCCTCTCTTGCCTCTTCCTGCTGTATCTCTCCCCCTCTGCTCTTCTCTGGCTGTATCTCGTCCCCCTCTTCTTCTCTTCTCTGGCTGTATCTCGTCCCCCTCTCTGCTCTTCTCTTGGCGTATCTCTCCCCCTCTCTGCCTTCTCTGGCTGTATCTCTCCCGCCAGCTCTCTCGTTCGTAGCTTTCTCTGGCTGTATCTCTCCCCCTCTCGGCTCTTCTCTGGCTGTATCCTCCCTCTCACTCCTCTGCTTCTTTCTCTCCCGCCTGCTTTCTCTGGCGTATCTCTTTCTCCCCTCTCTGCTCTTCTCTGGCTAATATCTCTCCCTCTCTCTGCTCTTCTCTGGCGGATCTCTCCCTCTCTCTGCTTCTTCTCTGGCTGTAGTCTCTCCTTCTCTCTGCTCTTCTTACTGCGCTGTATCCTCCCCTCTTCTGCTCTTCTCTGGGCCTGTATCTCTCCCCCTCATCTTTTGCTGTACCTCCTCTCTCTTTCTGGCTTATCTCTCCCTCTCTCTCTCTTCTCTGCATGTATCGTCTCCCTCTCTGTCTGCTCTTCTCTGGCTGTATCTCTCCCCCTCTCTGCTCTTCTCTGCTGCTAGTCTCTTCCCCCTCCTCTGCTCTTCTCTGGCTTATCTCTCCCCCTCTCTGCTGCTCTCTCCTGGTGTATCTCTCCCCCTCTTCTGCCTCTTCTCTGGCTGTATCTCTCCCCCTCCTTCTCGTCTCTGGCTGTTATCTCTCCCCTCTCTCTCTGGTTGTATCTCTTTCCCCCTTCTCTCTTTCTCTGGCTGTATCTCTTCCTAAGTGGAAAAGCTCTCTGCACGGCCATTGTCATTTTCCCCTTCAATTTGCCTTTTTGCCTCTCTCTTTTCCAGTTTATTCTGCCTGCCTTCACGTTTCACCACAGTTTAAAGTGTTCCTCAGGTTGTGCAGTGAATGCTGTCTTGAATAGCCCCATCCTTCCAATGTGAAACTCCCCAGCCTCCCCTCCATCACTCAGACCTGCCAGCTGTAGTGGTCTGTAGACTGGACTGTAGTGTAGTCTGTAGACTGGACTGTAGTGTAGTGACTGTAAGTGTAGACTGGACTGTAGTGTAGCTGTAGACTGGACTGTTAGTGTAGTCTGTTAGAACGGACTGTAGTGTAGTCTGTAGACATGACTGTAGTGTAGTCTGTAGACTGGACTGTAGTGAGTAGTCTGTAGACTGGACTGGTAGTTGTTAGTTGTAGACTGTAGTGTTAGTCTGTAGACTGTAGTGTGTAGTCTGTAGACTGGGACTGCTAGTGTAGTCTGTAGACTGGACTGTAGTGTAGTCTGTAGACAGTACTGTAGTGTAGTCTGTAGACTGGACTGTAGTGGTAGTCTGTAGACTGTACTGTTAGGGTAGGTCTGTAGACAGTATTGTAGGTAGGTCTGTAGACTGGACTGTTGTGTTAGTCTGTAGACTTGACTGTAGTGTAGTCTGAGACTGGACTGTAGTATCTGTAGCTGACGTGTAGTGTAGCTCTAGACTGGACTGTAGTGTAGTCTGTAGACTGGACTGTAAGTTGTAGTCTGTAGACTGGACTGTTAGTGTAGTCTGTGACTGACTGTAGTTAGTCTGTAGACTGGACTTGTAGTGTAGTCTGTAGGACTGGACTGTAGTGTAGTCTGTAGACTGGACTGTAGTGTAGTCTGTAGACAGGACTGTAGGTGTAGGTCTGTAGACTGGACTGTAGTTGTAGTCTGTAGACTGGACTGTAGTGTAGTCTGTAGAACTGGACTGTTAGTGTAGTCTGTAGGGACTGGACTGTAGTGTAGTCTGTAGACTGGACTGTAGTGTAGTCTGTAGACTGGACTGTAGGTAGTCTGTAACTGTACGTAGGGTAGTCTGTAGACTGACTGTAGTGTAGTCTGTAGACAGTACTGTAGTGTAGTCTGTAGACTGGACTGTATGTAGTCTGTAGACTGCTGTAGTGTAGTCTGTAGACTGACTGTAGTGTAGTCTGTAGCTGGACTGTAGTGTAGTCTGTAGACTGTAGTGTAGTCTGTAGACTGTATGTAGGGTGACTGGACTAGTGTAGTCTGTAGACGTGGACTGTAGTGTAGCTCTGTTAGATGTACTGTAGGGTAGTCTGTAGACAGTATTGTAGCGTAGTCTGTAGACTGGACCTGTTGTTAGTCTGTAGACTTGACTGTAGTAGTCTGTAGACTGGACTGTAGTGTAGTCTGTAGGACTGGACTGTAGTGTAGTCTGTAGACTGACTGAGTACTGTAGACTGCTCTATGTAGTCTGTAGACTGGACTGTAGTGTAGTCTGTAGACTGGACTTAGTGTAGTCTGTAGACTAGAGCCCTTTTCAGTGCTAATTTTGGATGCGTCGGTGCGTGTTGACAAGGTCGTGTAAACACCCCCGAAGGGTTTAAGACTCACATTGCTGTCAGCACCAGAGGTGTAAAACACAACTGCGCACATTAAACACACATACACTTGACACTGCGTATTCATAAGGGTGCATGGGGTAAGCAACACTGTAGGCAGCAGGTCATGTTGGCCTGGGCTCTGCATAGTGTATTCTGAGGGACGACAGGCGTGATGGTGTGTGATTAGTGAGATGTTGCAGCAGGTGATGGTTGGGCCTCGGGCTCTGCATAGTGTATCTGAGGGAACGAAGCAGGTGTAGTGTGTTGGGCCTCGGGCTCTGCATAGGTGTATTCTGAGGGACGACAGTGTGATGGTTTGGCCTCGGGCTCTGCATAGTGTATCTGAGGGACGACAGGGTGATGGTGTGGCCTCGGGCTCTGCATAGTGTATCTGGAAGGGACGCGACAGGTGATGGTTGGGCCTCGGGCTCTGCATAGTTGTATCTGAGGGACGACAGGTGATGGTTGGGCCTCGGGTCTGCATAGTGTATCTGAGGGACGACAGGTGATGGTTGGGCCTCGGCTCTGCAAGTGTATCTGAGGGACGACAGGTG
>NC_036862.1:15856891-15858448 GCF_002910315.2 Salvelinus sp. IW2-2015 | reverse complement strand
CGACAGGTGATGGTTGGGCCTCGGGCTCTGCATAGTGTATCTGAGGGACGACAGGTGATGGTGTGTGATTAGATGTTGGTAGCAGTAGTGGGAACTACTCCGTTTTCTCCCCAATTTCGTGGTTTCCAATTAGTAGTTAGTCTTGTCTCATCGCTGCAACTCCCGTACGGACTCGGTCGAGAGCCGTGCGTCCTCCGAAACACAACCCAACCAAGCTGCACTGCTTCTTGACACAATGCCCACTTAACCCGGAAGCCAGCTGCACCAACGTGTCGGAGGAAACACCGTACACCTGGCGACTGTGTCGGCATGCACTGCGCCTGGCCCGCCACATGAGTCGCTAGTGTGCGATGGGACAAGGACATCCCTGCCGACCAAACCCGGATGACGCTGGGCCAATTGTGCGCCGCCCCATGGGTCTCCCGGTCGCGGCTGGTTGCGACAGAGCCTGGACTCGAACCCAGAATTCTAGTGGCACAGCTAGCACTGTGATGCAGTGTCTTAGACCACTGTGCCCCTCCGGAAGCCCCAGTAGTGGGATCTTTGATAAGCGCAGGGTACTGAGAGATCCCCTCGCYGTGCAGGCTAGATGGCTCTTCTGTTTAGCTACTTCTCACTAACCAGAGGGCAGAATACAGGCTGCATCCCAAAGGGCAGCCTATCCCCTACATAGTGCACTACTTTTGACTAGAGCCCTGGGAATAGGGTGCCATTTGGGATTCAGTCACAGACCCTAGGGAGAGGCCTCTGGGCACTTTGCTCAGATAGTCCTTATGAAGCTGCGCTGTGAGACTAGCAGTATTGTATATCACTACTGTATGTCAGGGTTTTTTCTCCTTTCCTTTGTCCCAACGGACCAGTCAGTCAAAAGAGTACCCTACATTCATAACCATAATAGTAGTATGAAAGAGAGAGGCTTCACTGATCTACAGTCTTTTTCRTTCCYCCTTTTTTTTTCTTGTCACCACAAGCCTGGTACCCCCTCTTCCCCAGCCCTCCCTTCCTCCTCCAGCTTCCTGTATCTCCACCAGTCTCTCCACAGCCTTAGATATAGTGTCAGAGGTGCCTGTACAGTTATGATGGCGAGAAAGGGTTTTGTAGCTTGTCCTGGCTTATATATAATAGATTATGCTAAATCTTTATGTCCCTAAATGGTTTATTGTGCCATCAAATGCATTCACACGTGATGTAATGTCATTGTGCAATGGTTTACTGGAGCACGCATCATGATTGCAATGATTTGAAAAACAATGGGAGACATGGGAGCCTGGAGAGCAGATACGAGAGGGCTGGTTAGGAGGGAGGGGAAGGGAGAGGAGAGGGAGCGTATATATGCACGTGTGTGTTACCGTGTGACTGTATGCACGCATGTGTTTTGTGCGTCCGTGATTGTATGTGTGTGTGTTTATGCATGCACAGCTGGTAAGCTGGTTCCCAGCGCGTCCCACTGTGTTTGGCTCGGAGGTGGCTGTTCAGTAAGCTGCTTGGTCTTGCCTGGAGGGTGGCGAGGGATGAGCGTGGTGCCTCAACGGTCCATGGCTGTTGTCACTGAAACAC
>NC_036862.1:15847519-15851110 GCF_002910315.2 Salvelinus sp. IW2-2015 | reverse complement strand
TGTTTTACAAAGGACAATCGTGGCAGTATATTGTTATTACGAGGACATCCTGGCAGTATATTGTTTTTACGAGGACTCGTGGCAGTATATTGTTTTTTACAAGGCTCATCGTGGCAGTATATTGTTTTTACGAGGACATCGTGGCAGTATATTGTTTTTACGAGGACATCGTGGCAGTTATATTGTATTACGAGGACGTCGTGGCAGTATATTGTATTACGAGGACAGCGTGGCAGTATATTGTATTACGAGGACACTCGTGGCAGTATATTGTATTACGAGGACGTCTCATTTAGTCGTGGAAGAGACAAATCTGATCTGATGTGCAGGGGAAAATCCATGCTCCAGTACATCAATCGGAGAAGATGTGAAGGACATGAGTCGGTCACTGCTAATGTGATCAACTGGAGGGATATGACATAAAGTCGGGCGTAATGTGATCAAATGGATCAGAATGGAACATGTGAGCAGATTACACTGTGAATAACTGGGGAGGACTGGCATCAGTGTCGGTGTAGATTGGAGCCACGCCTCTCAGTATCTCACCTAGAAGAACCTGATTCCGCTGAGCCCAGGCCTGGCCCTTATTCAAAAAGCATAGGAAGGGCTGATATAAGGATCAGGTCCCATCTGTCCATAATACTACTATTCATCATGAGCTTAAACGCTAAACTGATCCTAGATCAGCACTCAGATGCTTTATGAATACGGAAGGGACACGCGAATGACTTTGGGTTGACTGTTTGGGTGGGTGGGTAGTAATAAGAGTGTA
The DNA here is from genome assembly GCF_002910315.2 of Salvelinus sp. IW2-2015. Classification (NCBI taxonomy): domain Eukaryota; kingdom Metazoa; phylum Chordata; class Actinopteri; order Salmoniformes; family Salmonidae; genus Salvelinus; species Salvelinus sp. IW2-2015. The sequence continues at coordinate 15,850,338 of NC_036862.1, read as the reverse complement.
TTGTGAGCACCTGCGATTTGTCCCAAATGGCACCCTATTCTCCATTTAGTGCACTAACTTTGACCAGGGTTCATAGGGCCCAGAGGGCTCTGGTCAGAAGTAATGTATCTAATAGGGAATAGGGTGCCATTTTGGGATGCATCCATGATGCAGTTCATCTCTACTCCCCTGCAGTCCCCAGGGCTCAGGGCTCAGGCCCAAACACATGGCATGGGAAGGAACACCTTAGATTTCTGTGGCCCCCTTCCTTCTGCCCCCCCCCCCCCACCCCTCTCATCCCTCCCCCGTCTCCCTTCTCTCCCCATCTTGTCGCCGTGTCTCTGTGCAGGTGTATTCGGGTCCTTGTAAAACAATATACTGCCACATATGAGTGGTGGTTGTTGATCAGATTGACTTTCTACTTTATGCCCAGTGTCACACGTCACTGTGATGGGAAGCAGTGAAGAGCAGCCACYACGGCTGTTGATCTCTCTGGCTGAGCCTCTATCAGAACAGGAGTCATTACGGCTGACAGCAGGCCCTGATCCATCATGCCTTAGCCTGGGTTATCGAGGGGAGCTCTGGCTCTCTGGCTGTCAGGGGTTAACCCAGCGTGGCCCGCCTCTGTTTGTTGAGCACTTAATCCTGTCAGTTAGGTCCCGCTCCACATCCCCATGACCTTCCCTCTTCTCTCTTTGCTCATCTCTTCTCACTCAACCTTCCCCGTGCCTCCTCTCCACTCTCCTATACACACTCCATTAACATGACAGGGAGAGACTCATCCTCTTAAGGAGCCATCCACTGCTGTGTGACTGTGTGACAGTACTCTTAAATGCCCTTTCTTTACCTCATCCCCTGTAATCTACAATCACAATCTGATACTTTTTATCTTCCCTAATAGCTTGTAGATTCCTTTCCTTTTTTCTACGAATTCCTGGCCTGAAAAGACTAGATGGAGAGACCTAAAGATGTAGAGACCTAAAGATGGAGAGACCTAAAGATGGAGAGACCTAAAGATGGAGAGACCTAAAGATGGAGAGACCTAAAGATGGAGAGACCTACAGTAAATGCAATGTGGATATAGAAAACCTACCATACCTTTCAATAGGGATGATGGATCACTGGCAGATGGCTTTGACCTATCCTGTCAGTCTTGTCTCAGTGGTCAGGGGGAAACGACCTCTGATCATGGTCTAGTTAGCTGGCAGATGCAATGTGCCCCCGGTGGGTCCTAGGTGGAGGGGTTGTTCACTGAAATATTGCTGATGACATTAGAATGCTAATGTGTGCTCAGTTGGCAAAGCTCTAAATGAACTTTCTGCATTTCCCCTGTTCAGTTTCATTACTCTCTAACGGCTTCAGATGCCTCCCCACACCTCCCGCCCTCCTCTCCATTTTAATTAATATCGCAATCTCTCACAACCATGAAGGTGGCCGAAAGACATTTTGTTTTGTATTTCCATATAATCAGCCACGACCGTCTCCATTGGGGGACCGAATGTGATTTTCCCGGGAGGAGTGTTCAATTAGCATGGTGATGGCAGATCTGCTATGGAGACACAAGGCGTTCTACCCGTGTCCCTGCGATAACCAGAACATTATGATTCAACTGCTTTCTCAGTCAACATCTTCAGAGGTGAGAGTGACTGAGACAATGTACCTGGCATCTGGTAGGTGGCAAACGTGAAGCCTGCTTAGCCTCACCATTTCGCTCCGGGAGAAAATTGTCACCATTTCAGTCCATCTTGAATGATTGCCAGCGAACAACATCTGTGACCAGATTCTCTTTTACTATCAGTGGGTTGTGACAGTCTCAGAGAGAGCACATCATTGTTTTACTCCCAGATGGGTAGGGAGAGGTGACACACGCGGAGAGAGAGGGGAAGCTAACAGCGTTGCTAATAATCCAACCTGCCAGAGTGATGTATGGTTGAGTTCACCTAAGGGGTGTTGTTACAGTGACGGACCAGACACTGTGAATAGTTGTTCATCACTGAATGGAGGCACTCTAGTCTAGTCTGTGGGGAGGGATATGAGCTGACCACTGGGTCTGGATCGTGACCATTGAGAGGCCTGTGTAGGTCATGCTAACTAGTCTTCACTGCCAAGTCCAAACAGAATGGACAGTGGATGATGTGTTGAGGTGATTGTGAAGGGACTTAGTTAAGAGACTCAGTGTTTGTGTACTAAACTCCTTTTCAGGGACGGTTTTAGGTTGTCAACCAATGGGCTGTTGTGCTTAGAGCTGAGGATGTGATCATGTGACCATGATCATACATTGACCCTGTGGTTTGCTGTCTTGGCTGGTGTTGGATGTCCAGGGTGGTTATTGCTGTTTTTACCTCCTCTCTCTCTCTCTCTCTCCCTTTCCTCAGCAATTATCACCACATTTTATGAGATGGCGGTTCATATCTTGTCATGATAATATTTTTAACTGGGGGGGGATTGTTTTTCAGTGACAACCAGTCTTGAACTGAAAATGGTTACTGTTCATCAACCCCATACTGAGGCATCACCAGATAGTGTCGGGCTGTTTCCATTCTCAGAGAATCCCTTGTTCAATTATTGAGGGTTCCATCTCTCTATCTATCCCTTCACTCCTCCATCAGTGGAGAGAGAGGTGGGCTCCGTCTGTCAACGTCAACGTCGGAAAATACATTGATTTCTTATTATGTACAGCTCTCTCTCTGTCTGTCTCTATGTCTCTGTCTCTGTCTCTCTGTCTGTCTGTCTCTATGTCTCTGTCTCTCTGTCTGTCTGTCTGTAGTGGGGGGGGACTGTGTGTAGCTGCGCCCTGCCGGTGGCTTCCTGGCCCCAGTATGGAAAGAGAGAGAGAGAGA
>NC_036862.1:15840826-15847023 GCF_002910315.2 Salvelinus sp. IW2-2015 | reverse complement strand
GAGTGAAATTACAGGATGAAGGAGTACTAGATGGAAAGGGTGGAGGAGAGAAAGATAGAGGGAGGGGTGGACAAGTACACAACAAATGAGAAGTTGACAAAAATGGGGACAGCAATGATGAGGGAGAGAGAGAGGTTGTTGTCTGAAGAGAGAGAAGACATGATATTAATGTTGGTAGAGAAAGAGGGTCTGAAAGGAGAGGAAAACAAGAAACAAAGAGGTTGATGAAACGAGTGAGYGAGCCAGAGAGAGAGGAGAAGAGAGGGGTTGGTTGAGTGGGCAAGAGAAAGAGAATGAGTAAMGGAAACAGAATTGGAAATAGGAAATTACAGCAGCTTGGAATCTCTCCAGCAACAACGAGGTCCCCAGTTTATTTATTATGCAATAAAAGGGGTCTGACATCGTTATGGAATCGGTGGATTGGTGAATCCAGTGGAGCTGAACAGCTGCTTCGAGCAGAGCTCTATATTTTATAGACAGATACAGAAATYTCAGAGATGACCAAATCTGTGTACACACCAACAGCCGACGGGAAAGCTTTTGGAACCATATCTAATGAATCACTGACAAGGCTCCACAGAGGGAGCAGAGGGAGGGTAAATCAAGCAGATGCTGTTGCTCTGTTTCATTATGTTMCCCAATAATTAACCCTGCCTTCATGACCTCTTAATGATCCAGAGGACTGTGTTCCTGAAGGTTTATACTTGAGGCACAGGCTTCAATTCAACATYTATTCCACGTTGGTTTAACGTAATTTCATTGAAATTACGTTGAAACAACGTTAATTCAACCAGTGTGWKCCCAGTGGGGGGTWATTAATRCACAGTGTGTAGGCCTCCACTGTCTTCTCTGAGGAGGAGGCTGAACGCCTTGTGATGTCAACCACGTTAACATTGTCAACTTCATTATCGTCGTTAACGTTGTYGTCGGGGTTGAGGGTTCAGCATGTCATTTTAAACATGATCCATCCGTATAGTGCAAATACATTTCAAAGCTTCTCGGGCTCTATTCACTCTCATTTAATGTGTTTTAATATTGTTTCACTCTGTGGACTTCTTGAGCTTCTTTATATATTTGAATGAAAAGGCTTTAATGAAGTTTCTCAGCCACTCATGTTGTAATGAAGTGTCTCACAGCCACATGTTTTTACCAAGGATGGTTATAGTAAAGAAGTGATACTTCTCTGTGGCACYAAGGCTACCCTATCAGATGACCAATGGCTCAAAACTAGATTGACATCAGAGCCAGCCCTAGCCTTTTGGGGRACCTAMGTGAACAAAATGTTTTGGGSCCCCCCACCTTSAGGGCAAAACACTCTTGATGGCAGAGAKACTTTRGAGTATATTTCYTGCAATTCTACACATTCTGCCAKGGGAAGTAGAGAATGTTGCAGYTTTAAAGCAAGTTTGCTGAAATTCTACACATTTTGCCATGGGGCGAAGAGAAGATTTTGCAATTTTATAACTAATTTCTTGCAATTCTACACATTTTGCGATGACTGAGTGGGAGTGACTAACGAAATCAATGGGTGCCCCCTCTGGAAGTCAGGGCCCCTGAGCACATGCCCCGRTAATTCGACCATGRTTACTACTAGCTGGCTAGACTAATTCACCAATCTAAAAAATGTTAGATGATATGGCTAATTGAGTGACTCTCAGTGACTRATTCACAACCAATTTTTGAAATTGCACCTTGTGTATTCAACTATTCTAACTCTCAACAGTAAGTTGAGGCCAMGGCTGAGGTCGGGRGCCCCTTGCGGCCRCGGGGCCCTAAGCGGTCTCTTATGTYGCTTAGTGGCTAGGGCCGGCCCTGATTGACATGCACACATCTGGCTGTGCTTTTCTTAACTGAGCAGGACTTTTCTTGCTATTAGTTTGTCTGTTTCCAGGAACAGTTTAYATGGACATTTTAGGAGAAAAATCTATGAATTATACTTTACCCTTTTCCCGAGGAACAAGAGCTAAATGTGCGATAAAGTGAAGGGAGCAACCTGCTCAAAAGAAATCAAATTCTCTAAAATACTTTGCAGACACAGTTCAACCAGGACAGTGTGACAATGGAATACTGTTTTTTTTAATTTACTACAACTATTACATTTTTCATCCCAGGTGTGACATTTCCACAGACACTTTGATGATGCTATTTTTCACATTATATAGGATCACCTGTTGAAATATGCTTTTAATGTATTTGCTTTTAATTCGTAACTTCCATAACACTAAAAAGAAAATACCTTGGTTTCCTAGTAACTGCCCTCCAGACTGATTGGAACGTGCAATTTAATTAATTTATCCAAGGATATGTGTTTGTCTTGTTTAAATAGGTAGACTATAATTTGTTTGTTTGCGAGAGTGGGAGTATTTGGTTTGGGGTTTGTGCTCTACCAATTGATTCATGTTTTTGTAATAAAGGTGTGTGACTATTGGCTGAGACCTTTAGCTCAGTGATTGAGTGAGTTAAAGACGGGAGGGAAAARCAAGGTTCTTAATTTGATTATCAGGGATCAGGTTTATCTGATTCCTTCAAACATTTTGTTCTCAGCAAACAGCAAAATGTAGAGTTTTTCCACTGATTTCTACCAGTGGTGGCTGGTGGCACTTTAAATGGGAAGGGCTCATAGTAATGGCTGGAACGCTATAAATGRAATACCATGTGTTTGATACCATTCCAATAACTCTATTCCATTCATTATTATGAGCCCTCCTCCCCTCACCAGCCTCTGGTTTCTACACATAGCATATCTCTTCTGTTCACCTCATGTTTCTTCCATATTAACAGCATTTGAGTCTCTGTACTATATGTGTATGTATTTGTATTTATTATGAATCCCCATTAGCTGCTACTCCCTCTTCCTGGGGTCCAGCAAAATTAAGGCTGTTATACAATTTTAAAAACATTACAATACATTCACAACAGATTTCACAACACATTAAGTATGCGCCCTCTACTACCACATATCTACAGTACAACATCCATGTGTGTGTGTGTGTGTGTGTGTGTGTGTGTGTATAGTGCGTATGTTACCGTGTGTGTGTGCGTCTGTGCCTATGTTTGTTTTGCTTCACAGTCCCCGCTGTTCCATAAGGTGTGTTTTTATCTGTTTGTTTTTTAAAATCAAATTGTACTGCTTGCATCAGTTACTTGATGTGGAATAGAGTTCCATGTAGTCATGGCTCTATGTAGTACTGTGTGCCTCCCATAGTCTGTTGTGGATTGTGAAGAGAYCTCTGGTGGTATGCCTGGGTGTCCGAGTTGTGTGCCAGTAGTTCAAAAAGGCAGCTCGGTGCGTTCAACATGTCAATACCTCTACGAATACAAGTAGTGATGAAGCCAATCTCTCCTCAACTTTGAGCAAGGAGAGATTGACATGCATATTATTCATGTTTGCTTTCTGTGTACATCCAAGGGCCAGCCGTGCTGCCCTGTTCTGAGCCAATTGTAATTTCCCGAGGTCCCTCTTTGTGGCACCTGACCACACGACTGAACAGTAGTCCAGGTGTGACAGAACTAGGACCTGTAGGACCTGCCTTGTTGACAGTGTTGTTAAGAAGGCAGAGCAGCGCTTTATTATGGACAGACTTCTCCTCATCTTAGCTAGKGTTGTATCAACATGTTTTGACAATGACAGTTTACAATCCAGGGTTACTCCAAGCAGTTGAGTCACCTCAACGTGCTCAATTTCCACATTATTTATTACAAGTTTGAGTTTCTTGACAATAAAATCCAGCCGACGTTAGCATCACAGCCTGCAGTCTCGGTTAACAAGCTTCTACGATAAATTGAAGTAACACAAACCTATTTCAGTGTTACTTCAACTGTTATCTTACTGTTATCCTATGACAGATACCACTAGTGTCTCTTTTTGTATACTGATCACTGGCCATTAATTGTTGTCTCTCTCTGTTTGAGCAGTAGGACTGGTGGCTGCTATTGAAACAGACTGTTATCGGCCAAAGAGACGCTGTGTTGTGGTCTGCTGGTCCGTGCCAGGGCCTGTCATTGGGGACAGGTCTGGGTAGAGAACACATGGGCCTTTCCAGCTGTTCCTGTGACATCCTATGTGCACACTATTGTTCGTAGCGAGCGTCGTCGCTGCGACTCAGAGGAAGAGAGCGTAAGCCGCCAGACGAGAAGAATAGAGAAACGGCGCTCAGCCGTGAGAAAGACGATGAAGTCTCCCGCAGCTCCGCACTGAGCGCTCAGGTGGGTTAATTTGGAACCAAGTGAGGCTTTTTATGTTGTTTGTTGGTGTTTTATGTGCATTGTGGTTGTGATCTGAGGATGGAGGTTTTTGTGTTTTAGTTTGTGTGTTGATGTGAGGGATGGAGGGAGCAGACCCATCGAGGTGGAGCGCTCAGGTGGTTAATGGAACCAGTGAGGTGTCAGGAGACGGGAGGCAGAACCCATCGAGGTGGAGCGCCTCAGGTGGTTTAATGGAACCAGTGACGGTGTCAGGAGGAGGAGGCAGACCCATCGAGGGTGGAGGCTCAGGTGGTTAATGGAACCAGTGAGGTGTGAAGGAGGAGCAGACCCATCAGGGTGGAGCGCTCAGGTGGTTAATGGAACCAGTGAGGTGTGAGGAGGACGGAGCAGACCCATCGAGGTGGAGCGCTCAGGTGGTTAATGAACCAGTGAGGTGTGAGGAGGACGAGGCAGACCCATCGAGGTGGAGCGCTCAGGTGGTTAATGGAACCAGTGAGGTGTGAGGAGGACGGGAGCAGACCCATCGAGGTGAGCGCTCAGGTGTTAATGAACCGTGAGGTGTGAGAGGACGGAGGCAGACCCATCGAGGTGGAGCGCTCAGGTGGTAATGGAACCAGTGAGGTGTGAGGCAGGTAGCAGACCCATCGAGTGGAGAATGAGAGTGCGCGGTAAGAACTGAGGGTCATGAGTCGATGCGAACCGCTCGAGTGTGTGAGGAGCGCTCAGGTGGTGTTAATGGAACTCTAAGCCAACCTATAGCCTTTTATTAGCTTTCAGTGGACTCATTCATTAATGTCATGTAATGCTATCTTAACAGTTGATTTGTGTGTAGACGGTGTGGAGGATAAGCTGTCGACAGCTGTAGGTAGCTGGTGGCCCCTCGGGGGTCCGGCTGCTTTTTCAAAAGGGGACATCGTGATCTCCCCATAAGCTTGGCTGGTGTGTAAACCCATGAATTCAGACAAATAAAAGATTGACTGGGAGGTCAGTAGAAAAGCAATAGGTCATTTTTCAGATAGAGAAGCTATTGACAGCCAAACACAGACACGCATGCACGCCACACACACACACACACACACACACACACACACACACACACACACACACACACACACACACACACAACAACACTGCACTTATATTTACTATTCACTCATTTAGCCCATGCAGGATAGCAAGAGTGGGTGTGTGTGGTGTGGGGTGTGTTGTGTGTGTGTGTTGTGTGTGTGTGTGTGTGTGTGTGTGTGTGTGTGTGTGTGTGTGTGTGTGTGTGTGTGTGTGTGTGTGTGGGTGTTCTGTGTGTTGTGTGTGTGTGTGTGTGTCCTGTGTGTGATGTGTGGTTCTCTGTGACACATCTCTGGATGATTCGTTGTCTTTATTAGGATCCCATTAGCTGCTGCCAAGGCGCTTCCTGTGGAACAAACAGGATTAAAACATTACATCATGAGAAAATGTAACAGCCTGCATCATCAATAAACTATACATCAAGACTATTACTCTATTATTACACATTTACAATATAAAATGTACAATACTACAATCAAGCAACAAGCCCGGGGGGGTGGTGTATATTGACAATATACCAAGGGCTGTTCTTAGGCGTGTGTGTGGAGCTCTAGGGGCGACTCTTAGCTTGTGTATTTCAGAGCACATGTTCACACATACTTTATGCCACACAAGCTCCATCACAGCAATCATATGCATAAAGTACAAAACTATTGGGCGCAAACAAAATTGTATTCAAACAGTAAATGCGCTCATGCACACAAAAATCACCACCCATGGCACAAACCATGGCATGCTAACACACGTTTACTGTGGAGATGTATCTGTGTTACTGTGTAAAGCTGGGGCGGAACAGCATAGTAAGTCATATGGGGTTGAAACAGTTACTATTCATTTGTGTCTTCCTGGCTGCGTGTGTCTCCTTGTAGTCTGCATGAGCTGGATCGTTGTCTTTGATTCTGATGGGTTTTCCTTGGTGGGGAGAC
>NC_036862.1:15831974-15839333 GCF_002910315.2 Salvelinus sp. IW2-2015 | reverse complement strand
CTGACATTCCCATCAGTGGAACAATTGCAGGGCATGCCATTTTAATGAAACCAGTGAGGTTCAGGAGGACGGAGGCAGACCCATCGAGGTGGAGCGCTCAGGTGGTTAATGGAACCAGTGAGGTGTGAGGAGGACGGAGTCAGACCCATCGAGGGGTGGTGCGCTCAGGTGGTTAATGGAACCAGTGAGGTGTGAGGAGACGAGGCAGACCCATCGAGGTGGAGCGCTCAGGTGGTTAATGGAACCAGTGAGGTGCGAGGGAGGACGGAGGCAGACCCATCGAAGTGGAGCGCTCAGGTGGTTAATGGAACCAGTGAGTGTGAGGAGGACGGAGGCAGACCCATCGAGGTGGAGCGCTCAGGTGGTTAATGAACCAGTGAGGGTGTGAGGAGGACGGAGTGTCACGACCGCATCGAGGTGGAGCGCTCAGTGGTTAAATGGAACCAGTGAGTGTAGGAGACGGAGTCAGGACCCATCGAGGTGGAGCGCTCCAGTGGTTATGAACCAGTGAGGTGTAGGAGGTGGAGGCAGACCCATCGAGGTGGAGCGCTCAGGTGGTTAATGGACCCAGTGAGGTGTGAGGAGGACGGAGGCAGACCCATCGAGGTGGAGCGCGTCAGGTGGTAATGGAACCAGTGAGGTGTCAAGAGACGGAGGCAGACCCATGCGAGGGAGCGCTCAGGTGTTAATGGAACAGTGAGGTGGTAGAGACGGAGGCAGACCCATCGAGGTGGAGCGCTCAGGTGGTTAATGGAAACCGTGAGCGGTGTGAGGAGGACGGAGGCAGACCATCGAGGTGGAGCGCTCAGGTGGTTAATGGAACCAGTGAGGTTGTGAGGAGGACGGGAGCAGACCCATCGAGGTGGAGCGCTCAGGTGGTTAATGGAACCAGTGAGGTGTCAGGAGGAGGAGGCAGACCCATCGAGGGTGGAGCGCTCAGGTGGTTAATGGAACCAGTGAGGTGTCAGGAGACGAGCAGACCCATCGAGGTGGAGCGCCTCAGGTGGTTAATGGAACCAGTGAGGTGTCAGGAGGACGGAGGCAGACCCATCGAGGTGGCCCTCAGGTTGGTTAATGGAACCAGTGAGGTGTGAGGAGGACGGAGCAGACCATCGAGGTGGAGCGCTCAGGTGGTTAATGGAACCAGTGAGGTGTGGAGGAGACGGAGGCAGACCCATCGAGGTGGAGCGCTGGTGGTTAATGAACCAGTGAGGTGTGAGGAGGACGAGGCAGACCCATCGAGGTGGAGCGCTCAGGTGTTAATGGAACCAGTGAGGTGTCAGGAGGACGGAGGCAGACCCATCGAGGTGGGGCGCTCAGGTGGTTAATGGAACCAGTGAGGTGTGAGGAGAGGAGGCAGACCCATCGAGGTGGAGCGCTCAGGTGGTTAATGGAAACCAGTGAGGTGTGAGGAGGATGGAGGCAGACCCATCGAGGTTGGAGCGCTCAGGTGGTTAATTATGAACCAGTGAGGTTTGAGGAGGATGGAGGCATGACCACATCCATCAGGTGGACGCGCTCGCCAGTGGTTAATGGACCAGTGATCGCGCCTCGTGATGTAGTAGGAATGTGGAGGACAGACGCCCATCGAGGTGTGAGCGCTCAGGTGGTTAATGGAACCAGTGAGGTGGAGGGAGGACGGAGGCAGAACCCATCGAGGTGGAGCGCTCAGGTGGTTAATGGAACCAGTGAGGTGTCAGGAGGACGGAGGCAGACCCATCGAGGTGGAACGCTCAGGTGGTTAATGGAACCAGTGAGGTGTGAGGAGGACGGAGGCAGACCCATCAGAGGTGGAGCGCTCAGGTGGTAATGGAACCAGTGAGGTGTCAGGAGGACGGAGGCAGACCATCGAGGTGGAGCGCTCAGGTGGTATTGAATGGAACCAGTGAGGTGTGAGGAGGACTGGGGAAGTCAGATCCCATCTGAATTTGGACATAGGAGACACCCGCTATACATAGGTGGTTAATGGATACCTCAGTGAGATGGTGAGAGGTGGAGGTTAACGGAAGGTAACCCCCAGACTACCATCTGACTTGGCCTTGGCAGCGTTTCTAGGGGTGAGTGGGATGAGGAACCAGTGACAAACAAACATGGTGCCCTTTAAATGGGTGTCTAGGCAGAGGTTGATCGGAGGTCTAGACTTTGCCCATTCTCTGACGGTATGTATAGAGCCATTAGCTGTGCTTGTCTCAGAGGGTGGAGGAGACAGGAGAAGGGAAAAGACCCGTACATTGTGTGTGTTTGTATAGCACTGTATAGGATTGTTGTTGCTACGAACACCTACCTTTACATGATGGATAGAAGAGATTAGAAATATGGGTCTAGCTTTAAGATGTAGTATTTTATTAGGATCCCCGTCATATGTTGYTGAAGCAGCAGCTACTCTTCCTGGGGTCCACATAAAACATGGCATAATACAGAACATCAACAGACAACAACAGTTCAAGGACTGAACTAGACAAATTGCTTTAGAAATCATATGAATCTAATGATTTAACTTTTCCTCAGTTTTAATCAGACGGGTGCTGAAAGAAGGTGACACTTCAAACAGGCACAGGGCCGAGAGGTGGAAGTATGGCTGCTGTGAAGCATGCTGGGTAAAGGCTCACTTGCTCATTAGCTAAACTCAGCAAAAAAAGAAATGTAGCTTTTTCAGGACCCTGTCTTTCAAAGATAATTCGTAAAAATCCAGATAACTTCACAGATCTTCATTGTAAAGGATTTAAACACTGCTTCCCATGCTTGTTCAATGAACCATAAACAACTAATGAGCGTGCACCTGTGGAACGGTCGTTAAGACACTAACAGCTTACAAACGATAGGCAATTAAGGTCACAGTTATGAAAACTTAGGAAACTAAAGAGGCCTTTCTACTCAATCTGAAAAACACCAAAAGAAAGATGCCCAGGGTCCCTGCTCATCTGCGTGAATGTGCCTTAGGCATGCTTCAAGGAGGCATGAGGACTGCAGATGTGGCCAGGGCAATAAATTGCAATGTCCGTACTGTGAGGCGCCTAAGGCAGCGCTACAGGGAGACAGGTCCTCACCAGAAATCACCGACAACAACGTCGCCTATGGTCACAAACCCACCGTCGCTGGACCAGACAGGACTGGCAAAAAGTGCTCTTCACTGACGAGTCGCGGGGTTGTCTCACTAGGGGGGATGGTCGGATTCGCGTTTATCGTCGAAGGAATGAGCGTTATACCGAGGCCTGTACTCTGGAGCGGGATCGATTTGGAGGTGGAGGTTCCGTCATGGTCTGAGGCGGTGTGTCACAGCATCATCAGACTGAGCTTGTTGTCATTGCAGGCAATCTCAACGCTGTGTGTTACAGGGAAAACATCCTCCTCCCTCATGTGGTRCCCTTCCTGCAGGCTCATCCTGACATGACCCTCCAGCATGACAATGCCACCAGCCGTACTACTCGTTCTGTGCGTGATTTCCTGCAAGACAGGAATGTCAGTGTTCGGCCATGGCCAGCGAAGAGCCCGGATCTCAATCCCATTGAGCACGTCTGGGACCTGTTGGATCGGAGGGTGAGGACTAGGGCCTTCCGCCCCAGCAATGTCTGGGAACTTGCAGCTGCATTGGTGGAAGAGTGGGGTAACATCTCACAGCAAGAACTGGCAAATCTGGTGCAGTCCATGAGGAGGAGATGCACTGCAGTACTTAATGCAGCTGGTGGCCACACCAGATACTGACGGTGTCACCGAGGAAAGTGTTGTCCCAACAACCACTAGGCGCGCAACCTCTACTATTCAACCCCTCACTGAATTGGCCAGTATAGATACCTGCTTAGCTGTCCAACGCACCATAAATGGCTAACTCTTATATTTGTCCAGCGCCTATAATACTGGACTCCTTTTTAACCAGGGACCCACAGTGCACTATGTAGGAATGACTCCCCACTTGTACTAACTTCAAGAACGCAACGACAGAGGTTGAGCACTAATGTAGGGGAATAGGAATCTACCCTTGTGAATCTCAGTTTGGGAGCGCACCAAGTATGCACTACTGGTAGGGAGATAGTTAGAACTTCCCTTTAACCAGGACCCACAGTGCACTATGTAGAGGGAAGTATAGAGCTCACCTATCTAAAGGCAGGACGCACAAGTCGTACTACCTATGTAGCCTACTGAGGATATAGACTCCCCTTTTTATTAATATCTGCTATGAAGACCTCTACACGCCTGTCTTATCTTATAGCTGAGGAATTAACACTTAGACTTCCCTCATGTAGGAGCTGTCAGGAGCCTCAACCAGTGGCAACTAGTATAGAGGGGAATTAGAACATACACACAAACTTTAATTGTAACCTAGAGACTATCAGATAGGAACACGTATTTGTGAGGGGGAATAGACGGTCACTCGTAATCATTTAAATTTGACCATTAACGCAGGCCCACATCATTGAGTTATCTACTTCAATGTATGAGGGAATTACGCACTACTAATTGAAAAGACCCACAGTTCGGCATAACCTCTAGTAGTACTGGAATAGGATGTGGTTTGGGACAAGGCTCTGGTTCTCATCTTATGTTTCTGCACACAGCCTCTCTACGCAATCAGACCTCAAAGATTGGAACAGAGTGTATATAATCGAACTCCTCTATCGTGACACGTGGACAAATAGGCGTCGACAAATGTTAATCGGACACAAACTTACAAAAGCTCTCCCCGGAAATCCCTTCCGGTCCACTCTCCCTCCTCTATCTCCACCGTCCTCTCTCTCTCCTCCCGTACACCTGCCATCCCTGTTGCCTCGGTCCCTCCCCTCCCCCGGCCCGCCTTGCCCTGCCGCGTCACATCCTCGTCAACATATAGAGTCAATATCCAGTTAGCTAACTCTTACTAGAGAACAACTGAGTTCTGTAAGTCGGATTGGATGATTAGTTGAACACGTGCGGTAACCTCTATTCAAAAATCTAAAAATAACAAAAAACCAAGTATAAATTTGTTCCACTCTATATTATTCGCCCCTTTGGTTTGTTCATTCACACTCCCTCCCAACTTCCTATACATCAGCGAAATTATTAAACTTTGATAGTATCACGAAGCTAACTCTTATGAGAGAGCTATTTCTGCGTGACTTTCACAGTTGAGGTCACTTTTTTATATAAGGTCTCTTGTTTAAGACTTGTTTACTCTGTCATGACTGAATATATTATGATTATTTTATCATAACTACATCTCTCGCTCAAAATCGTTCATCGAGCACACTGGGCCATCAGCGATTCTAAGTTAGAGATCATAAGGAGAGTTATATAGTGCATTAGTGACGGGCTAGGCTAATTTTCAACTTTTGGTAATGAATTGAGCGTGCCCATGTGGCAGTTGACATACAGCATTACTATGCATCAACCCTGCATATTCCCACATATTATTATTCTATTGGATAAAACACTATGACGTTTCTAAAAACTGTTAATGATGTCTGTGAGTATAACAGAACTCGTATGGCAGGCAAAAAACCTGAGAAAAAATCCAACTAGGAAGTGAGAATTCTGAGACTGGTCAATGTTCAACTCATCGCCTATAATTCACCCCTGTAAGATAGGATCTGTTTGCACTTCCTACGCTTCCACTAGATGTCAACAGTCTGTAGAACGTGGAATGAAGCCTCTAGTGATGTGGGACCGGGAGGGGAGGCTGTTTCAGCATTTCTGGCAGGACATGGTTCCTTGGCCAGCGCGTTCCAAACGTATGGTCTTGCTTTCCATAACTTCTAGAGACACAAAGGAATTCTCCGGTTGGAACGTTATTGATAGTTATGATAACAACATCCTGAAGATTTATTCTCTACTTAGTTTGACCGACAGTTTATTAAGACCTGTTATATAACTTTTTGAGTTTTCGTCCGAGTTCCGCTGCATCTGCGCGAGCGTTTGGACATGTGCACTAAACATGCTAGCAAAAGTAGCTACTTAGACATAAGTAATGACATTATCAACAAACAACGATTTACTGTGGAACTAGGATTCCTGGGAGTGCATTCTGATGAAGATGATCAAAGGTAAGGGAATATTTATGATGTAATTCGTATTCTGTTGACTCCAACATGCGGAGAAATGTTGTTATTTTTGAGCGCCGTCTCAGATTATTGCATGGTGTGCTTTTTACGTAAGTTTTTTTGATCTGACACAGCGGTTGCATTAGAACAGTATCTTTAATTATATGTAAAACATGTATCTTTCATCAATTTATGATGATATTTCTTTATTTTGATGTTTGCTTTTTCTCGGATATTTTGGAGGCATTTCTGAACATGGCGCCAATGTAAACCGAGATTTGGTGGATATAAATATGCACATTATCGAAAAAACATAAATGTATGTGTACATTATGTCCTAGATGGTGCATCTGATGAAGCTACACAAGGTAGTGAACATGTTATCTCTATTTCTGCTTTTTGTGACTACTATCTTTACTAGCTAACATAATCGTTTGGTGTGCTTTCGCCGTAAATCCTTTTGAAATCAGACATGTTGGCTGGATTCACAACATGTGTAGCTTTAATTTGGTGTCTTTCATGTGTGATTTCAGAAAGATTGATTTTATAGTAATATATTGAATTTGGCGCGCAACATTTTCTTCTGGTCTTTGGCCAAGTGGGACAATACCGTCCCACATATCCCAGAGAAGTTAACTGCCTCCATAAATACATATATCTATGTCAAATCTCCATGATGAGGTTCAGTCAAAAACACATACACAGCCCTCGGAGCCAACGAGACCAAATTGCTAGACGCCACAGCCCCCTTTCTCATCAGCCTGCTCCGCCTTCCTCAACACCATTTCATTAAACTCTACATCAATGACACGGATGGAAATTAATGTTGGTAAGGGAGCTGCAGGGGAGGGGTAGGATAACGGGGAGAGAGGGATGAGCCTGGTTGAAGCCAAAGGGTGGAAGGTAATGTGACTTGTGTTGCAATTTCCAATGGATATGCATGATTTGCCCACTGTAATGCGCAAAGTGGTGTAAATGAAGTCAGGGAAAACACACACTTCTGTCTAGCACATTCTATATAGCACAGACATGATTTGGAAAGGCACACCTGTCTATATAAGGTCCCATACACACACACACTCACTTACACACGTGCACTGTAACTTCCAACAGCACCGATTCATCACAGCTTTATGAGGTAGCCAAGGGATATAAACTCAGCAAAAAAAACGTCCTCTCACTGTCAACTACGTTTCTTTTCAGCAAATTTAACATGTGTAAATATTTGTATCGATACAAGATTCAACAACTGAGACATAAACTGAACAAGTTCCACAGACATGTGACTAACAGAAATTGATAATGTGTCCCTGAACAAGGGGGGGTGGGGTCAAAATCAAAAGTAACC
>NC_036862.1:15802919-15831949 GCF_002910315.2 Salvelinus sp. IW2-2015 | reverse complement strand
AAATATGTGCTAGAGCTGAGACTGGCTCCATCCTCACACATGTTGCCTGGCCTACTGCAGACTAGTGGTTACAACTCTCTCCTGGGTCAACACTGAGGATGAAACTGGCTCCATCCTTCACAATGTGCCTGGCCATACTGCAGTGGGTGGTTACACCTCTCTTCCTAGGGTTCAACACTGAGGATGAAACTGGCTCCATCTTCACAATGTTGCCTGGCCTACTGCAGTGGTGGTTACACTCTCTCCTGGTTAACACTGAGGATGAGACTCGGCTCCATCCACCAACAGTTGCCTGGCCTACTGAGTGTGGTTACACTCTCTCCTGGGTTCAACACTGAGGATGAAACTGGCTCCATTTCACTGTTGCCTGCCTACTGCAGTGGTCGGTTACACTCTCTCCTGGGTTCACACTGAGGATGAAACTGTCTCCATCCTCCACATGTGCCTGGCCTACTGGCAATTGGTACACTCTTCTCCTGGGTTCAACACTGAGGTGAAACTTGGCCATCCTCCACATGTTGCCTGGCCTACTGCAGTGGTGTACACTCTCTCCTGGCGTTCAACACTGAGGATAACTGGCTCCATCCTTCACATGTTGCCTGGCCTACTGCAGTGGTGGTTACACTCTCTCCTGGGTTCAACACTGAGGATGAAACTGGCTCCATCCTCACACGTTGCCTGGCCTACTGCAGTGTGTGTTACACTCTCTCCTGGTTCAACACTGAGGATGAACTGGCTCCATCCTCCCACATGTTGCCTGGCCTACTGCAGTGGTGGTTACACTCTCTCCTGGGTTCAACACTGAGGATGAAACTGGCTCCATCCTTCACATGTTGCTGGCCTACTGCAGTGGTGGTTACACTCTCTCCTGGGTTCAACACTGAGGATGAAACTGGCTCCATCCTTCCACATTTGCCTGGCCTACTGCAGTGGTGGTTACACTCTCTCCTGGGTTCAACACTGAGGATGAAACTGGCTCCATCTCCACATGTTTGCCTGCCTACTGCACGGTGGTTACACTCTCTCCTGGGTCAACACTGAGGATGAAAACTGGCTCCATCCTTCACTGTTGCCTGGCCTACTGCGTGGTGGTTACACTCTCTCCTGGGTTCAACACTGAGGATGGAAACTGGCTCCATCCTCCACAGTTGCTGGCCTACTGCAGTGGTGTTACACTCTCTCCTGGGTTCAACCTGAGGATGAAACGGCTCCTCCTCCACATGTTGCCTGGCTACTGCAGTGTGGTTACACTCTCTCCTGGGTTCAACACTGAGGATGAAACTGGCTCCATCCTTCACATGTTGCCTGGCCTACTGCAGTGGTGTTACACTCTCTCCTGGGTTCAACACTGAGGATGAAACTGGCTCCATCCTTCACAATGTGCCTGGCCTACTTGCAGTGGTGTTACACTCTCTCCTGGGTCAACAACTGAGGGATGAAACTGGCTCCATCCCCACATGTTGCCGGCTCTACATGTGGTTACACTCTCTCCTGGGTCTTTTCACATGAGGATGTCCCAAATGGACCATATTCCCTACGCACTACTTTTGACCAGCCCTATGGACCTTAGTCAAAGTAGTGCACTAAATTAAGAATAGGTTCCATTTGGGACGCATCCTGAATGTAATAGGAGTAGACAGGTGCATCTATTCTCAGCTACTATTTTTATGTGTGTATTCTCTTTTACGATATTCCACTCTCTCCATGGTGTAAATACTTAAGTAAAAAAACTTTTAATGTGCTACTTAAAATAGTTTGGGGGTATCTGTATTATTTAAATTTGACAACTTTTACTTTTGCTTCACTTATTCTAAAGAAAATTCTGTACTTTTTACTTCGTTCATTTTCCCTCGCACCAAGAATTACATTTTGAATGCTTTGAATGTAGGACAGGAAAAGGTCAATTCGCACACTTATCCAAGGGAACATCCCTGGTCGTCCCTACTGTAACTGATCTGGCGGACTCACTAACAACAAATCTTCTCTTTTTAAATGATGTTCTG
This sequence comes from Salvelinus sp. IW2-2015, assembly GCF_002910315.2. Classification (NCBI taxonomy): domain Eukaryota; kingdom Metazoa; phylum Chordata; class Actinopteri; order Salmoniformes; family Salmonidae; genus Salvelinus; species Salvelinus sp. IW2-2015. The sequence goes on along the minus strand of NC_036862.1, from coordinate 15,829,946 downwards.
AGTGTTGAATGTGACCCTGGCTATCCGTAATAAAAAACAGAAAATGTGCTTCTGGTTTGCTTAATATAAGAATTTTAAATGATTCTACTTTTACTTTTGATACTTAAAACCAATTACTTTGACTTTTACTCAGTAGTATTTTTTCGCGTGACTTTCACTTGAGTCGCCTCCCGGTGGCGCAGTGGTCTAGAGCACTGCATCGCAGTGCTATGCTGCGCCACCAGAGTCTGGGTCGCGCCCAGGCTCTGTCGCAGCGGGCGCGACCGGAGGTGCGTGGGGCGACGCACAATTGGCTCGCGTCGGTCGCGGGTGGGGGTTGGCCGGTAGGATATCCTTGTCTCATCGGCTCCGCGACTCCTGTGGCGGCCGGGCGCATGTGCGCGCTAACCGAGGGGGGCGGGTGCACGGTGTTTCCTCCGACACATTTGTGCGGCTGGCTTCGGGTTGGAGGCGCGCTGTGTGTTAAGAAGCAGTGCGGCTTGGTTGGGTTGTGCTTCGGAGGACGCATGACTTTCGACCTCGTCTCTCCCGAGCCCGTACGGGAGTTGTAGCGATTAGACAAGTCGTAATACTAGCGATGATACCACGAAAAATTGTGGCGAAAAAGGGAGAAAAAAAAAAAAAAAAAAGACTTCACTTGGTCATTTTTTTTAAGGTATCTTTTACCTTTACTCAAGTATGAGTTAGTTATTTTCCTCTCTCTCGCTCAAATCGTGTCGCAACTGCCTCACGCTCCTTAAAACTTCTTTATGATAGGGGCAGCATTTTCACTTTGGATGAATTGCGTGCCTAGTGAACTGCCTTCCTACTCTGTCCCAGATGCTAATATATGCATATTATTTATTCTATTGGATATTAAACACTATGACGTTTCTAAAACTGTTGAATGATGTCTGTGAGTATAACAGAACTCGTATGGCAGGCAAAAACCTGAAAAAAATCCAACATGGAAGTGAGAATTCTGAGACTGGTCAATGTTCAACTCATCGCCTATTCATTCCCTGTAAGATAATGGATCTGTTTGCACTTCCTACGCCTTCCACTAGATGTCAACAGTCTGTGTAGAACGTGGAATGAAGCCTCGTGTGATGTGGGCGGATGGGAGTGTTTCAGTCATTGTCTGGCAGGAATGCCAGTTCCTGGTCACGCGCGTTCCAAACGTATCGTCTTGCTTTCCATAACTTCTAGAAGACACAAGGAGATTCTCCGGTTGGAACGTTATTGGATATTATGATAACAACATCCTGAAGATTTATTCTCTACTTAGTTTGACCAAGTTTATTAGACCTGTTATATTAACTTTTTGAGTTTTCGTTCGAGTTCGCCTGCATCTGCGCGAGCGTTTGGAATGTGCACTAAACATGCTAGCAAAAGTAGCTACTTAGACATAAGTAATAGACATTATCGAACAAACACGAATTTACTGTGGAACTAGGATTCCTGGGAGTGCATTCTGATGAAGATGATCAAAGGTAGATGAATATTTATGATGTAATTCGTATTTCTGTTGACTCCACATGGCGGAGGAAATGTTGTTATTTTTTGAGCGCCGTCTCAGATTATTGCATGGTGTGCTTTTTACGTAAAGTTTTTTTGAAATCTGACACAGCGGTTGCATTAGAACAAGTGATCTTTAATTATATGTAAAACATGTATCTTTCATCAGTTTATGAGATGATTTTATTTTATTGATTTTGCTCCGGATATTTTGGAAGCATTCTGAACATGGGCCCAATGTAACCGAGATTTGGATATAAAATATGCACATATCGAAAAACATAAATGTATTGTGTAACATTATGTCCTATGAGTGTCATCTGATGAGTCACCAGAGGTAGTGATATCAGTGTTATCTCTATATTCTGCTTTTTGTGATACTATCTTTACTAGCTAACATAATCGTTTGGTGTGCTTTCGCCGTAAATCCTTTTTGAAATCAGACATTGTGGCTGGATTCACAACATGTGTAGCTTTAATTTGTGTCTTTCATGTGTGATTTCAAGAAAGATTGATTTTTAGAGTAATATATTTGAATTTGGCGCGCAACATTTTTTCTGGCTTTTGGCCAAGTGGGACAATACTGTCCCACATATCCCAGAGAGTTAACTGCCTCCATAAATACATATATCTATGTCAAATCTCCATGATGAGGTTCAGTCAAAAACACATACACAGCCCTCGGAGCCACGAGACCAAATTGCGAACGCCACAGCCCCCTTTCTCATCAGCCTGCTCCGCCTTCCTCCCACACCATTTCATTAACTCTACATCATGACACCGGATGGAATTAATGTGGTAGGAGCTGCAGGGGAGGGGTAGGATAACGGGGAGAGAGGGATGAGCCTGGTGTAGCCAAAGGGGGGAAGGTAATGACTTGTGTTGCAATTTTCCAATGGATATGCATGGCATTTGCCCACTGTCATGGCAAAGTGTGTAAATAGAAGTCAGGGAAACACACACATTCTGTCTAGCACATTCTATATAGCACAGACATGATTTGGAAAGGCACACCTGTCTAATAAGGTCCCATACACACACCAACTCATGACTTCCCAACAGCACCGATTCATCACAGCTTTATGAGGTAGCCAAGGATATAAACTCAGCAAAAAGAAACGTCCCCAACGCCCATCCGCCGGCTGGCTGGGGATTCCACTATAAACACAAGATGGAGGAAATAGGGTCCCACTCCAACAGAGGGGCAAATCCAATCATAGCTAATCATAATCTAATTTGATTGGTCTGGTCTGGCTTTTCTCAGAACAGAGGGSAACAAAGAAACTAGTATTAGTATTATTATATTACTCAAATGTAGGGTGCTTAAATTTGTAATTAAATGCTTAGAAGAATCCTAGCCTGCAGTATGCTGATATTTAATCTGACTGAGACACAATGTAAATTATTATTCATAAATTAAGTCCAAAACTCTTATTTTCAGTCAGCTACTCAGAGCAACTGCTGGGTAGATGTAATGGTGACAGCAGGGCATTATCTTATGTGTGTTTGTGGTGTGTGGTGTATGCATGTGTTTGCAAAGTTTGGTGTGTGTGCACTGTGCACGTGTGTGTGASCTCTAATTATTAATTCCACCCAAGCCCTAAATGACATAATAACAAACGATTGTCCCCTTAAAGACCCAGCCACTGAGCTGGTCTTTCCAGGAGCAGATCAGCCAGTGTGATACGGGGTGGTTTGTTTTTCCACCATACCAGTGGAGAAGAAGCCATCTTAGATCTGCAGAAAGCCAGCTTCTGTGGGTGTCTCTTGCTGGGTTTGTTTGAATGTGTGAGAGCTGGGGGAGCAGGCAGCATTACTGGAGGTGATTGAAATTTAATAAAGCTAAATCTTTCCTGTGGGTATATAGATGGGACCGGACCAATCATGTTGCTCCTTTGAGTTAYCACACTTGTGTGATTGGCGGCTGAGCCAAATCAATTCCTCTTCTTGGCCAATCGGGTTGGGCTTCGTCTCTGAGTCTCTCATCGTCTCTCATCGTCTCTATGCTGGTTTGTAGCTCTGGTAACTGACACTTTCTAGGCTGTCTAATCAACCACTAGCTAGTCACACCAGTATTCTAACAAGGGAATTCAGAAACTGGGACACACATTTTCAGCRAGACCTTTATACTTGCTTTTTTAACTGTGAACATTGTCATAACAGCAAAAAACAACTAAATAGCTAGGTTTCCATCCAATTGGCAACATGTTTTCATGCGAATATTCTAAAATCTACATAAAAACATTTCCCTACAAGAGATGTGTCTCCGGCTTATCTGACAGAATGCGAGGGGGTGGGAGATGGAGGAGGAAAGCTCAACCTTTATTTATCACCTGCTGTGACAGAACAGAGCACATCTGGCCTCTATAGAATCCAACACAATAACCGGCGCCAGGCACCGCTCTGTAACAGCAGAGAACAGCACACAGCCTGCCTGCACCTTATTAGCATTGACAGTGAACAAACACACACACAAACACACTCAGTCAGGAAAGTTGACGAGTTCAGCTATTTTTTTGCAGAAACTTGCTATTTCTGACAATAAAGTGAAGCTTTCAAAYGCAAATAGATTTATTCTGAAAATATTGGCTGCCTAGCTCCTCAGGCATCAGGTCCGCCTYGGTATAGACTTCCAGATCTGAGAGTGATATTTCGGTGCAGACATCTTCAGACACGTTTGGTAACAGAATATTCACTCTGATTACTTAGTTCATCCTAAGTCTCAACGCTCCATAACTGTTCTCATTGAAGTTCCCACAAAGCCCTTCTGCTTGACAAAATACGCCTGGGTAGTTCTGTATCCCAGTGTTCAGCACCTTTTCAGATGCAAGCTCCAATAAATACAATTATTGTCCCCCAGTGTCAAGGGAGTTCCGTTGTGTTTTATCATGTGACYTCATTCAACCTGATCTTACTTTATGTGATCTGGGTTCCACTGATTAGGTCTAATGAGGAACAGATAGAAACAGAAGGATCCGTACTCCACTCTAGGGCATGTGACTGAGAGAATACTACCGCACACACAGCAGTTATACATAGACTAGCCCATCGCTCTTGTACTCTGGAGAGTGTGTGTGTGTGACGAGTTTTCCCGGAGCTTGACCTTGTCTTTCCCTGGACTATGGGGTTCATTAAACCACTGTAGGGTTGACATCATCCTGAGAGAGAGAGAGAGAGAGACTGAGTTATTGAGATTCCTCATCTACTGTACACATTACCGTTCAATACAATGCTGTATCGCCCAAAGGTAGTAGAATTTGACATGTTATTCACCATATGACAATGCAATTCAAAATGAACTAGAAATACTCAATGCAGTTCATTACAACTGTAGCCTATAGGCCATTTAAGCAATAAAGCACGAGGGGTTGTGGTATATGGTCAATATACCACGGCTAAGGGCTGTTCTAAAGCAAGACGCAACGCGGAGTGCCTGGATACAGCCCTTAGTATATTGGCCATATACCACAAACCCCCGAGGTGCCTTATTGCTATTATAAACTGGTTACCAATGTAATTAGAGCAGTAAAAATAAATGTTTTGTCATACCCGAGGTATACGATCTGATATACCACGGCTGTCAGCCAATCAGCATTCAGGGCTCGAACCACCCAGTTTATAATATGCTTTATACAACGGGTGGGTCTAATGCTGATTGGTTAAAAGTGCATTCCAGCCGGCTAAATGCCCATTTACTCTGTTCCATCAGACTGCGCAATTCACTGTCTCATCAGCCTAGCCAGGCAGTTTATAAACTTGATCTCCACTATAAAAAGCATCTAGACATTATCTCACATTTCTTTTTGACTAACATTGTGGTTTCAACAGTGGGGATTTGTATAAACCTCGCTGTCTGTCTCTCTGACATTTGCAACATTGTTTCAATATTCAAATTCAATCTCCAGCTGTCCCATAGTAATGAACATGTTGGGATGAGACAGACAGACAGGCAGGCAGCTTTTCTCAGCCAGTCGAAATCGTGAATCAGCAATTTTATATATACACAAAGAACTATCAATAGAAAACAGGTAAAACGAAACGAAGTGCAGCAAGTCTGCAGTCTTTCYAGCTTCAGTTTGAAGTGATTGTGTTAGCTGTGTTGTTGGCTAGCTCTGAACAATAGTGTCCTGACGAGAGAGCACATTTTCTATGTCAGGTGAAATCATGCATCATTAGCTCATAGTTGTGGACCCCTTGACTTTTTCCACATTTCGTTACGTTTCAGCCTTAATTTTTCCTCATCAATCTATACACAATGTCCCATAGTGACAAAGCAAAAACAGGTTTTTAGAAATGTTTGCACATTTATAAAAAAAAWATATATATATATGAAATCACATTTACATAAGTATTCAGACCCTTTGCTCAGTACTTTGTTGAAGCACCTTTGGCAGCGATTACAGCYTMGAGTCTTCTTGGGTATAATGCTACAGGCTTGGCACACCTGTATTTGGGGAGTTTCTCCCATTCCTCTCKGCAGAYCCTCTCAARCTCTGTCAGGTTGGATGGGGAGCGTTTCTGCACAGCTATTTTCAGGTCTCTCCAGAGATGTTAGATCKGGTTCAAGTCCGGTCGGGCCACTCAAGGACATTCAGAGACTCCTGCGTTGTCTTGGCTGTGTGCTTAGGGCCGTTGTCCTGTTGGAAGGTGAACCATTGCCCCAGTCTGAGGTCCTGAGCACTCTGGAGCAGGTTTTCATCAAGTATCTCTGTACTTCTGTATGGCCACTCTACCATAATGGCCTGATTGGTGGTGTGCTGCAGAGATGGTTGTCCTTCTGGAAAGTTCTCCCATCTCTACAGAGGGACTCTGAAGCTCTGTCAGAGTTCTTGGTCACCTCCCTGACCAAGGCCCATCTCCCCCGATTGCTCAGTTTGGCCGGGGGACCAGCTCTAGGAAGAGTTTTGGTGGTTCCAAACTTCTTCCATTTAAGAATGTGTTCTTGGGGACCTTCAATGCTGCAGAAATCTTTTGGTACCCTTCCCCAGATCTGTGCCTCGACACAATCCTGTCTTTGAGCTCTACGGACAATTCCTTCGACCTCATGGCTTGGTTTTTGCTCTGACGTGCACTGTCAACTGTGGGACCTTATATAGACAGGAGTGTGCCTTTTCAAAATCATGTCCAATCAATTGAATTTACCACAGGTTGACTTCAATCAAGTAGTGGAAACATTTCAAGGATGATCAATGGAAACAGGATGCACCTGAGCACCGAGTCTCATAGCAAAGGGTCTGATTAATCAAATGGCCACCGGTTACTATTACATTGCCCCCCCCCCCCATTGGTTTTGTACGCTGCTGCTTCTCACTGTTTAGTATCTATTGCATATTCACTTCACCCCTACCTACATGTACAAATTACCTCTAACATGTACCCCCGCACACTGACTCGGTACTGGTACCCCCTGTATATAGCCTCGTTATTGTTATGTTATTGTGTTACTTTTTATTATTTTTTACTTTAGTTTATTTGGTAAATATTTTCTTAACTTTTCTTGAGCTGCACTGTTGGTTAAGGGCTTGTAAGTAAACATTTCACGGTAAGGTCTACACTTGTTGTATTCGGCGCATGTGTAAGGGGTGCGAAACTGGTGGCAGGGAAGTCAGACGCAGGAGAGCAGAACTAGGTMATAGCCGGATCAGTTTAATACCAAAGCCAACGGCATCAAGAAAATAACAACTTGGGTACAAAACCCGACGCACACCAGTCAGCATGTGCACAAGCACTTACAAACAAACAATACCACACAAAGACATGGGGGGAACAGAGGGTTAAATACACAAMACTTAATGAGTGAATGAAAACCAGGTGTGTGGGAAAACAAGACAAAACAAATGGAAAATGAAAAATGGATCGGCGATGGCTAGAAGACCGGTGACGTCGACTGCCAAACACCGCCCGAACAAGGAGAAGAACCGACTTCGGCAGAAGTCATGACAGCATGTGACAAATAGTTTGATTTGATTATGTATGTAAATAAGGTATTTCAGTTTTTATTTCTAATAAATGTGTAAAAATTTCTAAAAACCTGTTTTCACTTTGTCATTATGGGCTATTGTGTGTAGATTGCTTAAAAAATATATTTGATCCATTTAAGAATAATAAAATGTTGAAAATGGGAAGGGCTCTGAAAACTTTCCGAATGCAATGTATCCTAATAAATGTCACTAGAAAACAGCTTAAATGCWAATKAAGCTACTTTGTTGTTATTCTGAATGCACTTTTTGACGTGACTGGAAGTTAGCTGTAGTTGGCTAGCTAGCAAGCAAGGGATAAGAACATTACCAGCCAGTATGGCAATGGAACCTTTTAGAATGAACGTGTCACGATCGTCGTAAGCATACTCGGACCAAAGCGCAGCGCGATATGGGTTCCACATGTTTATTCAATGAAACGCACAAAAACAATAAAGAACAAACGAAACGTGACGTTCTGGAGTGCTCACAGGCAACAACACAAAAACAAGATCCCACAAAACACAGTAGGGAAATGGCTGCCTAAATATGATCCCCAATCAGAGACAACGATAAACAGCTGCCTCTGATTGGGAACCATACCAGGCCAACATAGAAATAAACACACTAGATCACCCACACTAGTCACACCCCGACCTAACCAAAATAAGAGAATAAAAAGGCTCTCTATGGTCAGGGCATGACAGAACGACTGGGTCTGTTCACTCTACATCTGCTTCTCACTTAAGTTAGAGCCTAATGCAATAACACACCTTCAATACCCCATACAGCCCTCAAAACTCAACACTAGACCACAAGTCAGTTTCCACTGCAGTTTTTCATTTTTCCTTATTCCCTCTTTAATCAGAGACTGATTTAGACTTGGGACACCAGGTGTGTGTGCATTAAAATTCATCAGTTAGAACGGAAACTCAGAGGCTCCGGACCTCATAGGGTAATAGTTGAATACCCCTGCCCTATATAGTGCACTACATTTGACCAGAGCCATATGGGTCCTGGGTCAGCAAGACCTCTATTAAGTTCCCATGTGGCGTAGTACTTAACCCATACTGTCCCTACCCACTCCTAGCCTGGCTCCCAGCACAGGGAGAGCTGTTACACACTGGTCTGGACAGGAGGCCATTGTAAATGCAGTATTCACACAGTTATTTCTGGCTGAGCTTTGCTTGGTTCTCTAAAAAACTTTTCTTTTCATTGGGGGCTGAGACTGTCACGCCCTGACCTTAGAGAAACTTTTTATGTCTCTATTTGGTTTGGTCAGGGTGTGATTTGGGGTGKGCATTCTATGTTTTTGTTTTCTATGATTTTGTATTTCTATGTTTTGGCCGGGTATGGTTCTCAATCAGGGACAGCTGTCTATCGTTGTCTCTGATTGGGAACCATACTTAGGTAGCCCTTTTCCCTCCTTTCGGTGTGGGAAGTTAACTTTGTTTGTGGCACATAGCCCTTAAGCTTCACGGTTGTTTTGTATTGTTTATTGTTTTTGTCGGCGTCATTTCAAATAAAAGGAATATGTACGCTCACCACGCTGCGCTTTGGTCCAGTTCATTCGACGGCCGTGAAAGAGACCTCACGTTGTTTGAATTTGAAAATCCAACAGTTGTTTTGTAAGGGGGCAGCGCTCGGAGGCTTACTGTGGTTGTCCACATGGATTTGGGTGAGAATTGAAAAAAAAAACAGAGGAAAACCAATCAGTGAAAAAGCATGCCCCTTTTCATTATTGATGCATCGTGCCGACWACATCAAAATAGCCTTTCCAGACTGAAGTCAGGAGGACTTTGAGTTAGGTGTTAGACAGACTGACCCACCAACCTTTTCTCCCCAATCTGATTATAATTTATCTGGTGTGTACTGTATAGTCATTTTTTAAAACTACTCTCCTCACTCCATTTTGACAACCCCCTTCAGTGTCTGTGATGTCATGTACCTCAGAGACCAAGACCAGGAAGTGATGTTACCATGACATTAACCTCCAGCCCCTGGGTAATGGACCTGCCATCATCCGTAAAGTACTTCCTGTCTGGAGGATGGATCTCAGACAGTGCTCAGACCCGCTGTGTGCCGTCACACAGCTCTCCTCCGTCAGGCAGGGTTCTGAGGGCAAAATAGATCTTTGGGTGTTTGCATTTGGAAGGAATCAATCAGTCCTGTTTGTTTGACAAATAAGAGAGGATGAACACGCTGTGCCTCCTCACACAGTAATTGCCATGTTCAGCCTGGCCCTGCTGTTTGCTGCTGCGTGGGTGTGTAGTGTAGGTGTTTGGGTGTGTGTGTTTTCTGTCTGCTTGCTTTTGTGAATGTGTTAGAAAGTGTGTGAGTGCGTTAGACTGTGTGTGTTTTAAGAGACGCAACACCAGTTGAAAAACACAGCATTCCCTGGGCTACCCCAAGTTTCTCTTTCTCTCCCTCTGTCTCTTCTCTTTGTCTCTTCTCTTTGTCTCTTCTCTCTCTCGCTTTCTCTCTCGCGCTCTCTTGCTCTCTCTTTCTCTCTCTCTCTCTCTCTCTCTCGGCAAAGCACACAGAACACACACACACCTCCCCCCACACAGACACTCAATTACAATGTGGTCACGCAGTTTCCAAACAATCATTTGCATCCTTGGTGAGGAGATACAATGTCAGGTTGACTCTGCGAAAGATGAAAGTGTGTTGAATTCCATGGATGCTATACTGTACAGTTCTTGAGGTGAGATTGATGCTGTTGTGCTGTTGGCTCAATCACAGTATCAGCATGAATATTAAGGGAGTTTTCTCCATATGAACCGTAATTGGGGCGTTTGGCATTTAGTTCACATTATTAATATTCATGGGCACTGGTGACAAATAGACCCAGTCTGTCATGGACAATGATTAACCATTTAATGTCAGCAGTAATGGGGTTGACGTGATGAAGATGAATTGGTTGAGAGTGACAGCTGATTCCCCCACTCCTGTGCTGAGATGAGTGGTGTGTTTCTGGTTGTGACAGGGCCTTGACGAGATGAGGAGAACACTGATGAGGTCTTTCTGATGTTAAATTAGTCTAGCTAGTCTGTACACTACACTCTAAGAAAAAAAGGTGCCATTAGAACCTAAAAAGGTTCTTCACTGTCCCCCATGGGAGAACCCTTTGAAGAACCCTTTTGGTTCCAGGTAGAACCCTTTCCACAGAAGGTTCTACATGGAACCCAAGAGGGTTCTACATGGAACCAAAAAGGGTTCTCCTATGGGGACAGCTGAATAATTATTTTGGAACGCTTTTTTCTAAGAGTGTAGAACCATAGAATGTTTGTCCAGCTCCTTCTTATTCCTGGCTGTTGTCTCTGTATCTTTCTCTGTCTCTCCATTTCTATTGACCTTTGTCTTTCTCCAATGTACCCTCCTTCCTTCCAGGCTTCCCTCTCTCGCTTTGCCTCCCTCTTCCGCTCTCTCTCCTCCCCCACTCCACCTTCCCACTCTCTCTCTCTCTGTCTCAATCTCTACCCTCTCTCCCTCCCTTCTCCCTCTCTCCCAGTCCATCCATCTCCCTCCCTCCACCTATTCTGACTTGGCAGGGTGAGGAGTGTGTTCAGACAGGTGTGTGCTAATTGGAGGAGACAGGTGCGTCCGTTACCCATCTCGGGCCATTTCCCTCTCCTCGCTGAGGGTCACGACCCCGGGGAGGGAGGGATGCCATTATCCACGTCGGACACTGTTCCCTCGCCATAACGCTCACCGCCTCCACCTCCCGCCCCGCTGMTTACCCAGATGCCTCTGTGTTGCCCACTCACATGTGACATTTTGTTATGGACTGACACATCAGAGGAGGCTGGTGGGAGGAGCTATTGGAGGAAGRGCTCRTGGCTGGAATGGAACAGAGTCAAACATGTTGTTTCTATGTGTTTGGTACCGTTTCCATTGATTCCATTCCAGCCATTACGATGAGCCCATCCTCCTATAGTGCCTCCCAMCAGCCTCCCCTGTCACACATAAAGGTGATATAGGGACAGTGTGGAGTCTTTAAAGATAGTGAAAGCAGGCCGTGTCATGAGTACTGCATAGTCTCTGGCGGACAGATATAACAGTAGAAATTCAGCATGAATAAAGAATTGAGATCAGCTTTGATTGTGCTGAGCAATCAGCTTTTATTGATGATGGCATTTCAAGCCTTTGCGAAAGCAGACCAATGGCAATTAGGAAAATGAGCTGAAGGACTCAGACACTTATCCAACTGAGTGCTTTGCACTTCTGATCTGGTTTGATTAAGGAATCTACTTCTCATCAATCAACCTCTTGAATCGGCTTTTGTGGGGGGTTTTCCCGAGAGAACAAATGGTGCGTTAGAAAAGTAGATGCCCTGCAAAAAGAGGGTGAGGGATGGCTTGAGGGTTTGGTAAGGGTGTCTGAAGGGCACCTGGCATAAACAGAGCTGTCAACAGAGAGGGGGTTTCTGGGTGGGTAGAGTCTAAACCAGCTCAGAGAAGCAGACAAAAAATGACAACAGAAATAGATTAGAGAAGTCCCCTGGGACGAGGCTGCCTCTTTGGAAGGCTGTCTGGCGGTCATCTCCAACTAGGGTGGTTTTTAGATGCTCGTTCAATGGGAGGAGAATTCCACAGGGATCTCTGCAGAAAGCTCCTCAACCCAACACCCCAGATGTAGTCAGTGGTATGCTCTTTGACATGAGCTTTTTTTCCCCCTCCAAGTACTTTTYCTTTGAAAAGTAAGCCGAGCAAGGTGTTTCTGGTGGGTAGCATAGTGGTAATGGTTTCCTCAGTGAGAGCCTCTCATTCTCTCTGAATGTTGTATTGATATCTAGCATTGATTTTTCCATTTAGAATGTCCTTTTCTTAGGCGGCAAGATGGCCTGCCAATAGTCGCCAGCATGCAAGAGGAATCATACATTGATAGAACCATGCTAACAACAATAAAATTACAACGTTACATCAGGTGACTCCTGACCGCATGGCCTCAACATCCATATTCCGGTAGATCTTGAAAATGAGCTAATATTATTGCTTCGAGCATGACATAGCTAGACATAATATGATGTATAACAGCATTGATGTACAGCACCGTATTGGCTTGTCTGACTACTGAAGCCACAACTATCATCAAGGTGTCACGCCCTGGCTATAGAGGTTTTTTATTCTCTATTTTGGTTAGGCCAGGGTGTGACTAGGGTGGGCAGTCTATGTTCTTTTTTCTATGTTGTTGSTTTTCTATGTGTTTGGCCTGGTGTGGTTCCCAATCAGAGGCAGCTGTCTATCGTTGTCTCTGATTGGGAGCCATACTTAGGTAGCCTGTTTTCCCATTTTGTGTTGTGGGTGATTAATTTCTGTTTAGTGTGTGTTGCACCTGACGGAGCTGTTTCGGTTGTCACTTTGTTGTTTTTGCTTTTTAGTGTTCAGTTTCTATTAAACATGACGAACACTTACCACGCTGCGTTTTGGTCTTCACCTTCTTCCGACGACAGCCGTTACACAAGGCTCCTCCCTAAGACAGCACTAGATAGGGAATAGGATGCTATTTGGGACGCATWGTCATTATTTTCTGGGTACTGTGTGTCAGATGAGTGGGATAATTATGCATGGTCTGTTTTTACTTCACAGTTACTTGATCATTGAAAATAGCTTTTCTAGGGCCTCCCGAGTGGTCAGCGGTCTAAGGCACTGCATAACAGTCCTAGAGGCGTCACTACAGACCCGGGTTCGATATCGGGCTGTATCACAACCGGCTGTGATCGGGAGGCCCATAGGGCGGTGCACAATTGGCCCATAGGGCGGTGCACAATTGGCCCAGCGTCATCCGGGTTAGGGGAGGGTTTGGCCGGGGGGGCTTTACTTGGCTTATCGCGCTCTAGCGACTCCTTGTGGCGGGCCGGGCACCTGCAGGCTGACTTCGGTCATCAAGTGAATGGTATTTCCTCCAACATATTGGTGAGTCTGGGTTCCAGGTTAAGCGGGTTAAGCGGGCGGGTGTTAAGAAGCGTGGTATGGCGGGTCATGTTTCGGAGGACGCATGACTCGATCTTCACCTCCCGAGCCTTTTGGGCAGTTGCAGCATTGAGACAATCGAAAAATGAAATTATATTTTAAAACGTATTTTCTAAATATACCCAACAAACAGATGACATTCATATTCTAACTATCTCTGAAACGCACTTAGATAATACACTACGATTAAAACATTTGGGGTCACTAAACAGTACCCGCAAAACACCAGTCTCAACGTCAACAGTGAAGAGGTGACTCCAGGATGCTGGACTTCTAGGCAGAGTTCCTCTGTCCAGTGTCTGTGTTCTTTTGCCCATCTTAATCTTTTCTTTTTATTGGCCAGTCTGAGAGATGGCTTTTTCTTTGCAACTCTGCCTAGAAGGCCAGCATCCCAGAGTCGCCTCTTCACTGTTGACGTTGAGACTGGTGTTTTGCTATTTAATGAAGCTGCCAGCTGAGGACTTGTGAGGCGTCTGTTTCTCAAACTAGACACTAATGTACTTGTCCTCTTGCTCAGTTGTGCACCGGGGCCTCCCACTCCTCTTTCTATTCTGGTTAGAGACAGTTTGCACTGTTCTGTGAAGGGAGTAGTACACAGCGTTGTACGAGATCTTCAGTTTCTTGGCAATTTCTCGCATGGAATAGCCTTCATTTCTCAGAACAAGAATAGACTGACAAAATTCAGAAAAAAGTCCTTTGTTTCTGGCCATTTTGAGCTTGTAATCGAACCCACAAATGCTGATGCTCCAGATACTCAACTAGTCTGAAGGACAGTTTTATTGCTTCTTTAATCAGAACAACAGTTTTCAGCTGTGCTAACATCATTGCAAAAAGGTTTTCTAATCATAAATTAGCCTTTTAAAATGATAAACTTGGATTAGCTAACATAACGTGCCATTGGAAAACAGGAGTGATGGTTGCTGATAAGGGGCCTCTGTACGCCTATGTAGATATTCCATAAAAAATCAGCCGTTTCCAGCTACAATAGTCATTTACAACATTAACAATGTCTACACTGTATCTCTGATCATTTTGATGTTATTTTAATGGACAAAAAATGTGCTTTTCTTTCAAAAACAAGGACATTTCTAAGTGACCCCAAACTTTTGAACGGCAGTGTATGTCAGTGGCTTGGCCGTATTACTAGAGATTGAAGAGGGACTTACATATATCCTCCTATCTGTTTGCGCTTMCACATCTGTCACACTGACTAAAGTGGCCTGAACAGTATGGTCTAAGCAGAACAGATCTCCCCGAGCAAATGTTTGATGCAAAGTTTGGAAGTGGAATCTTGTGTGTTGACAAAGCTACCCCCCCCGACATTCCGTGTCTGACACCTGCCGGTCTGATAATGGCTGCTCAACCTTACAGAAAGGCTAACTCGGATAAGGACTGAACTCAACAAAGTATACAAGGGCTTTTCTTTTACAGTGTGGCGGGCAATCCTCAAGTCTAATATCCTGACTCCCTCACCCCTCCACCTACTCACTTATTTGGTAAGGGCCTCCACCTTAGAATATTACACAATAATCTGCCTAGCTAAAGCCTAGACTAATTCCATTCAAACTTCAACCAATAATTTGCACAATCACTTAAAAATCTCTCATTGATTTTGAACAACATACATTTGTATGACTCTTTKGATGACACAGGGTTGTAAAATAAGAAGGTAAACAGGTAGAATAGTCCCAATTATTATCACAAATTCACACAAGCAGTATGATAAGCTGATAAATCAAGATATGTCYAGCTCCCTTATCTACACCTTGTTAGGCTACCAATGCACAATTTTTGGTCTATTCAAATTTTATGAGAACCACAGCTTTTAATAACAAGAAAATGGGGTCTTACCTCTCTTACAATACAAATAGTTTTTCAATGGTGATAGAGAACTCTAATCCACTACTTAGATCTATCAGTAAGGTAACCTTAAAGATTACTTCTAGACTAGACCTAAAACTTAACAGTAAAAACAAAGTAGAATATTAATAATGAGTAATAATAACAATAATAATAAACTCAAACTATAAAGCTACAGCAATCCATCAATGACCAAGGCATGAATGAGCGTAAGGGACAGAAAGATCTAATCTCCTTATATACCTTATAGCTTCACTTACATTTGTACATTCTAGTCATTTAGCAGACGCTCTTATCCAGAGCGACTTACAGTTAATACATTCATCTCAAGATACTGTAGCTAGGTGGGACAACCACATATCATAGGCAAAGTACAATTTTCCTCAAAGTAGCTATCAGAAAAGGATTGGTTCAGGTTAGGTCAGCTTTACCACAGTTTAATAGGTTTCATCCATTCCTTCCATAATATGCATATTCTTACCMAACCTTAAATGAAGCAATATTATACATTCTTACAGCATCTATCTCTGCACCCCATCTAACCACAGGACATCCTCCCCCTCCGTCCATACACATGCTATAGGCCTTTTACTCCTTAATCGACTTTTTTTTACCTACTTGGCGCTAGCTATCACCTGACTACAATCTGGTACCATTGACCCAAGGCTGGGCACATACTCTAACTCTGTGTCCGTGGGTCCGTGGGTCTGTGGGTCCGTGGGTCCGTGGGTGTGCACAAGCCCAGACTTCTGCCTGATGCATGCAAGCATAACCAGAGTGGTGCGTCCTTCAGTCTCTATGCCCAAAAATGGACTTCCCTTTCTTAGAGCTCTGGTTAGGGGTCACCCCAGACCAGACCAATTTATTTTATTAATTTGTTTTTATTTAACCTTTATTTAACTAGGCAAGTCAGTTAAGAACAAATTCTTATTTACAATGACGGCCTACCCCGGCCAAACACGGATGATGCTGCGTCAATGACTTAACCTAATCCTTCATATATATATGCAATTATAATTAAACAGTAATTTTCCATATTAACTCTAATTCAATCAAGTCTCCGTCCCAATTCACTTCTTCTCATGTGTCTCTGGATTCAATGTTCATTGTCAATGTTCACTGTTCACTGTCCTCTGTGCTTCGTGGTGAGTGTGTGTGTATGCAGGTCACTGCCTGCACATCTGTAACCACAAAGCGCTTCATGTCACATAAATGTCACAGGTCACATAAATGTCACAGGAAATATAGGCCCAAGCTGATTCTTCTTGACTGTGTGTGTTTGTGTACGTGCAGGATTGTGTGTTTACATCTGCTTCGAGCGTGTGTGCGTTCGTGCGGTTCAGCAGTTTTGATGAGGCAGCTATACATACCCCAGGCCCCGAGTCCCGCCCCCAGACCCAGCCTAGCCAACCGGGCTGCTTGAAGAGCCCTTCCCCACAATACCCAGCCGCAGAGGACACTAGTGGACACGTCCATGAAAGGCAGTATGCTTGTGACGAAGAGTCCTCCTAGGCTCTTTGTTTCTTCCTCTCTTCTCTCTCTYTTCTTCCCTCTCTCTACTTCCTCTCTTCTTCTCTCTCTCCTTCCTATCTTCTTCSCTCTCTCTCCTTCCTTTCTTCTTCTCTCTCCTGTTCCATCTGTGATGCATCACCCTCCCAAACCTTCACCAGGTCGTCATGGAAACACTCTGGCCGTGCTGAGAATATCTATTAACGCACTCATCATAGCAGGACTACCCCACTATTTATTTTTTCTCTTTCCCTCTCTCATCCCTCTCTCTATGGTTTTCTCACTCTCTTCCTCTCTCTCGTCCTCTTTCTGGTCCTCTCTCGCTCTGCCCTTCTCTCCCTCTCTCTCTCTTTCTTTTTCACTCTCTACATTCAATTCCCCCTTCTCCCTGTCCATTATACTTAGTATCAGCAACCCTCCTCTCATGGACACCTCAACCGTCCTCTCATCGCATCTCCCATTTAAACATCTCTTCAGATTCCTTTTTCCTCTTTTTTTGTCCTGCAGCATCCCTCCATGTCGTCCCCCAGCCTCGGAGTGGCTCTGATTAACAGGTCACAGAGGAACACAACACAAACACTCTACTCTGAAATAGAAATTGCATCCTTAATGGCAGCATATTCCCTATATAGTGCACTTCTTTTCACCAGAGCCCTATGGGCCCTGGTCAAACGCAGTGGACTTGATATGAAATAGGGTGCCATTTAAGACCCATCCAGAGAGTGCTGCTCTCTGAACAAGCGCAGACCCAGTGTAAGCAGCCATCCTCCCCTTCTTCCCCCAGTGTCCCTCTCTTATTCTCCTGCTTGATATTCAGGTATGGTAGTGTGGTGCTGGAGGTGCATTCTGGTAGAGTGCAGTACGGAAATGGGCTACATCAGCTCTGCATCATTAGACATCCATCAGTCAGACTGGACTGTCAGCCTGAGGAGACAGACCGAACACGACTGCACACTGGAGGGGTGTGTGTGTGTGGGGGGGGGGGTGACAAAATAATGTGTGAGTGAGCGAGTGTGTGCATGTGTGAGTTCAAGTGTATGTATGTGTACGGAAATATMTTCTACTGTTGTCCGTTAAGACCAATTACATAGAATCCCAGACTGAGTATGACCTGCAGTAGCAACAATGCATTGCGTATAACCTGAGATATTCCTACTGCAAATGCATTAGAGGATGGTTTTGTGGGCAGCCTCTCAATATAATATTTTTGACAAAGGGATACTCATGACTATTCAGACATACACTGGCATGTGTATGTTTGATGGATGTGTCTATAGCAGTACAAGCATGTAATACAATTATTTTCTGTCAGATAAATCCTACTTATTGTTGTCTGGTGCATGTCAAATTATACTGTATATAGACAAGTGTATTGAGATGGATAAGCTTTCAAGGGCTGCTCTATAATGTTAACG
The DNA here is from genome assembly GCF_002910315.2 of Salvelinus sp. IW2-2015. Classification (NCBI taxonomy): domain Eukaryota; kingdom Metazoa; phylum Chordata; class Actinopteri; order Salmoniformes; family Salmonidae; genus Salvelinus; species Salvelinus sp. IW2-2015. Next base: position 15,811,733 of record NC_036862.1, on the reverse strand, counting down.
CTGGACAGGCAACGTGACAGAGAAAGATAAAGAGAGAGAGAGAGTGTGCGTGTGTGCGCATTTGAGTGTGTGTGCGTGTGTGTGTGTGACCAGGTGTCTTCACCCCAGGCTATCCTCAGCAGGTCTCACATTRTGACTGTAATCGACTAAACTGGCTCTCTGCTCTATACATTCTCCCTTACATATGGTGCTCACACACTGCTCACAGAAACTACACACAATACAATACATACAGATACATTGGGCTGTAAATGACACCCGGTGAAAGAATGGTTGAATAACAGCGACTGTATACACACACACCCTCATATACTGGACATGTGAGTGTATGTACAGGCCTAAAGTTGTATGTATCTGTTCAACAATTCTACTCACTAGCCCCTTCATCCCAAATGAAATKGCACCCTATTCCCTATGGGCCTGGATCAAAAGAAGTGCACTATATAGTACATAGGATGCAATTTGGGACTCAAKCTAGTAGAACAAACAAGCAAGCAAAGAAACTAACTTTCTGTACATCCCGCTTCAAAAGYACACTGCCAGTCAGCCATGGACACTGACCCACTTTAACAGCAAGAGAGAGTGTGTTAGAGAGTTTCTGAGTGTCTTGCTGCTCAGTGTTCTGGCTCTCAGGGTCATTGTGTTYTCGACCGAGGGAACAGGTCTTTGTGGAAAGCCTGGTACATTGTCACAAAGCCAGTTGGAACAGCGCTGTCACTGTCATCACAGAAACCACCATGAACTATCTCTCCCATCCAAACCCCAGCCTTCTCTCTCTCCAGGGCCAACATTCTCCCTCCGCTTTGGGCTTTAATGACAGCACTGTCGTCACAGAATCCGCTATGAACTATCTATCTCTCTGTCTCTCTCTGTCTCTCTATCTGTCTGTCTCTCCTGTCAATAGAAAGCAGAGAGCACGTAGGCCAATCTGGGAACCTCCGACTTGAATAGCCGTGAAAGGTTTATATTCATGATTCAGGGGCATGACTGAATTTACTATTCATGTGCATGTTGACATTTTTGTTCTCATATTGCAGTTGGAAACCTTCAACAGCAACTGGAAACAAGGACGATGGTTGAAAAATGATTTATTCTATGTCAACTGCAGTAATATCTCATGATTCAGTTTTAATTTAGTTWAAAAAACTGAAAATGATTTTGAGGTAGATGGTTTATTTATTTACAGGTCCATGAAAGGCTGGTGTATGTTTGCTGCTGGCTACGCCCAACATCTAACCAAGTATTGTTCTCTCTCTCTCTTTTCTCTGTCTTCTCTTTACTCTTCTATCCATCTCTCTCTCCTCCTAGGTGAGCTAGTCCTACCCCTCCCTGGCATCTTCTCCTCGTCTCTCTTCGTCCGCCTCATCCCTCTCTTCCCCCGACATTCTCCACCATGGCACTCCTCCCCACCTCTCTTTCTGCCTCCGTCCCCTTCCTCCTCTTCCTCCTCCTCCCCCTTCCTYCACCCTGCGCCCTGGAGTCTCTACGAGGAGGAGGAGTAGGAGAGGAAGAGAACCGCTCCATCTCCACCATGTCCTATCCCTCCATGTCTCCGGAGTTCTGGAGCAACAGCAGCACGGGGCTGGGCGGCAGTTCAAAGTGTTCGCAGCCGGTGGTGTGCAGGCCGGGCACCCTGCTGCCCGTGTGGAAGCCCCTGAGCCCCGGGCTGGGCGACCAGGTGGCCAGGGCCGTGGTCTACTTCACCTGTCTCATGTACATGTTCCTGGGAGTGTCCATCATCGCAGACCGTTTCATGGCCTCTATCGAGGTCATAACCTCACAGGTTGGTGCTGTGTGACAGATTGATCCATATGATAGACTGTGTTTATGTAGAGTTGTCATTCACCACATAATGGAWATTACATAGAAATAGAATGAAGAGATTTYTACAGAGAGAGCTCWCCCACTCTTAGACCCAGTGGTTGGCTCTCCTCTCTCACCTCTCCCTAGACTACATTAACTGTCAYTCAAACACAGTGAACATGGAAACAGGTTGAACATTCTATGATAAAGTCATTGTAAAACTCGCCTCTGCAGAGGTGATAGACATAACAGTTTCTTTCTCCAGAAATKCCGCCTTGCTTTTCGGTGTTACCACAGACAGCTCAAATGAACGTGTTATTTCTATGTTTGGGTTTTCACATTTCTTGTAGTGACTGACTTTGGGCCCATATGGAATTCCACTATTTACAGTATGTTCATTGAAACACATCCTGATATGCAGACTTAGTGTATTTAATTATTGGTTCCATCTGATTTAAARTTTGGGTAATTGGTTCAGATTCTGAGATTGTTATGAATTGGATTTCTCTGCTGACGAGAGATAGTGTTGACTCAAGAAACTAAAATAGATTCTAACCTTGGGTTGGAACCAGTTCAGGGAACAAAACTGGAAAATAACATTTTTCAAGGAACAGAAACAGAACCAGGAACGACAGTGATAGATACTGTTCCGGAACAGAACCAYTATTTTAAAAGCATGGGAACCGGTTAATAGCATTCTTTTACATACCGGGCATGTTTTTATAGTCCCACAAAAAATGCAACAAAGTGCCTATGCAAAGCCCTCACTCTGTCACTCAAACTTCTTCCAGTGTCTGCCTGCCTGCCAGCTGAATTTTTTTGCCAGTGTGTGTGCGCGTGTGTAAGCTACCTGCCCCTCCCCCTCCGAAGCATAGGCTACTGTRACCTACTGACGTTTCAGMATGATTCAGAAGATRGGGGAGAGAGCGCGCGGGCGACGGAGAGAAACAAAATGGTGCCATTTGAGGCCATGTGGCGGAGAATGATGCGGGCGCTGGAGATGGGGTTGTGAGCATGTTCGTCTGGGCAGGTGTGATGTAGTACTTTTCAAAGTTTTGCTGGTCGGAACAGTGGAACGCGACCCCCCAAAAATAGTGGTTCTGTTCAGAACGAAACAATTGGAAAATAAAGAGACTAGTGAAATTATTGATTCCCATCTGATAAAAAAAAATGAGTTCCTACAATTATTGAAATTGACATGGTTTTTAGAGTGAAATACTTGGAAAAAAGCAAAAGAAAACTGCAAGACTGAATTGGAGACAAAACAAGCAACAAACAAAGAAGATAGGCTTTGGAAAAAGTAACTATTTTTCATAAAATGTACTTAGCTAGCTGAATTGTTTACCAGTTGCTAAGGACTCTCCTGGAGAAGCTAGCTAGCTAACAAAGAATACAAAGAATATCTAGTTAACAGAAGAAAAGAAAGACAAAATAAGGACAGAAGAAAAAGGACATCAAAGTGAAACAGTCCTCTAAAGACAATAGTACAAGAAACAACGCTTCTATTGCGTTATATTCTATTTCTATAGCTTCTTCAAGGTTTCCAAGATGGCGTAGCAGTCAGACGCTTTGTCTCGTTGTCCCGTTATATATGTTTGTATCTTTTTTGTCTTTTCTTCGCATATCTTTTATATATTTTTCAAAACACTCTCACCCCCCTCACAAAATGTGGTGTGGATCTGTTTTTTTCCCCAAAAGTATATTACCTCGTATCCGAAATCCACAACAGAAGCTAGCCAGCTCACTAGCTAACGTAGTATTCAGCTAACCCACGGCTAGCGGTCATCAGCTATCCTTTAGCTCGGAAAGCTTCCAACGATTGTGACAAAACTCAAAAAGAGTTCTGATATTTAAAGTCCATGGAGAATAAGAGCACCTCCTCCCAGCTGCCCACTGCACTGAGATAGAAACTCTGTCACCACGATAAATCCACTATAATGAGAATTTCAATAAGCATTTTTCTACAGCTGGCCATGCTTTCCACTGGCCACACTTACCCGGTCAACAGCACTGCACCCCCCACAGCAACTGCCCAAGCCTTCCCCATTTCTCCTTCTCCCAAATCCAGTCAGTGATGTCTGAAAGAGCGGCAAAAAGGCCCCACAAATCAGCCGGCTAGACAATCTGGACCCTTTCTTTCTAAAAATTATCTGCCGAAATTGTTGCAACCCCTATTACTTGCCTGTTCAACCTCTCTTCATGTCGTCTGAGATTCCCATAGATTGGAAAGCAGCTGCGGTCACCCCCCTCTTCAAAGGGGGAACACTCTTGACCAAACTGCTACAGACCTATATCTATCCTACCCTGCTTTCTAAGGTCTTCGAAAGCCAAGTTAACAAACAGATCACCGATCTTTCGAATCACACCGTACCTTCTCCGCTATGCAATCTGGTTTCAGAGCTGGTCATGGGTGCACCTCAGCCACGCCAAGTTCAAACGATATCTTAACCGCCATCGATAAGAACAATGCAGCCGTATTCATTGACCTGGCCAAGGCTTTCGACTCTATCAACCACCACATCCTCATCGGCAGACTCAACAGCCTTGGTTTCTCAAATGATTGCCGTCCCTTGCGGTCACCACTACTTCTCCGACAGGGTTCAGGTGTGTTCAAATCTGGAGCCTGTTGTCCGGCCTCTGGCAGTCCGTATGGGGGTGGTGACACAGGGTTCAATTCTTGGACGCTGACTTCTTCTGTATTTATCAATGATATGCTATAGTGAACGTGCTGCAGATAATATTCCTTGTCTCTATCTCTTTTGCTCCCTATGGCTCCTAGGCAAACTCCCCGTCATGCATAGACGGACGCTTACATCTCTGTATATCTTTCCTGGCGCCTTCAAATCTCGATGAAACGTTGACGGCTACTGAACGTCCAGACAGCTTCAATCCATCAAACTGCTCCTTCGCGCTGGCATCCCAGACTGCTCTTACAGATCAATCAAACCTTAATAAGTACTCGATGCTCTTTCGAACCTATCGCTGCCGGTGCACCCTACAACACAACTCTACTACCTACAAATATGTACCTCATATAGCTGTCTGGTTAGACTGTAGAACTCTCCTTCAGACTCACATATAAACACTCCAAATCAAAGGTTAAAATCTAGAAATTGCACTTCCTATGTTACAACAAGCAATCCTTCCACTTCATCTCGCCACATAACCCTTGTAAAACACTGCTCTTACCATGATTCCCGAGCCTTTGGCGTATGTCATTTACAAAATAGCCTCCAACACTCGTCTACTTCAACCAAATTTGGGATGCAGTCTATCACAGTGCCATCCGTTTTTGACCATACAAGCCCCATATACTTCACCGGCCACCACGGACCTTGTATGCTCTTGGTGGCGTGGCCTCGCTTCATCCTCGTCGCCTCAAGCCCATGGCTCCAGTCATGCTATAAACCTGCAGTAGTCCCGCCTCTCTGCTTGCTGGTCAACCATAGCCACGCACCCACACTCCGTAGCTACGCGTTAGCAGGTCAAAATCTCACTTTCACCCCAAAGCAATTCCCCTTTGGTCGCCTCTCCTCTGTCCAGTTCTCTGCTGCACAATGACTGGAATGAACTACAAACACGCTCTGAACTGTCAAACATCATCTCCCCTCATAGCTTTAACTCACAGCAGCCAGCTGCAGAGAGCATGCCTACAGATCAACTGCACCTGTACCACTAGCGCCATTCTATTAAATAGCCCCAAACACTACCTTCTCCCTTCCACTCGTAGTTATTTATTTATTCTGCTCCTTGCAACCTCTTTGCAGTATTCTATCTTGCACACTCATCTACTGTCAATCTACCATTCACAGTGTTTTAATTGCTATATTGTACTTTCCTTTCGCACCATGGCTATTTATTGCTTTACCTCCCTTATCTCACCTCATTTGCCTCAATTGTATATACTATCTTTTTCTACTGTATTATTGACTGTATGTTTGTTTCATCCATGTGTACTTCGTGTTGTTATATGTTAGACTGCTTCGCTTGCTATCTGTGCCAGGATCATTCATGATTGTAAAACTTGTTTCTCAACCTTGCTCTACCAGGTTAAATAAAGGTGAATTTAAAAATATAGCTTAGATTAATTGGTCCAGACTATTTGACATTGTTTATGAATGGATTACTCTGTCTGACAAGAAACTGAAATAGATTTCTAGCCTTGGAATCGATTTATATAATACGGGCACTAATAATCTCTTTTCACGATTATAATCCATTTCCAGTTGTTGGCCATCGGACACCATTTGTGAATTACTAGTTATCTGTTTGTAATATTGTCCTCTTTATAGCCAACCATGCGTCAACATCTGTTCATAATCCTTTTCAATTTTCTCTCTGACGAGCAATCACACACCAATTTTTTTGTAAGTTCACAATACGAGCATCTATCATGAGAGTAATTATCCAGAAGTTCATCCATTATGAAGGATTTAGACCACCTCTCTAGTGCTTAATTGGTGTATTGTAACAGGTGGCTGTTTCCACTGTATGTCTGAGGTAATGCAAGCTTGAAGCACACTATATGAGAGTGTCTGGATTTTATGCCTGCTCTTCTGGCGAGGGGGGGATAGATAGAGGGATATGGGGATGGGGGGACTGGGGATGGTCAGGGATGGGGAGATGGGATGCGGATGGAGGGATGCGGATGGAGGGATGAGGACAGAGGGATGATATGGAGGGATGGGGATATGGGGATGGTAATGGAGGGATGCGGATGGAGGGATAAGGAGATAGGCGGATGGAGGGATATGGGATAGGGGATGAGGATGCGGACAATGGAGGGAGGAGATATTGGATGGAAGGATGGAGATATGCAGATGAGGGAGGATGGATGATGATATGGAGTCGGGAGGGTCATATGGAGACGGAGCGATCGGGATGGAGATGCAGGTGCATGGGGATATGGAGATGGAGGGAGGGGATTCGGAGATGGGAGGGATCTTATGGAGAAGGAGGAATGGGGATATGGGAGATGGAGGGATGGAGTTATGGAGATGGAGGGATGGGATGCATATTGGAGAGATGGAGCTGGATGGGGGACTTGAGGATAGGGATGTGGGATATGATGGGATGGATATGGAGATGGAGGATGGGGATATGGAGATGGAGGGATCGTGGGATTGGGGATGGAGTTTAATGCAGATGCCGAGGGAATGGGATAGCTGGAAGATGGTAGCACTTGGGGATATGGAGATGCAGGGATGGGGCTCATTGGAGATGGGGGATGGGTACTCGGATCGTCTATGGAGATCGGAGGGATGGGGATGGCGGATTGAGATGGCATGGATGAAGGTTGGGGCACTGGAGGGATGGGGAGATGGAGGGATGGGATGAGAAGATGAGGGCGGGGATGAGTACGTCTGGGATGGAGAGATTGCCCAGGACGGTCGATAGGAGCTGTGCGGGAGTGGGTTCTCGATATTCGAGATAGGACGGTCGATGGGGACTTAATGAAGGGGATGGGGAATGGAAGGATTGCGGGATGGAGGGAGTTGCCGGGATGGGGATATGGAAGATGGAGGGATGCGTCATCGATATGGAGTCATATGGGGATGGCGTAGCCATTTCCGGCAGTCAAATGAGTCAGTGGCCTCATAGGTGGAATGTTATTCATATTTTTMATAATTTCATCATTAATAAACATCAGGTTTGTATATCAAACGGTTTTGTTATATTTCAGTCTTCTGTGATGATATAAGGGGTAATACTGGGATGCAATCTCAAAATTGAATAGATTTCAACTCTATATCTGACATGGTACAGATGTCTTCTTCTTTTTTAAGCCCATAACCATGTGTGTGAGGTGTATACTTTTTTTTTTTAAGTAGATTTGTTTAAGACTACCAAGAAACACTCTGTGACCCTGATTTAGCCCACTTCAGTAAAATAAACCAACCCTACATGTCAAGGTCACTGTAAATGTAAAGGAACCTGCAAGTAAGCATTTCGTAGGACGTTGTATACCATGTGTATCCCGTACATACGACTAATAAAATTTGAGTCTCCATAGCCCGCCATCCATCACTCCTCCATTCACTAGATTAGAATAACAGATTGTCCCCTTCCCTTCTGTCAGGGAGTCAGGGTCGCGTCCTCCCTGATGGTAGGATACTGTAAATACCATCCGTCATGCTTATATGTGGAGAAGAAAGAAATCTGTAACTTCCCACTACCATCTCAGGCCTATGAGCAGTTGTTTTTTACAGTAACTGGCTAGATGAGATKAAGATATGTATGAGTCTGGTGGTGAGATACTGGAATGGTATGGGGGGAATAGAGTGATGACCTGTGTGTGTGTATGTATGCATTCATGTGTGTGTGTGACCCCTCTCTGTCCTGCAGGAGAAGGAGGTGACCATCACCATGCCAAGCGGTGAGACATCTGTGGCCACTGTACGTATCTGGAACGAGACTGTGTCCAACTTGACTCTGATGGCTCTAGGCTCCTCCGCCCCAGAGATCCTGCTGTCTGTCATCGAGGTGGGTGYCGTGTCATAAAGACTCCCCGAGCACAACTCATAAGTGGGTGTCACATCAAAAACACTCCCCCCAGCGACAACATATCAGTGTTTGCAGTGTATACTAGTACTGGAATGAAGCTGAAAATGACAAAAAGAAACGGATATCTACTTTAAAGTTATTGTCAAATCTTACCAACATAACATTTGGCCTTTTTATTACATGGCCTTTTTGATTTATACTGCACAAAAGTTCTCCAAAAGGAAAAGTTCTTAGTCTTCCTCTCYTCTGTCTCCCGGTGTTAGGTGTGTGGGCATGGGTTCGAGGCRGGTGAGCTGGGCCCGGGCACCATCGTGGGCAGCGCCGCCTTCAACATGTTTGTGATCATCGCCCTCTGTGTGTGGGTCATCCCTGAAGGAGAGACCAGGAAGATCAAACACCTGCGTGTGTTCTTCATCACAGCCTTCTGGAGTATCTTCGCCTATATCTGGCTCTTCCTCATCCTCTCTGTCATCTCACCCGGAGTAGTGGAGGTACACTTTTGTGTGT
>NC_036862.1:15797443-15799679 GCF_002910315.2 Salvelinus sp. IW2-2015 | reverse complement strand
CCGAGGAAATGGAGCACCGTGACGCTAACCTGAGACAACGAGGTACAGGTGCCGCGTGTAGGTCGCGCAGCGAACACCATGCTTGAACGTAAGTCAGGCCTCGTTCGAAAATGACGTTTAATGTGAAGTGTAGTAAATTGACACTCTCCGTGGGCTTCTCATCTATAAAACTCCCGCGCACATGTGGCTTTATAATACTTTACTTATGAAAAAGATAAGATGTCAAAAAGTAATGTGGGTATGCACATGATATGGATGAGTGTACCCCCCTTATTTAAAACGGGTCTGACAATCGCATCTCTCCGTGTTCCCGTCTAGACCCTTCCTCCGCGGGTGTCCTCTGACCTCGTCCTGTTTCAAACTAATATTCTCTACCTCTTCTCGATCAGCTCTCAATCTCTCTCTCTCTCTCTCTCTTCCTCGTCTCTCTCTCTCTCTCTCTTTCCTTTCTCCTTACCACTTACCTGTATCCCTCTTTCTCGTCCCCCTGACGTTATACTTGAATCCCTCGCCTACCACAGCAGTCTCTTCTCTCACATCCTTTCGGCTTCTCGTCCAGCTCCTTGGTATTTCTCTATCGGGTCACCATGGGTGCTGTTGGAGTTGGGCAGTATAGGCCACGGTGCCCCCCCGCATGTCGAGCCATCCTCGGTAGTTCTCTCCTGGGCATCATTCCCCACCCGCCCCCGCTCCGGCAGGGGGAACTTTCCGTCCATAATATCTGACGCCTTTCGGGGTTGTGTCCCCCTCCGTCTCCCCACGATCGTTAAGTAGATCTGCACCTTTGTGTTTAGCTCGACCACAGGCTATACTCAACAATTGGAATGTACTGTTTAAAGGAAGAGTTACAGCACAGTCGGTCGGCCGATCCCATGTGCTCATGGATCATAACTACATAACCTAAGAAGTAAAGCAGGGTACGCAGAGTCTCCCACACCATACACAGAGCTACTTCAACATATAAGTGAAGCATGGTGGAACGCATGAATTTTATTATGCTAATGTATGTATATCATCTACAAATACTGTGGAACGGAGTTGTATATGTTTGTGGTTACACCCCAACACAAATAAAATACACAGATATCGAAGAGTGAATCTATGAGCACATTATGCTAACACGCACGACGTAGCAACGCACCGCACGCACGCAACGCCACCGCACGCAGCACACCACGAACGAGCAACGCACGCACGTATCACTGACGAAGAATACGCCACGCACGCACGCAACTCGACCACCAGCACAGCACGCACAGCACCTAGCACGCAGCCACGCCGCACGCAGCCGCACGCCAACCACGCAGACGCAACGCACGCAAACGCACGCACAGCAACGCAAGCACGCAAACCGCACGCACGCCAACGCACCCCACGCTTACTGCCACGCCTGCATCGTCACTGACCTGCATCGCACGCACTTCCGACACGCACGCACGCACGCACGCGCACTGCACGCACGCCACGCACGCAACGCAACAGCACCGCACGCATCACAACACACAACAACAACACACACACACACACACACCACCTTTTTTCTTTTTCTTTTCTTCACATTTTCAAACAGTCCATTTATATTTTCCAATGGGGCTATACATTTGGGTGAGGTTTTTAACTCGCCTAGGTAGCCTCGTTTCACTGCCAAAAATAAAATTCAACCATCTAGTGTTCAGCRAAATAACAACACAACATAATTAACATCCAATCACATTAACCGTTACTCTCTCACAGGAATTCCACTAACGGTCCGTATGTAGCCAAATGAAGCTGCTGCTCATTCYGTTTGCTCGAAAAATGATAAATGGTTAAAAAAAGTAAGGCCCGCGTCCATACACATACCAGCTCTACTGGTWGTACTGCTACTACCAGMAGTAATACACCTGCACCCGTCGACGACACAGTTGTTCTGTGTCCACGAGCACTTCCAATGCTAGCATCAGTAATTCTACATTTGTTGTTAGTCCAGCTAGCATGGACACTGACAGTTGTGAATCTGATGCAGCCAAAGAGCTACTGCCCCCTTAYCCGGGAAAGCACCGAACAACAGACAGGGACGTTGGACCATCRAAGAGCTGCAAATATGATGAGAACTACATTGATTTGGGGTTCACTTATATTGGGAGTAGTGCCTTTCCTCAGGCACAGTGTGTTATATGTGCAAAAGTACTATCTCACAACTCGATGAAACCTTCACTCTTGCGCAGACATTTAGAAACAAAACATGGCAATTTAA
>NC_036862.1:15789812-15793393 GCF_002910315.2 Salvelinus sp. IW2-2015 | reverse complement strand
AATTGCAAAAAGCGGTTCTGTGAAAATGTAATTTAATCAGAAGCCACTGCCAGATTTCTGGATTGGGCTGCGCTCAGAGTATCCTGCCTTGGCAAATCGCGCTGTTAAGACACTGATGCCCTTTGCAACCACGTACCTATGTGAGAGTGGATTCTCGGCCCTCACTAGCATGAAAACTAAGTACAGGCACAGACTGTGTGGAAATGATTTAAGACTGAGACTCTCTCCAATACAACCCAATATTGCAGAGTTATGTGCATCCTTTCAAGCACACCCTTCTCATTAACCTGTGGTGAGTTATTCCATTTTTGATGAACAATTAAGGTTTTACATGTAAGATGGTTAAATAAAGAGCAAAATGATTGATTATTATTATTTGTGCCCTGGTCCTATAAGAGCTCTTTGTCACTTCCCACGAACCGGGTTGTGACAAAAACTCACACTCATTCTTATGTTTAATAAATATATCGTATAGTGTGTGTGGCAGGCTTACGATGATGGCAAAAAACAACATTTGAGAGTGCGCTGGCCCTGGTGCTAGAGGGGTTGAATGTTTGAAGGGGTACGGGACTATAAAAAGATTGGGAACCACTGTCTTAGAGGAACCGGTAGAGCTGGAGAGTCTTCCGGAAACTAGAGCACATTAAATTCTGCCTTATCGTCCTGACTGACAGTGAATAGGACTTCATCTGAATGGGAGAGGGGAGAGACGGTGAAAAGAGGAGGAAGTGAGCTTTGAAGTATTTTGTCCTTGGAGATGATGTTTCTCTCTTTGAATGCGTCGTAGTTTTCGTGTCATTTCATGTTCACGCTTAGACAGAGGACAAAGAGAGTGTATTTCTGGATAGCAGGAGGAGTGTTGAGGAAAGGGAGAAAACAAGGAATGTGTAGAGAGAGAGAGTTAGGAAACAACTCAATTGCTACTCAACCATTAGTTATGAATGAGTGACTACAACAATCAATCCCCTAGTGTCCCATGTCTATGACCATCAGTGTGGTTGGTTTGATGCGTGTCTCTCAAGCGTTTATGGTCTAAAACAGCTGCCACTTTCTATCTTCATCTCTCCTCCAYCCCTCCTCCCTCCATCCTACACCTTTCCCAGGTCGGCATCATCGATGATGACATCTTCGAGGAGGAYGAGCACTTTTTCGTGCGGCTGCTCAACCTGCGCATTGGTGACGCCGAGGGGATGTTCGAAAGTGATGAGCCAGGCGCGGGACCCAAGGGCCACCTGGTGGAGCCACTGGTCGCCACGGTGACCATCCTGGACGACGACCATGCTGGCATCTTCACATTCCGTGATCGGCTGGTGCGCGTCAGCGAGAGCGTTGGCACCATGGAGATCTCAGTGGTGAGGAACTCGGGCGCCCGCGGCACGGTGATCCTGCCCTATCACACGGAGGCGGGCACTGCGAAGGGGGGCGGCGTGGACTACGAGGACACCCGGGGAGAGCTGGAGTTCTCCAACGACCAGACAACGTGAGTAGTGATGGACGGACGCACAGAAAGGCAGATAGATAGATAGACATACAGACTCCCTACCTCTACACATCTACTCTATTTGTTTATTGGTTGCTTCCATTTCATCCATCTTCCTCTTTTCCCACTCCCCTCTCCTCCCCTCCATCTTTTCCCACTCCCCTCTCCTCCCCTCCATCTTTTCCCACTCCCCTCTCCTCCCCTCCATCTTTTCCTACTCTCCCCTACTCCTTCATTCTCGCTCCCTCCCCCTCCCCTCTCCCTCCTCCATGCCTGACACTGTTCTCCATTATTCATCAAGGCCAACCTGATGGGAGCTTTAACTCCATCAATGGCTTGAGTGTTTGTGCTCAACTCATAACCAATACTGTATTCACACTGCTATGTGTTGCTGCCTTAAAGTAGGCTACACCATGCTATATTACCATGCTATCTGTATTCATGTCTGTCTTCTGGTTATCTTTCTCTCTCGCCACAAATCTGCACAGTAATGTTAATTTTAACATCTTGTTTATTTCTCATTCATCTCTAATTTCGCTCTCATCTCGCTGTATCTATTCTTCCCTTCCTCTTTCTCTATTGTCTCTCATTCTCTTTTCTTTCTCTTGCTCTTCTCTTTCTCTCTCGCCTCGCTCTCTCTCTCTCTCGTCTCTCTCTCCCTCAGCCTCTTATATTCCTGTATCTACAGATGTAGGATCTCAATATGATCACCCTGGACCCTATGGTTGAGTGCCAGTAAGATCCCCAAAGAGAGAGAGCAGAGAGAGAGATAGAGAGAGAGAAGAGAGAGAAGAGAGAGAGAAAGAAAGAGAAGAGAGAGAGAGAGAGAGAGAGAGAGAGAGAGAGAGAGAGAGAGAGAGAGAGAGAGAGAGAGAGAGAGAGAGAAAGGCCGTATCAGCTGTTATCACACCTGTTGTATTAGAGAGCCTGAGAGAGAGTGCTAGGTCAACATGGCTGGCATGGTTCACTGAGGTTCAGCTGATATTGGGAAACTGGAAAGGAGACACTCACAGAACATGCAAACGGACACACACACTACAAGTACACACACCTGAGATTCCCCTCTTCAGCCAGCGCGGTTCCTCTATATGATGGAAAGTTCTCCTTTTTCTCATACTCCTCATCGTCATTGATCCTCACCTGCAGGGTCTGACTGCGCCGCACGCACGCACACAGGTCAGTATCAGAGGTCAGTAACCAACAAATGGATTAGACTGTCTTCTTTAACTTTATTCAACAGTTAAGAGATCAGTGAAAGATGTAGTCCCAGGGGTTAGTCAGGGATTTTACTTTACAGAGAGAGCTCACCTCACACACACAGATGACGACCCCCCCCCCCCTTAATGTAGAGCCACAAGGGTCTCTTTCCACCATGGGTCACTCCCAGATATCAATGAGCTAACCATACTCCATGTACAGCTATTGAGCAAAAGGCAGGGAGGGGAGCGGCACAATGCCAGACAAAGATGTCTTCCTCCCCGGTGCCGCCCCAGACATATTAACAGACACAGCTTGCACTTAAATCACTACAGAGGACCCACGGCAATATCCCTCCACGGCTGAATAATTCAGATGCAGACATGCACACCAGCCAGTGAGGGGACACCCAGGGGTCTGCAAACACAGAGGGGCGTCACCTCGGCTGTATATCATCCCTATTACTGTGACCCAACCTCACCCACTGCTCCAACCCTCAGCCACTGCTCAACCTCAGCCACTGCTCCAACCCTCAGCCACTGCTCCAACCCTCATCTAGCTCCTTCCATCCTGTGATTCTACCTACTGTACTACCTAATGTAGTACCTACTGTAAGTCCTTTACTCTACCTACTACTGAGCAACCTTAGCCTCAGCGTCTCTTGGGGACTTACTGGCACTCAACCATAGGGTCCACACCCCCCCCCCCCTACAGAGTAGTGCAGGGCTGGCGGTCAGCTTTTACTTCAGGCTGATGCGGAATGGCTGGTGAAAAGAGGAAATAGGGGGGTGGAGGGGAGGAGGGAGTTGGAAGACGTGTTTCACTTTGTTATTATGTACATTAGTCCTGATAGAGTCTCCCAGGACATTGTGCCTGAAAATGTCACCACAGCAATCAGTCCCTG
>NC_036862.1:15787897-15789171 GCF_002910315.2 Salvelinus sp. IW2-2015 | reverse complement strand
GTTACCTTTGAGTTAGGTGTGGGGTTCTTGACGTGGCATCTACGGTTCTTCAGAATTCTAAAAGGTGGCCTTTCATAGCACACAGGCAAATTGGCAGTGTTAACTAGTGTTGATTAAGAGATTTAAATTAACAGAACCCCAGTGTTGATGTTTAAACCAGAGTTGACAAAACCATCCTTCACATATCACATTTCCCAGCATGCTCTATTGCAGGTTGATTTTTAGAATAGTTTGCTTTCAATATCTATGTTTTTGCATGCACATTGATTGATTGCATTTAAGGTAGACTCAGCGATAAACGTAGATGCAGAAAGTAAACAGCATAGTGGTGTCAATTTCCGCAACAACTAAATATTGAAGCGCAAGGCTCAACTTCTCCTCTGTTTTGGTCGGTGGCTCCATGCTGTAAGAGCGTGGAAGTGAACCTGTCCTGTGCACCACGCGCAGATACTTGTGTGACTGTGAGAGAGTGAAGTCGTGAAATCTCCGCTCATCTAAATATCTGCTGTGCTGCTTTGTAGCAACATCATTAGCTCAGTCTACCTTTAACTCTTATGCTACTCAAAATATAAACTATTCCAATCTGTTACTTGGACTTATTGCCCCGATACTGAAATGGTTGTTTCAGTTTAGATGTTTACGTAGTCTCATATCTTTGTCTTCGCAACCCTGACAGTCCTTCTGAATGCAGGTTGTGGGTGAATAAATTCTAAACGTTGGATATCCCCACTCTGGCTGGATTCCAATTGGAATTACACATCACTTTGCAAGCCAGCATAAAGTGATTTGCAGGAGGATTAGGGTAAAACTAGGCCCCTGAAGAAGGCTTTATGAAAATATTATACGACCAATTTATCACTTAGGATCTTACTTGGGTCAAGGCAACAGGACTGAAATGAATGAATTCGACAACCATGTCTCCTGTCACTAGCAAACACAGCATGTGTGATACTGGTAACACTAACATTCACTCAAAAGGCACTCTGGGAAATATGCAATAATATGCAGGCTATTCAATTCTGTGTCCTGGAGGGCCGAAACATTTCTGGATTTTGTTGATTTTGTATGGTTCTTCAAAGAGCCATCCATTTATGGTTCTTCAGAGATCCTTAAATTGATTTTGTTATATAGTGTACCAACTCATGTGAAATGTTTGCTGTTTTTATGGATGATTCTGAACCAAAACCAATTCCCCCACATGGGCCTTTAGGGATAATAAAATGTTCTATGTGGGCTGTTTCTAGCTGGTTGTGTGAGGCAAGTTGCTGATGTCT
>NC_036862.1:15771506-15782258 GCF_002910315.2 Salvelinus sp. IW2-2015 | reverse complement strand
AAAGGGATAAAGAATATGTTACATAAAGATAAATGAATGATGGTGGTACAGAAACGCATGGCAGATGCAGTAGATGGTATAAGTACGGTATATACGTACTGAGATGAGTACTTGTTAGCGGTATGATAAACATAAGTGGCATAGTTTAAAGTGGCTAGTGGTACATGTATGCATAAGATGCAAGATGCAGTAGATGATATAAGAGTACAGTATATATACAGTTGTATGGATGGGTAATGTAGGGTATGTTAAGACATAGTATTAAGTGGCAATTGCTTAAAGTGGCTAGTGCGTACATTTTACATAAATTTCCATCAATTCCATTTTAAAGGGCTGGAAGGTTGGATTTCAGTTATTTGGCAGCGGCCGCTAAATGTTAGTGGTGCTGGGTTAACAGTCTGATTGCCTTGAGATAGACAGCTGTTTTTCAGTCTCTCGGTCCCTGCTTTGATGCACCTGTACTGACCTCGGCCTTCTGGCATGATAGCGGGGTGAACAGCAGTGGCTTGGGATGTTGTTGTCCGTTTGATGATCTTTATGGCCTTCCTTGTGGACATCGGTTGTGTAGGTGGTCCTGGAGGCAGGGTAGTTTGCCCCTGGTGATGCGTTCTGCAACCTCACTACCCTATGGGAGAGCCTTACGGTTGTGGGCGCGAGCAGTTGCCGTACCAGCGGTGATACAGCCGACAGGATGCTCTCGATTGTGCATTGGTAGAAGTTTGTGAGTGCTTTGGTGACAAGCGAATTCTTCAGCCTCCGGAGGTTGAAAGAGGCGCTGCTGCCGCCTTCTTCACAACGCTGTCTGTGTGGGTGACCAAATTCAGTTTGTCCGTGATGTGTACACGAGAACTTAAAACTGGTCCACCTTCTCACTACTAGACCGTCGATGTGGATAGGGGGTGCTCCCCTCTGCTGTTTCGCTGAAGTCCACAATCATCTCCTTTGTTTTGTTGACGTTGAGTATGAGGTTATTTTCCTGACACCACACTCGAGGCGCCCTGCACCTCCTCCTGTAGGGCCGTCTCGTCGTTGTTGGTGATCAAGCCTACCACTTGTTATGTCATCGCAAAACTGATGATGAGTTGGAGCCGTGCGTAAATGCCACGCAGTCCGTGGTGAACAGGAGCTAAGGAAGGGCTCAGAACGCACCCTTGTGGAGGCCCCAGTGTTGAGGATCAGCTTGGTGAGATGTTGTTACCTACCCTCACCACCCTTGGGGGCGGCCCGTCAGGAAGTCCAGGACCCAGTTGCAAAGGCGGGGTCAAGACCCAGGGTCGTCGAGCTTGATGACGAGTTTGGAGCGGTACTATGGGTGTTAAATGCTGACTGTAATCGATAACAGCATTCTCACCATGGGGTATTCCTCTTGTCCAGATGGCGTTAGGGCAGTGTGCAGTGTGTTGCGACTTGCGTCGGTTCTGTGGACCTATTGGGTCGGTAAGCCAAATTGGATGGGCTCTAGGGTGTCCGGTAGGCGTGGAGGTGATATGTCCTTTGACTAGTCTCTCAAAGCACTTCATGATGACGGAAGTGAGTGCTACGGGGCCGGTTGAGTCGGTTAGTTCATTACCCTTAGCTTTCTTGGGAACGGAACAATGGTGGCCACTCTTGGAAGGCATGTGGGAACAGCCAAGACTGGGATAAGGATTGATTGAATATGTCCGTAACACACCAGCCAGCTGGTCTGCGCATGCTCTGAGGACGCGGCTGGGAATGCGGCTGGGCCTGCAGCCTTTGCGGAGGGTTAACACGCTTTAAATGTTTGTACTCACCTCGGCTGCAGTGAAGGAGAGCCGGCAGGTTTTGTAGCGGGGCCGTGTCAGTGGCACTTATTGTCCTCCAAAGCGGGCAAAAAAAGTGTGTTTTAGCCTGTCTGGGAGCAAGACAATCCCTGGTCCTCGACGGGGCTGGTTTTCTTTTTGTAATCCGTGATTGACTGTAGACCCTGCCACATACCTCTTGTTGTCTGAGCTGTTGAATTTCGACTCGATTGTGCTCTGTTTACTGCAGACTTAGCCTGTTTGGATTTGCCTTGCGGAGAGAATAGCTACACTTTTGTTATTCGGTCATGCTTCCAGGTCACCTGCCCTGGTTAAAAGCAGTGGTTCGTGCTTTCAGTTTCACGCGAATGCTCCGTCAATTCCCACGTGTTTCTGGTTTGGGAATGTTTTTATCGTCTGCTGTGGGTACGAGCATCGTCAATGCATTCCAATGAACTCGTCACCGAATCAGCATATTCGTCAATATTGTTGTTGCGACGCGAGGCGGAACATATTCCCAAGTCCGCGTAGATCGAAAGCAGTCTTGAAGCGTGGGAGATTCAATTGGTCGGACCAGCGTTGAACAGACCTGAGCGCGGGAGCTGGTTGTTTGAGTTTTTGTTTGTAGGCTGGAATCAACAAAATGGAGTCGTGGTCAGCTTTTTCCGAAAAGGGGGCGGGGAAGCCCTTATAAGCGTCGCGAAATTAGATATACAATGTCTAGTGTTTTATCCAGCCCTGGTTAGCACAATCGATATGCTGATAGAATTTTAGGGAGGTTTTTGTTTTTAGGATTAACCTTGTGAAAATTCCCAAGCTACCATGAATGCAGTCCTCAGGGGTGTGGTTTCCAGTTTACAAAGAGTCAGATAAAGTTCGTTCAGGGCCATCGATGTTCTGCTTGGGGCGAATGTATCCGGCTAGTGTTATGATTGACGAGAATTCCCTTTGGTAGATTAATGCGGTCGACATTGATTGTGGAGGAGTTTTCTAGATCAGGAGGTGAACAGAACGACTTAGTTCTTGTGTGTTGTTATGATGATCACACCACTTCCGTTAATCATAAGCATACCCCCCCCCCTCTCTTACCGGAAAGATGTTGTTTCTGTCGGCGCGCATGCATGAAGCAAACCAGCTGGCTGCACCGACTCCGTTAAGCTCCCTTGAGTTAGCCATGTTTCCGTGAAGCAGAGCACGTTGGCAATCCCTGTGTCTCTCTGCGAATGCTACCCAGTCTCGGCATTTCATCAACCTTATTGTCAAGAGACTGGACATTGTGTCGAGTAGTATGCTAGGAGTGCGAGCGCGATGTGCCTCGTCGCCGAAGCCTGATCACCCGAGACCGCCACGTTTTCCCCTTTTTCGGCGTCGCACAGGGTCGCCGGCTGGATCAGGATCCCCATTGTATTGTGTGGAAGGCAAAACACTGGATCCGGTTTCGGAAAGTGCATATTCCTGGTAGGAACGATATGAGTTGACGTTTAATCGTTATATTCAGTAGTTCCTTCCCGACTGTATGTTAAGTGAAACCTAAAGATTACCCGGGGTACCGATGTAAGCAAATAACACTAAAAAACAAAATACTGCATATTTTCCAAGAACATGAAGCGAGGCAGCCATTCTTTTCGGCGCCGGAAAGGCACGGAAGTCGATTTGGATATTTCCATTTTAAAAATCGGAAGAATATCCCTTGAAATGTGCTCTGATTTGCCTTGGCTTTCTAACATTCCTGTGTGCCAGTCTGAGAGAGACTGAATGTGGAAAGTGATGCTTGGGCATGTAATAGATGCCATCCTTCAACATCATTCAATATAACATTTGGGGCGGCAGGTAACATAGATGGTTCGCAGCGTTGGACTATAACCGAAAAGTTGGCTAGATCAAATCCCCGAGCCTGACAAGGTAAAAAATCTTTCGTTCTGCTAACTGACCATTGTTTCTAGGCCATCATTGTTAAATAAGTATTTGTTCTGACTTGCCGTGAGTTAAATAAATAAAATAAATATATATTTTATATATACACACACACATGATGAGATTACTGTGCCTGTTGACAATAGACAAATGTTCCATGGTCATACATGCAACAAACAGGAAGCATTTGCCTGGATATGATCCAGAGTACCCATTTAGGAGTTACATTCAAAATATAGATGCAGAGGGAAGGCTATCTGAGCCCGCTCTGGCTGTCTGCATAGCAAACCCTCTCTCCATGTGATAAGGACACTGCGTGCCCGTGGGAAACGGCACATCAACCAAAGATGTGCCCCCACTTGGGAGCATGCTTATTTGATTGACCACAGCTGATTCAAAATAACCAACTATCAAGCTTTGCATACTTTAATCAGCTGTGTATTCGATAGGGCAAAAACCAAAATGTGACGGGGAGAGGGAAAACTCTGCTCCACTGGACACCACAGCCTCTCTGTGGGAACAGGAGTGTATTCGCTTGGAACCAAATGGAAACAAACGGGAGGGACCTACCTGAATTCGCCAAAAAATAGAAAACTCGTTTTAGTTTTCGAAACAGTTTGCTATGTTCGTGCTACAGTGTGCACTTAATGCATTGTACCATGTTGCATGCAGGATCATTTCATTTCATCACCGTAGATGGTGTTCCAGCTAAAGGTCTGGGAAGTGAGAATTCTTCACAAGGTTGTTTATTCTGTGGAAAGTGTTGAGAAACTGAACCAGATTGTCCATTAAATAAGGGAACAACATTCAGTGCGTTGTCATGTAAACCAGTTTACACATCAAGCTTACAATAACACTTGACAGGTTATGTCAGACCTTTAGAAAAAATCTGGTTTTATGTCTGCAAGGCAAACGTTATTGCCAAAACTATAGACTCTGCATTTTGATGGATTGTGTGGTAAGCCTCCAATTCCCAACCAAAACAGAGCTTTCTCCAGTTTGCATCAGCAGCACCAGTTAAGCAAATTGTGAGAAAAAAAAAACGCTCAATAATTTCAAATAAATTATTTACCACTGGTTCTCATCTTACCTGTAGTAATTCAACAAGTGACTATTTGTGTACTGTTGATCCCATCGAGTGTGTGTGGTGTGGTGTGTGTGTGTGTGTGTGTGTGTGTGTGTGTGTGTGTGTGTGTGTGTGGTGTGTGTGTGTGTGTGTGTGTGTGTTGTGTGTGTGTTTGTGTGTGTGTGTGTGTGTGTGTTGTGTGTGTGTGTGTGTTGGTGTGTGTGTGTGTGATGTGTGTGTGTGTGTGTGCGTGCGTGCGGTGCCAGTCGGTGTAAACAGCCATTTGATCCGTATGTGGGAGGTTGTATATGTCTCACACAGCCCTCCTTATCGATCCTGATTACAAGCTCCAACAATACCACTTGTTTCCCACAAAGGGATCATGTTCTTACTGTGATTCAATCAGTCCACAACAGCATCCCATTTCTGAGAAATTGTCTTGGTCTGTCAGACACTCATTTTGAAAACCCTGTCACAGGTGCCAACACAGGGGCTGAGAATGAGATGCGATGATGTATTGTTTTAGGGTGCAGGACAAATTGGTACCCTATTCCTGTATACTGCACATTTTGGGACCAAGACCATAGGGATATAACTGTAAGGTTGCTATTTTTAATAGGACAGCCTGTGAGCTGTTTCAATCGCTGCCACATGTTTTAAAATACAATTGCATTCTGTGCCAATCTGTTCTCTGCCTGATTTATAGTAATTAGAAAAGCATATTAAATGATTAAGCAGTGGCTGGCTCTAGGCGGTGATTAACTATCTTGATTATGGCTGATGAAATGTTCTTAATCACAAGGTGATATAGCCAATCACCGTGGTTACAAAGATCAATAGGACACGTTCTAGTCTGATTTTGTAATTGTCGTGTGGAGATGCTTGCTGAATCGATGATACACTCATCCACTGCCTCGGGAGTACGGGGAACGCTCAGTTGTCATACCGTGTTTACAAGTGTGTGTTTTCTTTGCGTGTTGCACGTGGGTGTGTCACAGTGTTTTACATAGATGTGTGTAACATTATATGCCCCATTATATTCTGTTCTCAGGTTACACACCACAGCATAGCGCATGCATTTCATATCCTACCTGCTTATTTTAGCCACTTCACTCCCTCAGCCAAGTCTATTTGAATTTCCATTGACGTTTCAGAAGTGGCAAAACATAATCCCTGGAAATTGGCACGATTTTGCTTTGCTTCTAACATTTCCTGTGTGACAGCCCGAGAGAGACTGAATGTGGAAGGTGATGTTGGCATCAGTCAAACACCAAGTGTGTGGTGGCCTCTTTACTGAGAGGGCTTGTATAGATACCCTTCCGTCACATCATCAAATTATTACATGAGAGATTACTTGTTGAGCAATAGGTAAGTGTTCTGGCTCAAAATACAGGGTAAACAAAAACAGGCAGGCATTGCGTTGAATATGATCCAGATGTCCCAACTGATAGCCTACCTTTGCTTGATATTTTGAATGTTGCAAGTACGCCTCCTTTATGAATCGGTGCTCCACCCACCCATTCAGAAGATTTCACACCAAGACCAAGGTCTTCAGCAGAGGGAGAATGGATTTTCGTATATGAGTTTTTGTTCTCATAGGTCGTCTCTGAGAAGGGAAAAAGTTAAACGCTCTGCCGCAAAGGAGAGCGCGAGAGAGAGATGCATCTGTTGTATTTAGCCAGGAGTCTGGCTGCTAGTGGCCAATGTGTTTCATGGATCAGTGGCGCGCGAGGGGAACAGTGCGTTGTGTTCAGTAAGCTGAGCCACACACACACACAGAGAGACAGGCTAAGAGCAGTAGAGCCACACACCATGCCTGAAAACACTTACAGGACAAGGGCAGGCTTGTTGATATCGATTGTGGTTGTGTGTATGGAACTTTTATGTGTCGTATGTGGTTGACTGTTACTTCTGTGTAGTGCATTCATTTTCTAATCATCATCCCTCGGGGTGTAATGGACATGGTGTTAATATGAGCAGCTTGTGTTAAACATATGGATTTACTCCCTGAAATGCAATTTGCATAGGATGCAGCAGTGAAACAGCCTTTGTACCTCCAAGGTATGCAATAAGATCTTAATTGGTGTCCCTCTCTCTCTCGCTTCTACTCTACTCTCTTCACTCTCTACATCCGGCCTCTCTCGCTTCTCTCTCGCCTCTTACTCTCTCGCCTCTCTCTCTGCTCTTCTCTTTTTGCCTCTTCGCTCACATCTCTTCCCACCACTCAAATTCTTCTCTGTCCCACCTCCCTATTTTCTCCTTCATCTCTCCTAGATAAGATTGGTCCCTTTAGATCGAATCATCGCCAGTGGACGATCCATCTCCTCAACCAATCAGGTCTAGATTGACCCTACCGGCAATCACCCCCACATACACCTCAGCTGTACCCCTGCACAGCTCCTTGGACAGAGACAGCAGTGTGTGTGGGTCTGGGAGAGAGAGTCCTTAGAAGCCTGCCAGTGCAGAACTCAGTGGAGTGAGAATCCGTTAGTGGCAGCGGCACAGACAAGGCAGATGCAGATTCTGTATATGAGAGTTCTGGAAGAAAGGCAGAGATTTTAAGAGGGAAGGAAGGTGAAAAGAAAATGGATGCCAGTGAAAACTCTGGCACCGTTTTCGTCCTGTTGGTGTGGATTAAAATGGAGCTTGCCGTGTGACTGCTGTTCTGGGGATCAGTAGTACGGCTTTACTGTTAATGATCCCCTATGTCACTTCTAATCTCAATGGATTAGTGCACACAGCAAACACATGAGACTCTCTCTCTCTCTCTCTCTCATCTTCTCTCTCTCGCTCTTCTCGCTCTCCTCGCTCTTCTCACTCTCTCGCCGCTCTCTCTCTCTCTCTCTCTCTCTCACTGGAGGAAATTCAAGGAAATCGAAGCAGAACAGGGCATCAGGAGGGGAATAGGACTTGAATAACACATCACTATGCAAAGCCAGTAGCAAGTGGCACACACACACACACAACACATATATACACACACACACACACACCTTTGAGACAACTCTGCCTCTCTGCACCTCATGTTGTTATGGATGCATGTCATGGACCCTGTCTATCTACCTCTGTGAGTGAGGCTACACAGGGGAGAGAAGCAGACAGACACCTGAGAGGAGCAACCTTGACAGGGATCTCTCTTAAATCAGCATGACTGAAGGCACTGTCATTTTCCCCACTACTGAGGCCTCAGGGCTTTTTGGCCCAGAGATCCCCACTCCTGCACTTGAATAAAGCCATGTCACAGCTAAGGGCCTGGAAACAGGTCCAAACAGGGCCCTGGCTGTCAGAGTCCATGCTTAGCAAGAGACCCTGTGTTCTTTAGAGATATAGTGGAGCTTGATGAGGACAAGTTGAATATCAAGGACGGGGCAGCAATGTAACGGTGTTTTTCATTCTGTAACCATTTACCATTTACATGTGTGTTTTCCACACGTTTTCCACACCATATACTGTAGAACTTGATAAACCATCAATTTCAGGTCATTATGTCGTGTTTTGCTCAAGAGGATAACACACATCTGCCTCTCTCATTCTGTGAAGATCTACAGGACGAAGTATTCCAAAAATAACAAATGGGAAGCAACTGATTATTTATTTTTTCTGGATAATGAAAAGGGAAAATTGAGTCTAGAGCCTCGACAGCAGGTCTGTAAGGATTCATCTCATTTCAGCCATGCAGTAGGTTATATAATGAGAAGATTCCACTTGCTAGACGAGTTGGAAGAGGAGGAAGATGTGAAGCCAACACAATCACACAGAAAGATTCAACTGATACAGCATAGCAACCAAGCAGCCTTGGTAAATAACAAGTGTAGCCGCAAAAATGGATTCACACGTTGAAGCTATACATTCCTGGGCTTTGTGTCTGGATGGAGAGAGAATCCGCCCAGGTGAAGCACTAGCCTTTGGAAAAATAATAGTAAATTAATATGGCTCATATTGGCTCGTTCTATGCATAAATTACAGGATTGAACAGAGAAATGTCACCTCTCAGCACCTCTCCACTTTTGGGGACATAGGCCGCCAGTTGCAGAGGAGGGAGGAGTGGGTGACTTTGTCTTGAAGGGCAACTGCAGGTGTGTGTGGGGCTCTCCCAGTACTGAAGGCCTCTGTGACACTGTTATGAATTTTTGTGCTGGACGATGTATGCGGCGGTGGGTAATTAATTAGCCCGCGTGTGTTATCTGCACACACAGGACCAGGGCCCTGACACTCAAGGGGAGAGAGATCTGTCATCCCTCCCTCCCTCTCTCTCTCCCTCCTCCTGTGTGGGCCTGAGAGATGGGGATTGTGGCTGGGCGGGGAATGCATAATCATTCACGCACACACACACACACACACACACACACACGCACACACACACACAGTCATCCTTGTGTGTGAGAGTGCCTTTGGTCCCACATTCTGCAGTTTACTTTCCCTCGTTTCTCCTCACCTTGTCTGTACTTTACCTTCCATTTCCTTCAGAAACTCCTGAGACACCAGTCACCAGTCCATGCTGTCCTCTCTTCTCTCTCAGACACAAAGTTGAGGCAATCTCTATTTTGAAGTGTGGGACAAAACGCATGACTTTGACTACATTTCCAATAGAAGCAGGCAGTATTTGGACTGTTCACTTTGAGGTGCTGAGACAGAGTGGCTATATGGGGAATGGAACATATGACCAGGGCCCGCTACCATTATAACCTAGACAGCTGTCAGATGTGGACGTTAACAAGCAAGAACTGAGACGAAAAGATAATGGTGGAGAAAGGTCAAGAGGAGTTATTTTCGTATAGAGAGAGGGGATTCTATACGTTATGCAAAGACAGAATACCATAAAGGCAGGACTCTGTGATTAGAGAATTTAGCTTTTTCCATGGAATGGCTCAGCTCTGTTACTGTGTAGTAAAGTCTAAACTGAATCTACAAGTTCCGGTATCTGTGCAAATATTTGACTCAATATTTTCCACAACAGAAGTAGTAAATGTTCTTCTTCACGATTGGCTGATCCCTCCTGATGACCCGGTTGGACATGACTCCAACAAGGTCAGCAGAAGGGATCAGTCAATGAAGTTGAAAGTCCCACCCAGTTGACTACATTGAAATGGTGGAAGCCCTCAATGGCACTGCTCATATTGATACAGCCTTCTGGCCACTAGAGGCCTCTATCATTCTCTGTGTTACAGCCACACACATTGTTTCATAGCTCATCTTTTATGCATGGCGCTAGGCTAGTCTCGCCCATCACTCTCGCCCCTTGTTGTTTATGAGAGTGAAATGGCTCTGAATGAGGGCGGAGGAGGGAGAAGTTATGGCGATGGCACACTTTGCTCTAAGAGAGCTCTTTAGAAGTGGACTGAAGTGGAAACAGGCACTCAGGCAGACGGCCTACAGACCAACCTCTCCTCTCCTCTCTCTGTGTTTCCCGTCTGTGTTTTAGAGTCACAGATCCATGTGACCTTTGCAGGCTGTGTGGGTAATATCATGACATTTCCACCCATCGAGCTGAAATTGTTAGTCTGACCTTCTGCCGGGGCTAGATCATCAGCAGCAGCCGCCTCGCGAGGGGCCCGTTTGAAAGAACCACTTCCGATAGAAAGAGTCTGAGAGCTGTAGCTCTTTTTGAGCAATTTGGAGCTGTCACTTTCACTGAGGTTAGGGATATTGATATAAACTACATCCATAGCAACTGAGATGAGAGAGACAAAGTTAATCACAGATAGAAACATCAGTACTATTCTGAAAGCGCGGACAACAACCCACAACACTCATTCTGCTCCGCTCTTACCCCTCTTCATGGAGAAACAGAGGAGGCGGAGAGACGTGATCAATGGTAGGGATAAACACAACAAGCTCTGAGGAGAGTGAAATAGAGAGATTGCGGCACGGAAGCAGGTGGGCGAGAGGT
This sequence comes from Salvelinus sp. IW2-2015, assembly GCF_002910315.2. Lineage (NCBI taxonomy): Eukaryota > Metazoa > Chordata > Actinopteri > Salmoniformes > Salmonidae > Salvelinus > Salvelinus sp. IW2-2015. The sequence goes on along the minus strand of NC_036862.1, from coordinate 15,771,628 downwards.
TGCACTCGGAGAGGAGCCCATGAAAGACCACTCAAGTGAGAGGCAGGTGAGGTGAGTGCACTGCTCAGAACCCCTTGACGTGCTCTTAATCTCCCTGTCTCTCTCTCTCCCTCTCTCTTCCT
>NC_036862.1:15769551-15771406 GCF_002910315.2 Salvelinus sp. IW2-2015 | reverse complement strand
GGAATAGGCCTAGTAAAAGAAAAATGGCAACAGAACATTAGCTAGCCAGATAAGTTTAGCATGCTAGCTAGCTACGCTGACATTGGTCAGTGCCCTTTTTGCTAATGTTTATCAACRTCACGTGGAAATTCCCACACCCACTTCGTGAATAGGTAAACGTAGCTTTTTTCATTCTTCAAAGGTGTAACCTAAACGTCCACARCCTTAGCAAATTCTATAATAACTAAGTCACATTGTTCGTAATTATGAGGTAGGCATTAAGCCGTCTCCATGGCTCTGTGTTTCGTATTGATTGATTGATTTKTTAATTGTACATCTGTTGGTTCCAGACTTTGTTGGGGAGCCATGAACCGTCGTCTGTCCAGCTGTGGGTATCCTACAACCGCCAGCCAATGAAAGCCGCCCAGTTCATGACCCGCCACCCAATCACAGTGAGTCTCCAGGCCTGCTTCGCCACACCAGAATATCCTCTCTGTGGCTCCCAGTAGACTCCTAGTCCAGAGAACAAACCTGTCTCTGTATCGTTGATGAAACTGGGGAAATGTATTTGTAAGGAAATGCTATACTATGTAGCTAATATGTAGTTGACAGCTCAACATGAGTCAGAAATCACAAGACCAATCACAGAAAATACTGTAAGCCTAGATACTTCACTCACAGTAAAAAGCTGCCAATTCCATGACACTATTTATCTTACAAATGTACATGTTTTTGTCTAATAAAAGTTGAATTCTAATCATCAGCTTTTAGTTGTGAGAGAATTATCCCTATTTTTCTTAATAATGCCCTACACAAATAAGGAAAACTGCCCAACGTCTCTCTTCTTCTCCTGCAGGAGTACTACATCGCTGACGCTTCGGAGGACCAGGTGTTTGTTTGCGTCAACCACGTCAACAACGTCACCCACCTGTACATCTCAGACACGCAGGGCCTGTCCTTCTCRRTGTCCCTGGAGAATGTGCTATACTACAGCCCAGAGGGTTCAGGCAGCCACACCCTCATCAGGTTGGCACGGTGTTCCTAGTCAACCAATCTTGGATTGCACATTTTTGTTTCAGGCCGGCCCAGCGCTAACCCACCTGTTTGATCTATTAACTAATCATGGGTTGCACATTTTTGTTCCAGCCCAGCACTAACCRATTKGATTCTGCTAATCGACTTATCACCATGATTAGTGGCGTGTTAGTGCTGGGCTAGAACCAAAATGTGCACCACTTTGGTGTGTCCCCCAGGAATAGATTTGGAAACAYCAGTATTCTGGATGCAAGACCTGGGTTCAGATAGTATTGGTATCTTTCAAATAGTTAAGCTGCCCTTGATTGAGCTTAAWTGACACAACACAATCAAAAGAAAAGTCCCAAAAGTGCAAACCCTGCCCATGTGACACTCCAGGCAGGCACAATCAATCGGCCAAAGCATTTGAACCCAAGTCTAAAATATGTTGAAGTGACTCACAGTTAAGGCAGCCTAATTAGTAGGCTACCTTCTGAGATATGTAGTGTCTTGCTCGGAACAAACGTAACAGAACTCACGTTGATCAACCAAACCTTCCTTGATCAAATACACACGCCCTTTGATCAAGTATACCCACTTTGATCAAGTATACCCACTTTGATCAAGCGCACCCACCCAACTTGATTTATTTTGAAGGAGAGATGAGAGGAGGCTGTTCTACCAGAGTTACATCTGATCATTCCAGAGCTGGGGGACTCCTGGTGTGCATTCCTCGTGACCACGATGAGTCAGCTTGAGTGGCTGTCCTCTCCTCCGTGTTGGTAAACAACAGCAGGGCCTTTGCGTGTGTTTACATCCCAGTGACCAGGATCTTGAATGTTTGAGTCCCTGTTGTCATGGC
>NC_036862.1:15745225-15764912 GCF_002910315.2 Salvelinus sp. IW2-2015 | reverse complement strand
TGGTGTGTGTGTGTGTGTGTGTGTGTGTGTGTGTGTGTGTGTGTGTGTGTGTGTGTGTGTGTGTGTGTGTGTGTGTGTGTGTGTTTCATCCCAGGTACTTTGCCAGCGAGCCCTTTGCTGACCTGCACCGCGTGGAGGGTCTGCGCGGGCGTCTTCGTGGCCACACCATCAACGGCTCACTCAGCGAGGACAACATGCGCTCTGTAATCACCTTCGACAAGGGGGGCACCTGGGAACTGCTGCTGGCCCCTCTGCCGACAGCCTGGAGGAACACTGGACTGCCAGGTAGCTAGCTAGCTGTTACAATAACATCTGACCCTGTATCAGTGGTTAGAGAAAACGTCCACCTACACCCCCGGTGGGTTTCCCTAACCACTGATACAGGATACTGCTGTCAGCTTCAGCAATAGGACATCATACCACATCAGGGCGACATCCTGCTTACGGACATCAACAACAGGATTAAGATTAGGGCTGTGACGATACCAGGATCGCATTATTTTTTCCGTGGCAAAATGAAAACACGAGGCAGAGCCAATAAAGCAGCAGTCTTAGCAGAATTGAATTCTGTTGTTGATGTCTGTAAGCAGGAAGTTGCCTTTTGTTGTTTTATGCTGTCATTGAGTCTCTGAGTCCTTTGAGGAAGGGATTGGGGGTTGGGTAATATGAACCTACATTAGGGATTAGGAACAACAGCCAATGAGGCCACACAGTGTGTGTTTGGAATTCTAAAGGGGAAGTGGGTTTGGGTGTAAACAGTTGTGTTTTTGTTTGGTTTAGAAAGTGGTCGTGTCCCTTGCACGGAAATGTATGCACTCACGACTGTAATACGCTCTGGATAAGAGGGTCTAAATTACTATATTTTAAATGTAGCTTCACTTCTTAGAAATAGTATTATATTTTTGAGTTATTTATTGAGGATTTTGTCAGTGATTGTTGTCTCACTGACCTAACACTTCTCTCTCTCACTCCATCTCTCCCTCCACAACGCCTCTCCATCTCTCCCTCCAACTCCCCCTCTCCATCTCTCCTCCACAACGCCTCTCCACTCTCTCCCTCCACAACGCCTCTCCATCCCTCCCTCCAATCTCCCCTCTCCCATCTCTCCCTCCACAACCCTCTCTATCCCTCCCTCCAATCCTCCTCTCCATCTCTCCCTCACAACCCCTCTCTATCCCTCCCTCCAATCTCCCCTCTCCATCCCTCCCTCCAATCTCCCCTCCTCTCTAATCCTCCCTCCATCCATCGCTCTTCTATACCCCGGGTATTTATCTATCCCCCATCCTCTCCTCTCCCTCTCTCTCTCTCCTCTTATCCCCACCCTCTCCCTCTATCCCCCACCTCTCCCCTATCCCCCATCCTCTCCCTCTATCCCCCATCCTCTCCCTCTATCCCTCACCCTCTCCCTCTATCCCCCATCCTCTACCTCTATCCCCCATCCTCTCCTCTATCCCCATCCTCTACCTCTATCCCCATCCTCTCCCTCTATCCCCCATCCTCTCCCTCTATCCCTCTATCCACATCCCCCCACCCTCTCCCTCTATCCACTATCCCCCCACCCTCTCCCTCTATCCCTATCCCCCACCTCTCCCTCTATCCCTATCCCCATCCTCTCCCTCTATCCCACTATCCCCCCATCTCTCACTCTATCCCCTCATCCTCTCCCCTATTCCCTCTATCCCCATCCTCACCCTCTATCCCCCATCCTCTCCCTCTATCCCCCATCCTCTCCCTCTATCCCCATCCTCTCCTTCTCTCCCCCCTATCCCCATCTTCTCCTCTCCTCTATCCCCCATCCTCTCCCTCTATCCCCATCCTCTCCCTCTATTCCCCATCATTCCCTCTCTCCCTCTATCCCCCATCCTCTCACTCTATCCCCAACACTCCCCTCCTATCCCTCATCCTCTCCCTCTATCCTCCCCTCATCCTCCTCCCTCTATCCCCATCCTCTTCCCTCTTCCCCATCCCTCACTCTATCCCCAACACTCCCCCTCTATCCCTCATCCTCTCCCTCTATCCCCTCATCCTCTCCCTCTATCCCCACATCCTCTCCCTCTATCCCCATCCTCTCACTCTATCCCCAAACACTCCCCCTCTATCCCGCATCCTCTCCCTCTATCCCCTCATCCTCTATCCCCATCCTATCCTCTATCCCACCTCTCTCCTTCTATCCCCACCTCTCCCTCTATCCCCTCATCCTCTATCCCCCATCCTATCCCTCTATCCCCACCCTCTCCTCTATCCCCACCCTCTCCCTCTATCCCCTCATTCTCTATCCCCATCCTCTCCCTCTATCCCCACCCTCTCCCTCATCCCCATCCTCTCCTCTATCCCCCACCCTCCCTCTATCCCACCCTCTCCCTATATCCCCTCATCCTCTATCCCTCACCCCCTCTCCCTCTCCCCTCTCCCTCTATCACCTCTCCCTCTATCCCCTCTCCCTTATATCCCCTCATCCTCTCCCTCTCCCCCCTCTCCTCTATCCCATCTCTCCCTCTATCCCCATCCTCTCACTCTATCCCCATCCTCTCCCTCTATCACCTCTCACTCTCCCTCTATCACCTCTCCCTCTCCCTCTATCCCCTCTCCCTCTCCCCTCATCCCCATCCTCTCCCTCTATCCCCCATCCTCTTCCTCTATCCACTATCCCCCATCCTCTCACTCTATCCCTCATCCTCTCCCTTTCCCTCTATCCCCTCATCCTCTCCCTCGTTCTCCCTCGATCCCCCACCCTCTCCCTCAATCCCCACCCTCCCCTCGATCCCCACCCTCTCCTCGATCCCCACCCTCTACCTCATCCTCTCCCTCTTTCCCCATCCCTCCCTCTATTCCTCATCCTCTCCCTCTAACCCCCATCTATCCCCCATCCTCTCCCTCTATCCCCCCACCTCTCCTCTATCCCCCCATCCTCTCCCTCTATCCCTCATCCTCTCCTCTATCCCTCATCCTCTCCTCTATCCTCTCACTCTCCTCTATCCCCACCTCTCCCTCTATCCCCCATCCTCTCCCTCTATCCCCCATCTATCCCCATCCTTCTCCTCTATCCCTCATCCTCTCCTCTATCCCTCATCCTCTCCCTCTATCCTCATCCTCTCCCTCTATCCCCATCCTCTCCCTCTATCCTCATCCTCTCCTTCTATCCTCATCCTCTCCCTCTATCCCTCATCCTCTCCCTCTCCCTCTATCCCTCATCCTCTCCCTCTATCCTCATCCTCTCCCTCTATCCCCATCCTCTCCCTCTATCCCTCATCCTCTCCTTCTATCCCCATCCTCTCCCTCTATCCTCATCCTCTCCTTCTATCCCTCATCCTCTCCTCTATCCCTCATCCTCTCCCTCTATCCTCTCCCTCTATCCCTCATCCTCTCCCTCTATCCCTCTATCCTCATCCTCTCCTCTATCCTCATCTCTCCCTCTATCCCATACTCTCCTCTATCCCTATCCCTCTCCCTCTATCCTATCCTCTCCCTCTATCCCTCATCCTCTCCCTCTATCCTCATCCTCTCCCTCTATCCCCATCCTGTCCCTTCCTCTCCGTAGCTCTTCAAGGGCTGCTCCCTCCACCTGGCCCAGCGCTGGAGCCAGCTTCTCAACATTCAGCTGCGTAGGATGCCCATTCTGTCCAAGGAGTCAGCGCCAGGGCTCATCATGGCCACAGGTGGGGAGGCTAGCATCATACAACTACAATCACTATTTATAATTAAAAAAATATATATATATATTGTTTTTTTTCTCAGATATTTTCTGATTTCATTGAACAGATAGAGCGAGAGAGGATGACAGTGGGYAAAGAAAGAGAAAGGTTGTGTCATAGGGAACCCATACAGGTACTGACAACGTGTGCCAGAGGGCTTCGGCGTTACCACTCGACCAGCCAGGCCACAGAATTACTATTTCTCTGGCGAACACATGACTTTCCTTATGGTGGCGCAACTTCTGCTATTGCGTAATTTGATAGAGAGGACCATTTCCTCCATCAGTCAATCACACAGGAAATTAGAGTGCCTGCGGAGTCTCTCCTTCCTGCTCGTTTGTCTGCGTCTGTTTATTCATTTATTTAACCATTATTCATTCAGGCAATTCAGTTGAGAGCAAATTCTTATTTACAGCGTGTCTGTGCGCGTGCGTGTTTGAATTTCCCTGAGTGCGTGCATTCATGGTATGGGAATGTGTGCATGCGTGTTAGTAACTGCGTGTACTCAGGTCAGAGCAATAGGTTTTGACCGGGGCTAAACTAGGAGCAGTTGGACACATCCATTGTGTTTAATCCACTGAAAGTGTCTCTACCGGCTCTGCCTGCTTGGCGGAGTACATAGATTTTCTTTGTAGCTGTGCTGTGTCTGGAAGGAGGAGGAGGCCTCTACACCCTGCGAGCTACTAAACCTAACGAAATGATTAGGTGATAACTCCCACGGGGAGAAGTGCAGAGAGGAGAGCTGAGGAGACACTATGCCCTTCTCGTCCGTGTTATCGCTTACACACAGATGCGCTAATTACTTCTGCCTCACCCAGCGGAGACACACAGACACAGACCGTCTCTCTCTTTGTGTGGACCCAGCCAGCCACACACAGACACAGACCGTCTCTCTCTTTGTGTGGACCAGCAGCCACAACACAGACACAGACCGTCTCTCTCTTGTGTGGACCCAGCCAGCCACACACAGACACAGCCGTCTCTCTCTTTGTGTGGACCCAGCCCAGCCACACACAGACACAGACCGTCTCTCTCTTTGTGTGGACCCAGCCAGCCACACACAGACACAGACCGTCTCTCTCTTTGTGTGGCCCAGCCAGCCACACACAGCACAGACCGTCTCTCTCTTTGTGTGGACCCAGCCAGCCACACAGAACACAGACCGTCTCTCTCTTGTGGTGGACCCAGCCAGCCACACACAGACACAGACCGTCTCTCTCTTTGTGTGGACCCAGCCAGCCACACACAGACACAGACCGTCTCTCTCTTTGTGTGGACCCAGCCAGCCACACACAGACACAGACCGTGGTAGTCCACATCCACATAGGATAAATAGATATATGACGTTACACTCGTTGGGGCCTTCCCCCCTAGAATGACTACAGACTGATTTGAACCATTCTTATAGGTTCAGCACATGGTAAGGAGTATTGATGTTGACAATAAAGCATACTGGAGCGTAGGCTGCGGCCTGGAGTTTGGTTGAACTTTTCTGAACATAGGCCTGTTCCTTGATCTCAAGCATCTGCTTAACAACCCTGGATGGAATCTATCCCTATATAGTGCCGCCCAGCTATATGCTACAGTAGCCCCTTTCGCTATGMCTGCGTCTCAAATGGCACCCTGTTTCCTGCATAGTGAGCTACTTTTSCTCTGTTGTCGGCTTTGTGTGCTCCGGGCTGGCCACTGTGCTTGGCTGCGTTCCAAATTGCGCGGCACCCTATTCCCTATGCATCTAGTGCACTACTTTTGACCAGGGCCCATAGGGCTTTTGGTCAAAAGCAGTGCACTATGTAGGGAATAGGGTGCTATTTGGAAGACAGCTTGGGATACTGCTGGGACTGGAGACCACCTGAATCCCCCTCTGTGTGAATTGTTTAATTCGTCACCTCCTCTCACACAGCCGTTCCACTGATGCATCCTGTGTCTGTCTCCTCTGCAGGCTCTGTGGGCAAGAACCTGGCCAACAAGCCCAACGTGTATGTGTCCAGCAGTGCTGGGGCCAGATGGAGAGAGGTCAGTGTCTGTGTGTGCCTTGTTTGTGTATGTATGTATGTATGTGTGTGTGTGTGTGTGTGTGTGCGTGTGTGTGAGTGTGTGTGCGCCATAAATGTAACTATGCACATGATGAGCTATAAATCATGACATTGGTTATTGTTGGATGTTTCCTGCCTCTGCTACCTACTCATACCAGAGGGTTTCTGTGGGGCGCTTAGCCACAATGCTGAATGCCCAGCGTAGGACACTTTCCTCCACAGTATATTATTAATCAACCACAAACATGGTGCTGCAGTTATTTAAAGCCACACTCTGTAAGACGTGAGTGCAATTCCAAGACTGGGGAGCCCTCTAAGACATAAACAATGGAGCAGAAGCACCCGGAACATTTTCACATGCTCTTGATGCATATGGTGTGACATTCCACGAGAGCATTATTTATTTTTTTAACCTACTTTTAATCTGAACATAGTATTACCTCATTTAAGTGTCTTGASGACCAAAATATTTTTGGTAATAATACGGCCTGACAGTTGTACTAGTCTTATTATGGTAGCTATATCAATTGACCAGCAATCTTAGACTGTGGCTTTAATGAGTGTTCTTCACATTTCCCCTTCTCAAGGCGCTGACCGGTCCTCACTTCTACACGTGGGGTGACCACGGGGGCATCCTCATGGCCATCGCCCAGGGGGGCTCCACCACACACCTCAAGTGAGTCTCACAACTGTCCTAAATAACACCCATATCTCCATTGTTAGAACAACACAGTGTGCTGTGTATCACCCCCTCATTACACCCCTCTACTCCCCACCGCAGCTCTGCCCTGAGTCGTTGACTTTCAGTCTGCTTACCTCCTCAAATAAAGGTTCAATGAATTGTACCCTTTTCAACCCACTGTGTCACTGCCAACCCAATCAGTACTATGCTGMCTCGGAAATATTATTTTCACATTTGTCCTTTCCAGCTCGGTTCCAGCTACTACAGTACAGTGGGATATGTAACCAGGCCAATGCACTACAGCTTGGCTTGGCTCAGTAGTGTAAAACGGGTATAAATATTGTAACCACGCTAATGTTGATCTCCATACTGTCTCTGTTGGCCCTGCTATAGACTAGCATCCTGTTCAGGTGGTGTACTTGCTGCCTCACGCTACAGAATCAGTAGATTTGCCCTATGGGCCATTCTGACTCGGACAAGGCGGCAGAAAGCCTAGTGGTTAGAGTGTTGGGCCAGTAACCGAAAGGTTGCTGAATCGAATCCCGAGCTGACAAGGTAGAAATATGCCATTCTGCCCCTGAACAAGGCAGTTAACCCACTGTTCCCCGGTAGGCCGTCATTGTAAATAAAAATTTGTTCTTAACTGACTTGCCTAGTTAAATAAAGGTTAAATAAAGAAAAATACAAATTAAAGGCTACTTACCTACTGTCTCTCTGTGTCTCAGGTTCAGTACCAATGAGGGGGAGACGTGGACAGACTTCCGTTTCTCTGACAGGGAGGTGTATGTCTACCAGCTGCTGACTGAGCCGGGGGAGAAGAGCACCATCTTTACCGTCTTCGGCTCCTACGCCGACCAGAGACACAGCTGGCTCATCCTGCAGGTCAACGCCAGCGACGTGCTTGGTGAGGGGACTCTCACGATATTACTACACTGGGCAGAAGTGTAGTGACTGAATTATGCTCAGCCCGGGTGCTTTTCCGTCTGTCTGTCGTCCATTTTCACAATGCCAATAAGAAGCATCCATCTATTAGGCCAGAGTCTCACTGAGGGGTGTGTGTTTGTGTGTGTCCGCTTATGTCCCCATGCTACTGTAATAGAATATGATCCAATTCCAAATCAAGTATTTAAAGTGTGTGTATTTGTCTCTTCAGGCGTGCCGTGCYCCGAGGGAGACTACAAGCGCTGGTCCCCGTCAGACGAGCGGGGCAACGACTGCCTTCTGGGTAGTGAGATGGTGTACAAGCGACGCACGCCCCACGCCACCTGCTTCAACGGTGAAGACTTCGACCGCCCCGTCACCGTATCCAACTGCTCCTGCACACGCCAGGACTACGAGTGGTGAGACTCTCATTTCCCAGCCCGTGTCCAATCCCATATCCGCCCTTTGCCTCTACCCCTAAAACGATCTACCCCTAGGCACCTCATATCGATCTGAAAGGGTTGGATAGCTGCGATCTAGAAAGGTAACAGCTCCACCTTTCCTTCTGTTAAGCTAGGACTAGGTGGAATGTCTCTCGCTTACTTACACCTCTGCTATCCTTTCAGGGAAGGGGCTAGGGGTTGATTGGAATTAGGCAACAGTSTTTTTCCACTCATCTCTATCTGTTCATAGTTTGATAGTCAAGTAGGCTAACATTGGGTCTCTCTGTCTCTCTCTCCCCATCTAATCTCTCTCTCGCTCTCTCTCCGTCTCCCTCTCTCTCTCACCCTCCTCTATCTCCTTTTATCTCTCTCAGCGACTATGGCTACAAGCTGAGCGAGGACCTGTCCCTCCAGGTGTGCCTGCCCGACCCCGAGTTCTCGGGGAACCTCTACGCCCCTCCCGTGCCATGCCCCGTTGGAACTACCTACCGTCGCAGTACGGGGTAAGTCAATATCCCTTTGGTATTAACATAATGTCACTTCATCAGAAACCAGGCTTTACCCTTCCCATAATGATGGGCTATTTCCTGTTGTTAAGGTGAATCCACACATTGAGGGTCAAGGCCTTGCAATGTGGATGCGTCAGGATTATATGACCTAGCTGAGCTGAAGGGTTTTGGGGTTTCGGGCTGACTTCATAGTGTCCCAAATGGGCCCTGGTCAAAAGTAGTGCACTTTAAAGAGAATAGGGTACCATTTGGGACGCACCCATAAAGGCTGAGATACACTTGTCCTTGACAGACAGTCACATATGGCTTAGAAAAACAAATGGCATTACCTAGTGTATCAGTCTTCACCTCAATCTTATATGATTTTTTTTACTGCCGCAAGGAGATGACTGTTAAATATCAGCATGATTCATAGGATATGACCACTATGCAAATMGATTCCTTTGTGGTCATGAGGGGGAACTGTCTTTGTTCTTCTTTTGTGCTATGGGGAAGAGAAAGGAGTGACGTCATTCTATTATACAGCCCTCGCTTATCATGTAGAACAGCCCCACCTAGTGTCATAAGGAGAGAAATGTCCCAGCAAAATCTTGACATACACTGAGTGTACAAATCATTTAGAACACCTTCCTGATATTGAGTTGCAACCCTCCTTTTGCCCTCAGAACAGCCTCAATTCGTCGGGGCATGGACTCTACAAGGTGTCAAAAGCTTCCCACAGGGATGCTGGCCTATGTTGACTCCAATGATTCCCTTTTYTGTCAAGTTGGCTGGATGTCCTTTGGGTGGTGGACCATTGTTGATACACACAGGAAACTGTTGAGCGTGAAAAACCCAGGAGCGTTGCAGTTCTTGACACAAACCGCTGCGCTTCGCACCTACTACCATACCCCCTTCAAAGGCACTTACATCTATTGTCTTTCCCACTCACCCTCTGAATGGCACACACACACAATCCATGTCTCAGTTGTTTCAAGGCTTAAAAATCTGTCTTTAACCTGTCTCCTCCCCTTCATCTACTCTGATTGAAGTGGATTTAACAAGTGACATCAATAAGGAATCATAGCTTTCCACTGGTCAGTCTATGTCATGGTCAGAGCAGGTGTTCTTAATGTTTTGTACACTCAGTGTATATGTAATGGGCAACATACTCTTGTTGTGATATTGGGTGGTGGGTGTTTGTCTGTCCATGTTGTTAACCAGTTTGTGTGTGTCTCTCTCTCAGGTACAGGAAGGTGTCTGGGGACAGCTGTAGTGGAGGGGATGTAGAAGCCAGACTGGATGGAGAGATGCTCCCATGTCCTGTAGGAGGTAAGCKTCCCCTCTCCTTCAATTAAGACACCATTATTAGATACYTTTAGCCTTTTAGATCACAATGAATAAGAGACCCCTGAATGAATGAGACCCCTTGAATGAATGAATGAATGAATAAGAGACCCCTGAATGAATGATTGAATGAATAAGAGACCCCTGAATGAATAAGAGACCCCTGAATGAATGAATAAGAGACCCCTGAATGAATGAATGAATAAGAGACCCCTGAATGAATGAATGAATGAATAAGAGACCCCTGAATGAATGAATAAGAGACACCTGAATGAATGAGAGATACTCTGAGATTCTTGATATACTGGGTTCACAAATACTTTACCTTGTAAATGCCATTATGGAAAGGGGAGACTCTCACGGGGATGTTCTCCGTTTTGCTCTACGACCCCCACGAGTATCATGGGACTCGTTTGAAGGTAACCCATGGAAATATGGAGGTCGTTTTGTGGCAACAAAAATAAGGGGTTAAATGTGTCCAAAAAATATGTATATTTCCTGAGCTTTCTTATATCTCTTATAGGACAGACACTTCAAAACATTATTATTCCTTAGGATTTATTTTTTGCCTTTATATAAATGTGTTATTCAATGCATTTCTATGGACTATAGTAGTAAAGGCCAAATTCAGTATTTTATCAAATAATTTAGAAATATTTTCAGGGGATACCTAAAGGGCCTAAAAATCATAGTCAAATAGCTAAATGATCCATTGAATAACTATTTTAAAACAATTCCATATGTTACCTTTGGGTCGTGGGTCATGACGGGTTTATTTGGTATGGGCCACACAGTTTTATCTTTTTTGCTAGACATTAAAGAAACTCTGTTGTACAATTTGAGGCAAAAGATACTTTTAGTCACATATTATGGGGTGAATTTAGTTAAAGATAGAATGGTTAGTCCCAGCAGTAGATCATCGGCTACAGCAACAACACACGTAAGTTAGACCTCAGGGACAATAGCTGCTGTGGCTGGAACTGGTTGTAAGGGATCCAAAAAGCAAATAAACAAATAAGTATTTGTGAATTCATGAAAAGTGAAATTACTCACATTTTATACATAAAAGCATATGGTTGGATGAACTTTAATTTCCCTGAGGGGAAATTGTTTTAGACATGCATTACTGCTGTATGCAAAATAAATACTGTCGTATACACKGCTGGATTCAAAATAAAATGCAATTTGTTGCGTTTTTCTTACCAGTTACTCTTCACATGGCTATAGATTAGAATTAATTGTATTAAGTGTTTTTTCCCCCTGGTCTTCTCTAGAGAGTAATGAGTTCATCCTGTACGCTGTGAGGAACTCCATCCATCGCTATGACCTGGCCACAGGGACCGACCAGGCCCTGCCCCTCTCTGGTCTCCACGAGGCCGTGGCCCTGGACTTTGACTACGAACAGAACTGCCTCTATTGGGCTGACATCTCGCTGGACACCATACAGGTCAGGGCCTTCACAGAAGGCACTCAGATGTAACCATGACTTACCCTATTCTCTATATAAGTACATTGCTTGTGTACTATATAGGGAATAAAGTACCATTTCAGACACAAAATCTATCCTGTACACACTTCTGAGACCAAAAGTACATTGTGTATCGTGATTAGTGAAAAGTATGTACACACTCCCTCCCTGTTCTCCCCCTCCAGAGGCTTTGTCTGAACGGCAGTACGGGACAGGAAGTGATTGTGAGGAAAGACCTGCAGAATGTGGAGGCCCTCACCTTTGACCCCATCAGCAGGCTGCTTTACTGGGTGGATGCCGGAGCGCAGAGGATTGAGGTAAACATGAGGAACAGGGATTTGTCCAYTATTTGATATATACTGAACAAATATATAAATGCAACAATTTCAACAATTTTACTGAGTTACAGTTCATATAAGGAAATCAGCTTACATTCATTAGGCCCAAATCTATGGATTTCACATGACTGGGTAGGGGTGCAGCCATGGGTGGGCCTATYCCCTCCCAGGCCCACCCATGGCTGCACCCACTGGGAAGGCAGGCACAGCCAATCAGAATGAGTTGTTCCCCACAAAAGGGCTTTATTACAGACAGAAATACACCTCAGTTTCATCAACTGTCCAGGTGGCTGGTCTAAGATGATCCCGCAGGTAAAGCTTCCTGCCATCCAGGACCTATTTAATAGGCGGTGTCAGAGGAAGGCCCAAAATATTGTCAAATACTCCAGTCACCCAAGTCATAGACTGTTCTCTCGCTACTGCACGGCAAACTGTACCGGAGCGTCAAGTCTAGGTCCAAAAGGCTCCTTAACAGCTTCTACCCCCAAGCCATAAGACTGCGGAACAATTAATCAAACTATTTGCATTGACCTCCCCTCTTTGTTTTTAAACTGCTGCTACTCGCTGTTTATTATCTATGCATAGTCACTTTAGTAACTTTACCCWTAGCCTAGTGGTTAGAGCGTTGGGCCGGTTACTGGATCAAATCCCCGAGCTGACAAGGTAAAAATCTGTCGTTCTGCTCCTGACCAACTGTTCCCCAGGCGCTGAAGACATGGATGTCGATTAAGGCAGCCCCCCACACCTCTCTGATTCAGAGGGGTTGGGTTAAATGCGGAAGACACATTTCAGTTGAATACATTCAGTTGGACAACTGACTAGGTTTCCCTACATGTACAAAGTACCTCAATTACCCATTGTCCCCAGACATGACTTGGTACTGGTACTCCCTGTATATAGCCTTGTTATTGTTACYTAATTTTGTGTTACTTTTTATTGTGTTTTTTACTTTAGTGTATTTAGTAAATATTTTCTTAACTCTATTTCTTGAACTGCATTGTTGGTTAAGGGCTTATAAGTAAGCATTTCACGGTAAAGTCTACACATTGTATTTGGTGCATGTGACATACAATTTGATTTGATTTAACAGGGATGTAAACACATTTGTGCACTAAATGTTAGAGTAATAATCTTTTTGTGTATATGGAACATTTCTGGGATCTTTTATTTCAGCTCATGAAAAATGGGACCAACACTTCACATGTTGCGTTAATATTTTTGTTCAGTGTATATACAGTGCATTCGGAAAGTATTTAGACCCCTTCCCATTTCCACACTTGCTTACGTTACAGACTTATTCTAAAATGGATTAAAAAAAAACACAATATCCCAGCTATCCTACACACAATACCCCATAATGACAAGCTAAAATAGGTTTTCTGAAATTTTTGCAAATGTATTAAAAATTAAAAACAGATACCTTATTTTCATAAGTATTTAAACCCTTTGCTATGAGACTCGAAATTGAGCTCAGGTGCTTCCTGTTTCCATTGATCATCCTTGAGATGTTTCTACAACTTGATTGGAGTCCACCTGTGGTAAATTCAATTGATTGGACATGATTTGGAAAGACAAACACCTGTCTATYTAAGGTCCCACAGTTGACAGTGCATGTCAGAGCAAAAACCAAGCCATGAGGTCGAAGGAATTGTCCATAGAGTTCCGTGACAGGATTGTGTCAGGGAACAGATCTGGGGAAGTCTGCAGCATTGAAGGTCCCCAAGAACACAGTGGCCTCCATCATTCTTAAATGGAAAAGTTTGGAACCACCAAGAGTCTTCCTAGAGCTGGCCACCCGGCCAAACTGAGCAATCGGGGAAGGGCCTTGGTCAGGGAGGTGACCAAGAARCCGATGGTCACTCTGACAGAGCTCCAGAGTTCCTCTGTGGAGATGGGAGAACCTCTGCAGRGCTCCACCGATCAGGCCTACGGTGAAGCATGGTGGTGGCAGCATCATGCTGTGGGTATGTTTTTCAGTGGCAGAGCAAAGTACAGAGAGATCCTTGATGAAAACCTGCTCCAGAGCGCTCAGGACCTCAGGCTGGGGCGAAGGTTCACATGCCAACAGGACAACGACCCTAAGCACACAGCCAAGACAACGCAGGAGTTGCWTCYGGACAAGTCTCTGAATGTCCTTGAGTGGCCCAGTCAGAGCCCGGACTTGAACCGGATCTAACATCTCTGGAGAGACATGAAAATAGTGGTGCAGCGAAGCTCCACATCCAACCRGACAGAGCTTGAGAGGATCTGCAGAGAAGAATGGGAGAAWCTTCCCAAATACAGGTGTACCAAGCTTGTAGCGTCATACCCAAGAAYACTTGAGGCTGTAATCGCTGCCAAAGGTGCTTCAGCAAAYTACTGTGTAAAGGGTCTGAATACTTATGTAAATGTGATATTTCAGTTTTWAATTTTTAATACATTGGCAACAAAATTGAAAAACCTGTTATTTCTTTGTCATTATGGGGTATTGTCTGTAGATTTGTTTTCTTTGATGAGGAACAAACACCATTTAATCCATTTTTTTGAATAAGGCTGTAACCTAACAACATGTGGGAAACGTCAAGGGGTCTGAATACTTTTCGAATGCACTGTATTTATCTTTTTTTCTCCATCTTATTGAAGTCTTGTTTGATTTATATTTATATCCTCACCTGATAGACGACATGCTACTGTATAGTATCAGGCAATACAGTGTGTGATGATGGTGACCCACTCCTTGTGTTGTGTAGGTGTCTAACCCTGATGGGGACCTACGTCACACTCTGCTCAACTCCTCAGTGCTGGAGCATCCCAGAGCTCTGGTCCTCATGCCAGGAGAGAGGTAGCACAGTCTAATTACCTTGAATATCTGCCAAATGKATTTATGAAGCTTTTATTTCACAAAAAAGGTCTCCCAGATGACCGACTGTTAAAGGGGCGWTCTGTGATTGCTACATCCKTTTTAGACTTTACCGCTTWGTTTTTTGTTTGAACTGCAGATTGCTCCTTTAACATAAATAACGTCKGTGTTAATATCTGTCAGATATACTTTCCTAATCTGTGACGTGTCTCCTACCAGCCTGATGTTCTGGACGGATTGGGGCGACCGTGCGGCTGGCGTGTACCGCGGCTACATGGACGGCTCCAACGTGTCATGCATCGTGTCCGAGGGCGTCCGCTGGCCCAACGGCATCACGGCAGACGACCAATGGCTGTACTGGACCGAGGCCTACGGCGATCGCATCGAGCGGGCCGACTTCGCCGGCGGTCAGCGCAGCGTGGTCATGGAGGGCCTGCCTCACCCCTATGCCATTGCTGTTTTCAAGGTTACTTTAGAGTGGTTGATGCACTTATGGAGTATTAAGTGATATTTACAGCTGTTTTTGATCATTTAAATGAATGATGTATACCCATTGATTCTTGAAGAATATCACTTACAAGCTTAGACAAACGAACTAACGTCTTTAAAGGTAGACTGCAATATGACCTCTTCATGCACAGCCGGTCAACTTCCTGCTTGCAGATGTCGTCAACAGCAGAATTCAAAATGGCCTAGGACTGTCACTATTGGCTCTTTCCAAATTTGCCTCCTCCCTTGCGGCATGTCCACATTGTTTCAAGTATTTAATGTTGCATGCAAAAGTACAGTGAAATGCCTTTCTTTCAAACTCAAAACCCAACAATGCAGTAATTAATAACAATGTAATACTAGAACAAACAGATGGGAAATGAGAATAAATATGAATAGCACATTAAGTAAGTAAGCATACTATATACCTGGTCAGTTTCAATATCATATTTGCAATGTGCAGGGGTACTGGAGTGATGGAGGTAGATATGTATAGGGGTAAGGTGACTAGGCAACAGGATAGAAGATTAACAGAGTGTGAGTGGGCGTGCGTGTGTGTAGAGTCAGCATAAATGTGTCTTTGGAGTTATCCAATAGAGGCAGTCTTGTACAATAAGAATGTTACTGATGTCTGGAAGCAAAAAGTCAGCACTCTGTGTATGATGATGTCATATCACAGAGATTCTACTTTTTTAAGGTTATTGAGTGTGCAACACTGGGGAGCACAGTCCCATTGTAGAAATATATCTATGTTTGCTTTCATATAATCTCCCAGTTACTGGGAAAATCCTCATTGGRGTGTGTGTGTTTTCAGAATGACCTGTACTGGGATGACTGGTCAAGGAGGGGCATCTTCAAGGCTCCCAAAGCAGGTTCCCAGGACAACGAACTCATAGTGGGTAGACTGACCGGGGTCATGGACCTCAAAATCTTCTACAAGGGCAAGACCAGAGGTGAGAGACAAGCAGCGAAACCATATTTAACAATCAATGCTCATTCTAAGTAAGCCTTCCAAGAACTTTGATGGTCAGCGTTAAAGAGATATTATGTGTAGTCAATGTTACTCTGGAAGCGACAATAGTGGAAGCTTTGTTTGGACACCCCCACTACGTCAGCAGAGCTCATGACAAACCTTTGTGTGTGTGTGTGTCCGCTCTCCTCCAGGCCATAATGCCTGTGCAGACCAGCCCTGCAGCCTACTGTGTCTGCCCCTGCCCGGGCACCGCCACACCTGTGTATGCCCCGACGGAGCGCCCACCACCACCCTACCCGACGGACAGCTCCAGTGCCAGTGTCCCACCGGCTACCAGCTCCACAACAGCACCTGCGTCAAGACAGGTGAGACCTGGCAAACTCACATAAGTGTGCACACTCTCTCTGACAGACACACGTGCACACAAACACACACACACCCAATGGTCCTGCCGGGTACAAAATACTACTGATCAAATCAAATGTTATTTGTCACATGCACCGYAAACAACAGGCGTAGACCTTACAGTGAAATGCTTACTTACGAGCACTTAACCAACAATTCAGAGTTTGAAAAAGTATGACGAATGTGTTAAATAAACTAAAGGAAAAATAGTAACATAATAAAATAACAATAACTAGGCTATATACAGGGGGTACCGGTAGCGAGTCAATGTGCAGGGGTACGGGYTAGTCGAGGTAATTGAGGTAATATGTACATGTAGGTAGAGGTAAAYTGACTGCATGGATAATAAACAGATGCATGATAATGTATTGAGGTTCTCAACGTAGTCCTTCAGACGACCCTATCACACTACTACAGATCCACAATGGTGCAGGCTTTTGTTCCAACCTAGCACTAACACCCGTGTCACCTAGTTCAACTAATCACCAAGCGAAGAGTTGAATCAGGCGTGTTAGTACTGGGCTGAAACAAAACCCTGCACAGCCTGCGTTGGGTCRGTCGCCAGGAATCGGTATTGAAGATCCCTGCCTCAGTGAATGTAGAGAACCACTGCCCTCCTCGCCCTCTCTCCCTGACTGTCCGTCTGACTCTGGTTGTTGTTGTCCAAGGACCACTAGGGGAGATCCTTTAGGATTCAGGTACACTTCTTGATGATGTGTGTTTTATTTGTAACCCAAAATGGAATGAAATTCKCCTCCCCCAGAACACACGTGCCTGCCCAACCAGTACCGCTGCTCCAACGGCAAGTGCATCAGCAGCATCTGGAAGTGCGACAGCGACAACGACTGTGGCGACATGAGCGACGAGCAGGAGTGCCGTGAGTGGAGACAAATTTGCACCCTATTCCCTATATAGTGCGCTACTTTTGGGCAGGCCATTTCAGACGCACAGCTAGACAATGGACAACTCACTCACTCACAGATTATTCTGTTTTATTATTATAATACAAATGGTTGGGTGTGGAATCCTTGTTGGTAAGGTAAATAGTGAATAAAATGGATCCAACAGATAATGTTCAATAGAGCCAGACTAGAGTTCGTTACTGTCACAATACACTCTGCTTTGAGTCTCTGCTGCTGTTCTTTCTCTCTGTCCTTCTGGGCTCAGTGTCAACACCCTGTCATTCTGTRTGTCCCTCTGCCCCCTGTCCGTCCCCCTCCAGCCACCACCTCCTGTGACCCGTCCATCCAGTTCCGTTGTGTGGCGTCCGGCTCCTGCATCCCGCTGGCCTTCAAGTGTGACCACGAGGACGACTGTGGGGACAACAGTGACGAGGAACACTGTGGTACGAGGAAGAGTGTGTGTGCGCGTGCATGCATGCGTCTATGTGCGTGTGTGCATATTTTGTATCCGTCCATTCAGTCATGTGTGTGTGTGTGTGCGCGTGCGTGAGCGCGTGCGTGCGTGCGTGCGTGCGCACACACTTCCAAGCACGTTTTTTTCCTGACTAAGTGTGCTCTATCCTGTATGACTTTTGAGATTGTATATAGCCTATGTGATGCTCCCTCTGATTACTGACTGCGTGTGTGTGTGTATCCCAGAGAGTCACCAGTGTGGACCAGGGGAGTTCACGTGTGCGCGGGGTGTGTGTATCCGCGAGGCCTGGCGATGTGACGGAGACAACGACTGCAGGGACTGGTCGGACGAAGCC
Organism: Salvelinus sp. IW2-2015; assembly: GCF_002910315.2. Taxonomy (NCBI): domain Eukaryota; kingdom Metazoa; phylum Chordata; class Actinopteri; order Salmoniformes; family Salmonidae; genus Salvelinus; species Salvelinus sp. IW2-2015. Next base: position 15,747,080 of record NC_036862.1, on the reverse strand, counting down.
AACTGTACAGGTGAGATCAGGGCCATGTTCAAAAGGAGAACATTGCACAACCTCCGTCTCGCTCTTAGTCTCTCATCACTCTCTCCCTCCCTCCCTCCCGGTCTCAGTGGGTCACCACACCTGTGAGGCCAGTAGGTTCCAGTGTCTCACGGGCCACTGTATCCCTAAGCGCTGGGTGTGTGACGGTGATGACGACTGTCAGGACAGCTCTGACGAGGAGCAAGCACATTGCGGTGAGGACACACACGCGCGCGCACACACACACAAGCATAGACACAGACCTCTCTCTGCTTGACACCAACACCCACGATGTTATGTCATTGTTACGACAGCGCTATGACKGTGTTAGGTAGCATTTATGGACGGTTCAAGCAAAGTGTTACTCATATTTCTGTGCACGGTCTTTGATAGGATGGCTTGGCACTAACAGATGCTGTGTTCTTGTTGACAGTGGGGGATCGCTGTAATGGCTTCCTGTGTTCCAACGGCACTTGTCTGCCTGCCAGCGCCCACTGCAACGGAGTACAGGACTGCCCAGGGGGRGCCGACGAGCAACACTGTGGTGAGTGACCAACTGAAAGTCTAACCCCGAAACTAGACTGCAAACTATAGAAATAGGATCTCCGGGAAATAGGATCTATTTCTATGCTGTAGACATTTTGTATGTTGTTTTTCGCCCCCAGATGCACTTTGGTCTCTCGAAAAACGGAAACGTTTTGAGGGGTATTGTCATAGACTGGTTTTTGTCATCAATACATTCACCTGAGGTTGGTTGAGAATATTTCAGACGTATGCCATTGTAATYTAGTAGTACTGTCTGTGTCCCCTCCTTGCAGATCCCCTGTGTACGCGCTACATGGATTTTGTTTGTCAGAACCGAGCCCAGTGCCTTTTCCAGTCTCTGGTGTGTGACGGCACCAAACACTGCGAGGACGGATCCGATGAGGACGTGGCCTACGCCGGCTGCTGTGAGTCCTTCTCCACTAACCCCACCACTACTATCGCAGAAAACACTACAACTGCAACCGTCACTAAATACATTTGCTGTTACATAGCCCAGGCTTTTTCTTCCTGTGCACGTGACCTGACCTGGGTCGTGTTCATATGAAATCCGTTTCAAAACATTGTGCAACGGAAAAGGAACACGCGTTCCTCATCTGCTTTCACTCCCTGTTTTCTCCATGACCCAGGAACATGTTTGGTCAGGTCAGGAAAAACTAAATGAATGCATCGATACTAGAAAGGCATTGAAGTAAGTTGTCGTCGTTTGTTGTACTGATTGCCACTCGTCTCTCTAGCCACTCACCCTGAGTTTGAYAAGACGTGTGACGCCTACAACTTCCAGTGTGCCAACGGAGTGTGTGTGAGCCTGGGGTGGAAGTGTGACGGTATGAACGACTGCGGGGACTACTCTGATGAAGCCAACTGTGGTGAGTACACAAAATGGGTGTGTGTGTGCAGCTATGTACACTGCAGCGCTTTATAAATGCATGTATCTAGAAATGAGATTATTCCTGAGTGTGTGTATGTTCCAGGCTCCCCCACTGAGGGGCCAGGCTGCACACGGGACTTCCAATACGAGTGTCGTAATGGGCGCTGTGTGCCCTCCTGGTGGAAGTGTGACGGAGAGAATGACTGTGGAGACTGGTCTGACGAGGCTCAGTGCTCTGGTACACCCTCTCTCTGTCTCTCTGTCTCTCTGTGACTGTCTCGCTCGCACTGTGTCCGTCTGTCTCGCTCGCACTGTGTCCGTCTGTCTCGCTCGCACTGTGTCCGTCTGTCTCGCTCGCTCTGTGTCCGTCTGTCTCGCTCGCTCTGTGTCCGTCTGTCTCGCTCGCTCTGTGTCCGTCTGTCT
>NC_036862.1:15712321-15745200 GCF_002910315.2 Salvelinus sp. IW2-2015 | reverse complement strand
GTCACACTTCTTGATGATGTGTTTTATTTGTAACCCAAAATGGAATGAATTCCCCTCCCCCAGAACACACGTCTGCCTGCCAACCAAGCAGCGCTGCTCCAACGGCAAGTGCATCAGCAGCATCTGGAAGTGCGACAGCGGACAACGACTGTGGCGACATGAGGCGCACGAGCAGGAGTGCCGTGAGTGGAGACAAATTTGCACCCTATTCCCTATATAGTGCGCTACTTTTGGGCAGGCCATTTCAGACGCACAGACAGTAGACAATGGACAACTCACTCACTCACAGATTATTCTGTTTATATTATAAATACAAATGGTTGGGTGTGGAATCCTTGTTGGTAAGGTAAATAGTGAATAAAATGGATCCAACAGATAATGTTCAATAGAGCAGACTAGAGTTCGTTACTGTCACAATACACTCTGCTTTGAGTCTCTGCTGCTGTTCTTTCTCTCTGTCCTTCTGGGCTCAGTGTCAACACCCTGTCATTCTGTTGCCTCTGCCCCCTGTCCGTCCCCTCCAGCCACCACCTCCTGTGACCCGTCCATCCAGTTCCGTTGTGTGGCGTCCGGCTCCTGCATCCCGCTGGCCTTCAAGTGTGACACACGAGGACGACTGTGGGGACACACAGTGAGACTGGTACGTAGGAAGAGTGTGTGTGTGCGCGTGCAGATGCTGTGTCTATGTGCGTGTGTGATATTTTGTATCCGTCCATTCAGTGGTGTGTGTGGTGTGTCGCCGTGCGTGCGTGCCGTGCGCACACACTTCCAAGCACGTTTTTTCCTGACTAAGTGTGCTCTATCCTGTATGACTTTTGAGATTGTATATAGCCTATGTGATGCTCCCTCTGATTACTGACTGCGTGTGTGTGTGTATCCCAGAGAGTCACCAGTGTGGACCAGGGGAGTTAGCACGTGTGCGCGGGGTGTGTGTATCCGCGAGGCTGGCGATGTGACGGAGACAACGACTGCAGGGACTGGTCGGACGAAGCCAACTGTACAGGTGAGATCAGGGCCATGTTCAAAAGGAGAACATTGCACAACCTCCGTCTCGCTCTTAGTCTCTCATCACTCTCCTCTCCCTCCCTCCTCCGGTCTCAGTGGGTCACCACACCTGTGAGCCAGTAGGTTCCAGTGTCTCACGGGCCACTGTATCCCTAAGCGCTGGGTGTGTGACGGTGATGACGACTGTCAGGACAGCTCTGACGAGGAGCAAGCACATTGCGGTGAGGACACACAACACGCGCGCACACACACACAAGCATAGACACAGACCTTCTCTGCTTGACACCAACACCACGATGTTTGTCATTGTTACGACAGCGCTATGACGTGTTTAGGTAGCATTTATGGACGGTTCAAGCAAAGTGTTACCCATATTTCTGTGCACGGTCTTTGATAGGATGGCTTGGCACTAACAGATGCTGTGTCTTGTTGACAGTGGGGATCGCTGTAATGGCTTCCTGTGTTCAACGGCACTTGTCTGCCTGCCAGCGCCCACTGCAACGGAGTACAGGACTGCCAGGGGGGCCGACGAGCAACACTGTGGTGAGTGACCAACTGAAAGTCTAACCCCGAAACTAGACTGCAAACTATAGAAATAGGATCTCCGGGAAATAGATCTATTCTATGTTGTAGACATTTTGTATGTGGTCTAGGGCACTGATCGCAGTGCTACTGCGCCACAGAGTCTCTGGGTTCGCGCCCAGGCTGGGCTGGGTTCGCCCCCAGGCTCTGTCGCGCCGGCCGCAACCGGGGGAATCCGTGGGCGACCCACAATTGGCATAGCGTCGTTCGGTTAGGAGGGTTGGCCGGTAGGGAGGGTTGGCCGGTAGGGATATCCTCTGTCTCAGTATGTAAAAAAAATGTAATAAATGTATGCACTCTACTGTAAGTCGCTCTGGATAGAGGTCTGCTCTTGGCCGTAGGGATATCCTTGTCTCAGTATGTAAAAAATGTAATAAAATGTATGCATCTACTGTAAGTCGCTCTGGATAAGAGCGTCTGCTAAAGACTAAAAATGTTAAATGTAAATGTATGTTGTTTTTCGCCCCCAGATGCACTTTGGTCTCTCGAAAAACGGAAACGTTTTGAGGGATATTGTCATAGACTGGTTTTTGTCATCAATACATTCACCTGAGGTTGGTTGAGAATATTTCAGACGTATGCCATTGTAATGTAGTAGTACTGTCTGTGTCCCCTCCTTGCAGATCCCCTGTGTACGCGCTACATGGATTTTGTTTGTCAGAACCGAGCCCAGTGCCTTTTCCAGTCTCTGGTGTGTGACGGCACCAAACACTGCGAGGACGGATCCGATGAGGACGTGGCCTACGCCGGCTGCTGTGAGTCCTTCTCCACTAACCCCACCACTACTATCGCAGAAAAACACTACAACTGCAACCGTCACTAAATACATTTGCTGTTACATAGCCCAGGCTTTTTCTTCCTGTGCACGTGCCTGACCTGGGTCGTGTTCATATAAAATCCGTTTCAAAACATTGTGCAACGGAAAAGGAACACGCGTTCCTCATCTGCTTTCACTCCCTGTTTTCTCCATGACCCAGAACATGTTTGGTCAGGTCAGGAAAAACTAAATGAATGCATCATACTAGAAAGGCATTGAAGTAAGTTGTCGTCGTTTGTTGTACTGATTGCCACTCGTCTCTCTAGCCACTCACCCTGAGTTTGAAAGACGTGTGACGCCTACAACTTCCAGTGTGCCAACGGAGTGTGTGTGAGCCTGGGGTGGAAGTTGTACGGTATGAACGACTGCGGGACTACTCTGATGAAGCCAACTGTGGTGAGTACACAAAATGGGTGTGTGTGTGCAGCTATGTACACTGCAGCGCTTTATAAATGCATGTATCTAGAAATGAGATTATTCCTGAGTGTGTGTATGTTCCAGGCTCCCCCACTGAGGGGCCAGGCTGCACACGGGACTTCCAATCGAGTGTCGTAATGGGCGCTGTGTGCCCTCCTGGTGGAAGTGTGACGGAGAGAATGACTGCGGAGACTGGTCTGACGAGGCTCAGTGCACTGTACCACACACACACACACACACACACACACACAACACACACACACACACACACCACACACACACACACACACCACACACACACACCACCTCCCTTTCTCTCTCTGTCTTCTCTCTGTCTCTGTCTCTCTCTCTCTCGCCTGTTCTTCTCTCTGTCTCTGTCTCTCTCTCTGTCTCTCACTCACTTACTCTTACTCTGTTATTCCTGCCAGATCTCTATGACCAAACCATTTGAAGTGTTATGTGTATCTGAACCTCTTCCTCTCTTGTTTTCTTAGGGGTCACTCCACACACCCCTGCCCCAGGCCCATCGTCCTGCGCCCCTAACCGCTTCCACTGTGGCTCGGGAGCCTGTATAGTCAACTCCTGGGTGTGTGACGGCTACGCTGACTGTCCCGAMGGCAGTGATGAACTGGGTTGTCCCACAGGTGAACCACCATCTCCATCTACACCAAAGGGCTTGCCACCTTGGCTACACAGCTCAGGACTAGTTATATAGCTGTATGTAGCTAGGTAGGGCCAGGTGGTTATTACTGACCATGTGACTTGACCAGAAAACACTTTGGAGCTATTTGTCTCCTTTCATTCATCTGCAGTGATTGGAAAATACTTGACAGGTGAAAACAATATGGTGYAAATTCATCATTAGACTAGTAAGACAGAGGGGRGCTGATTCGCTCGCTCGGAMGCTTTCTCCGGTGAGAGAGTTTCAGACACGAATTGAAGGAAAGTTAGCGGGTGCACAGTGCACTGTTCGGATGCTGGAATTATTTTGGACGAACGTGCGAAGGTAACTTACTTTTTGAAGTGATTCGTTTGATAATCAGATGAAAATATCGTGACTGGTTGTGTTCGTGCGACATAAAAATGTAATACATTTTTTGCAGTTAAAATACATGTCTTTACTTTAAAACCTATAAAAAATATATACGTAGGAAGTCCCATAAAAAAAAAAAACGTGCCCCCTTATCAAAAAAATCAAATGCCCGTCCAACTGATATGTTCTGGCACTGGCCCTGTGGTTATGTTTTGTTTCCTAGGCACAGCCAAAGGCACGGCGACACAGGCCCCGTGGCCCACCCACGCCSCTCCCCTGCCCCCTGGCCGCTGCAGCAYGGGCCAGTTCCTCTGCCGGAAGCCCCCCACCTGCATCCCTGATTGGCAGCGCTGCGACGGCCACCAGCACTGCCTGGACGGTTCGGACGAAGCCCACTGTCGTAAGTGTTACACACAGAGTGTGGATGACCTATGCTCCTCATGGGGCCTATGTCAGTCAGTCAATACACAGACGTGAGTGGGGACTTTCAAACTGGCCAAAAGGGTGAAACACGTAGCCAACCCAGTAACGGTGTTTATTCCTAAAATGCTGTAAGAAACACAGATCCACAACATGACTAAGACACTTGAACATTGACGTCTCACTCGGCGTGCCAAATCTCAAAAAGGAGATGTGGTTCTCACACTTGTTTCTCTTCCCCTTTTCTCTCTTTCCCTTCCTCCCCGTCTTCTTCCCACCCCCCCTCTCACACTCTCTGTCTGATAGCCACGCGAGGGCCTCTGACATGTGTTAACGGCACGCACTGCGCTGACGGGGAAACCTGRCTGCTGGACGGTGAGAAGTGTGACGGCTTCATGGACTGCTCCGATCACAGTGACGAGGACAACTGCACCTGTGAGTCTTCAGTAGCCAGGCTTCTTCCGCACATAAAGGGAGACTCGGGAATATGACATCATCCTGCTTTACAGACGTCAACAAAAACAGACTTCAAATCTGCCCAAGGAAGACTGCCTCTATTGGCTCTTGAAACAGAGCTAATAGTGGCAGTCCTGGCCAATTATAATGTTATTGTTGTTTATTTCTGTAAGCAGGAAGTGGCTCTSCTGTGTATTACMATGTCATATACTRTTAATGAAAATCATGTCACGCCCCAATCAATTTACATAAGCGAAGTTTTCACTCATCTTTTCACTTGTATCTCTCCTCGCCAACGTTTGTACTGGGGGTGGGTTTCTGACCTGTCTCTCTGTAGCCGACTCTCTGGTCTACAAGATCCAGAACCTGCGGTGGACGGCAGACTTCTCTGGCGCCATCACCCTCACCTGGTCCAGACCTAAGAACCTGCCCCTGGCTTCCTGCTACTTCCTCATCTACTACAGGTCAGTCAGTCTGTGTGTTTTGTGTGTGTGTCCAGAGCCAGCTCTAGCCTTTTGGGGGCCCTAAGTAAGATTTGGTTTCCCCCCCCCAACATTGCGGCAAAACATTTTAGTGGCCCCTCATCTTGACGGCAGAGAAGAATTTAAGTTTTAAAGTTAATTTCCTGCAATGTCATGGGGCATAGAGAAAATGTTACCGATTTGAATCAAGTTTTCTGTAATTGTATTACAATTTTATAACACATTGCAATTCTACTCATTTTGCCATGAGGCGGAGATGCAGTTTTAAAGCAAATTTCCTGCTATATTACACATTTCACCATGACTTTGACATTAATATGATATCTGCGTCAGAAWGWCTAACAAAATCAATGGGGGCCCCAGGAGGTCAGGGCCCTGGGCACGTGCCCTGTCAATATTCGGCCATGATTACTACAAGTTTGGCCGGTGGCCCCTAAGCGACCGCTTATGTTGCTTATGTGTGTCTGACTGTGTGTGTTTGTATATCTGTCTCTGTGTGCTAGGCTGGTGGGCACCCAGCAGTGGACCTCCATGGACACACACAGCAACAAGAGCAGCTACACCCTGTCGGTGCTGAAGCCAGACACCACGTACCAGGTGAAGGTTCTGACACAGTGTCTCAGCAAGCAGCACAAGACCAACGATGTGTTGACCCTGAGAACGCCCGAGGGATGTGAGTAATGTCCCGTGTACACCACACGACTTTCAAAATCCTAACACCGCTGAGCCTCTCACGTCAAACAACCGTTTTTCCTGTAGTTTCTTGTCTTGCTGACACAGACGGAGGATCACACACTACGAGATTCTTCTTTTGGTCGCGATGATTCTCAGTACCACGCTGTCTCGCGAAAACAATGATGTGGTTAGATTGTTAATGTAGCTAGAACAAGGCGTGGCTAAAAGCAGCCTCAAATCAAATTTTCAGTCAGACATTCGTGCTTGCCACACAGAGTTGAAATACCTACTCAATACATTTTGAATTGAACAACATTGCTTGTGSCAWGCTCTCATTGGCTATTGCTGATCACCGTTCTTTAAATGGAGGAGGAGGGMAGAGATGAGAGGGGGGTGGGTGTTGGGGAGGGGAGAAAGAGAAGGGAGAGAGCGAGGGAAAGGTAGACACAATCGTTTCACTGTGTCTGTTCACAGCAGAGGATTTGTCGAAGGCTTGACTTCACACATTGTCCATGTGTTTAGTGTGGTTATTTTTCACACCCTAGTTGAATGCACTGCTTGTTAGTTGCTCGGCTAACTGACAGGCAAAAGGAGTAACAAAAGGAATAATGTAGATTTAGGATTATTATCCAGTACCCAGATTAAGCCTACCCCTGGACTGAAAGGCATGCTCAATGGAGAATCTCTATCGAAAGGTTCTTGGAAATACCCATTCATGTTTCTATCACTTTTGAAGTTTGTGGCCACCTGCAATAGTGTTTTAAACTATGAATTGAATATTATGGTGGATTGACAGTACGGTAATGTAATGGTTGTTGCAGTGCCCGACCCCCCCAGAAACCTYCAGCTGTCATGTGACAACGGAGAGGACGGCACGGTGGAGGCCTCGTGGAGCACTCCGGACAAAGCCCACGGCCTGATCCGGGAGTACATTGTGAGTTAGCCTGCCCAGACAATGTCGTTTCCTCTGGTAAACTTAATAACCGCCTCTCCATTCTTAGTGTCATGTCCTGAGCAGTAGGGCTGTAAGAAGAGATGGAAACATATGGACATCCAATGGCTTTGAGCGGGTGCTGGAGATCAAAGTTAATGTTCATCAGCAAAATATGAAAGACTCCACACACTGCAATGTGGGTTTATTATTAACACGAACAATGTTTCAACCCTGTTTTTCCTGTTTTGTTTCTCTCTATATGTGTGTGACCGTGTGTGTGTGTGTGTGTGTGTGTGACCGTGTGTGTGTGTGACAGGTGGAGTACAGTGAAAAAGGTGTGGAGTGGTTCTCTCAGCGAAGCACCGGCAACGGTGTGGAGGTCAAAAACCTACAGCCCAGCACTCTGTACAAGTTTAGAGTAAGAGACCTGTCTTTCAGAGCAGCTTCATAGTGACATTTGCCTTCATAACATGAAGGTAACGTGAGCTCTTAGAATTGTTGAGTTGTGAACCTGTCTGATGAGTTCTGAACGTGTGTTTTCAGGTGGCAGCAGTGACGGGTCGAGGTATGGGGAACTGGACTGAGGTTAAATCCATCATCCCCAAGAAAGGTATGACAGAATCTCTCATGATCATTGCCTGACAATTTATAATATGGCATGATGATAGTTTGATACATTTGACAAATTCTCTAATCCAGGGTTTCTTAAACTATGGGTCAAGACCAAAAGTGGGCCCTGGGCATGTGAGAGGTGGGTCGCAAGTTATAAGAATACTTCTATAATCACACGCTWTTTCTTTTTAGTTTGGGTTGTGGAGATTTGGGTCACCGGAGGATGGTACATTTCTTATTTTGGTCTCGAGCTGCGGCAGGAAGCTTAGTGGTTAGAGCGTTGGGCCAGTAACCGAAAGGTTGATGGATTGAATCCCCGAGCTGACAAGATAAAAATCTGACGTTCTGCCCCTGAGCAAGGCAGTTAACCCACTCTTCCCCGGGCGCCGAAGACGTGGATGTCATTTAAGGCAGCCCCCCGCACCTTTCTGAATCAGAGGGGTTGGGTTAAATGCGGAAGACACATTTCATTTGAAGGCATTCAGTTGTACAACTGACTAGGTATCCCCCTTTCCCTTTCCCTAATCCTTCAGTGCMCTTCCTCTACTGTTTGCATTGTGGTGATTTACAGTGTTCTATCGCCCTCTGCTGGCCGCCAGTATGTAGTTGTCTTATGTATTGGAGCTGATGCTTATTGTGTCTCTCTCTCTCTCTCTCTCAGCTCTGCCACCCCCCTCAGTTATCACCGATAGCATCACAGAAGACTCGATGAGCCTATCTTTCAGCTTTAACTCCCAATATGAGGTCAGTTGGTGGCGTGTGCGTGCGTGAGTTGGTGCTTATGTGTTCTAACTTGCCCTATAATTCTGCCGTTGTTCCGTGGGTGTGCAGGTGAGGCAGTATGTGGTGGTGCTGTCTTGGGTGTTTGATGCTCACGTGAAGGAGAGCAGGAACTACACTGTGCGAGGCAGCATACTGAAAGGTAGGCCCCTGTCTGCCTCTAGTGTCCACACATTTTCGGACAATTAAACAGCAAGTGTTTTTCAAACACATAACTTCGTCATACGCATCACATASACACACTTCTGTGTTTTCAATATCCTAACCCAACTCTGMCGGTCGGTCTGTCTGTCTCTGTATCTACCTGTACACTTGCAGCTGCCAACCTGACCACGGGGACCATCTACGAGGTGGCTGTGTGGGCCCAGACCGGTGTAGGAGACAGCCCCACAGCCCTGTCTCGCCAGCAGACCAAAGGCACCCAGCCGGAGCCTCCCCTCCTCAAGGCCCGGGCCCTCAACCAGAGCTCTGTGGACTGCAGCTGGACWGTAACCGGATCCCCTGCACAGGTAACACGGGCACAGCATGACAGCTACTGTATTACAGACATGGGTCATGTTCATTAGGGCACACAACGGAAAACATCATTCAACTTTTTGGGACTGAAAATTTCAGGTAGTCCCTATCCGTTTTCTATTTGGTGCCTAATGAACATGACCCTGGGTTTAAGTAGTATCTGTAGTATACTTTCAAATGCTTCAGGCATTTGATTGAGCCTGTCTCGAGTGCCTGATGGGCGGGGTTTGCCCTATTCCATTGGTTCCAGGCAAGATCAATTAAGCGAGTCCCCACAAGCAAAATATAATAAGGAATTTCATAGATGAGTCATAATTGATTGGATATATAAAGCTCTTTTCCAGATGCTCAAAGCTCTTTCCATAGTAAGGGGGGAACTCGKCTCATCCACCGCTACTGTGAAGCGCGCGGCTGGAGTAGGACAGCTCCCTGTGCAGCCAGTGATGTACTGTGTGGTTGTTGTCTGTCTGTACAGGTGTATGGCATCTTCTTTGCCACCTCCTTCTTGGACCTGTACCGCAGCCCTCACAGTGTGAACACCAGCSTTAGCAGCCGGACCGTCACTGTGGACAGTGATGAGCAGTACCTGTTCCTCGTGAGTTCACACCCTTATTCCTCTTCACCCTGATTCCTCTCAATGCCTCAGATACAAAATCAGAAAACTTTATTGACATGCAACACGGTTGGCTAGGGATTTTTCGTTCTTACCCAAGATTCCATTTTGGTTTTAAACTGTACTGAACTGTAAAATGATCGACTGCAGAAAATCCGCTCACAGTTAACCTATGTGTGCATTTTTGGTTTCTAAAGAACAATATCTGTGTGTGTGTGTGTGTGTGTGCGTGTTCACTTGTGTGTGACAGGTGCGGGCCATCTCTCCCTACCTGGGCCCTCCCTCTGACTATGCAGTGGTTAAGATGATTCCCAACGAGCGGCTGCCTCCACGTAACCTGCACAAGGTGCGCGTTGAGAAGACCCAGGCTATGTTGAAGTGGCAGCCTCCCTACGACTCCCCCAGCGCCCCTCTGGTAAGGTCATCCTCACACACCCTCGAGCGTCAGCTCTTTACGATACATTTTGTCTGGTTCCTGGGTTAAAGTGATAGTTACCTTTTTTTGAAGTGAGTTGAAGCTTAAACTTCAAAACAGACCCAGAGTGTGGATTGCACTCTCTCCTTGTCCATAGACTTCTTTCAGTGTAAGGAAACTTTATTGTTTGAAAATTGAGTGAACTATCCCTTAAATAAAGCCTCTAAAAACCTGACTGACCAGGTAATATACAGTACACCTGATATAGTAACATGAACAGTTGTCCCACACAAACCATAAACCTGTCTGTCCATGTCTGGATCTCAAATGACACCCTATTCCCTTTTAAGTGCACTACTTTTGACCAGGGCTCTGGTCYTTAGGGTGCCATTTTGGATGCCAATACGTATGTCATTTATTGTTCTTTTGTTGTATTATTTTACTGTAAACTGTGTTGAGATTGTTAAATGCACTTTCAATAAAGTTTGATTTGGATGTGTCCGTCCCGTGCAGACGTACGCGGTGCACCTGAAGGARGTGGTGCGTAAGACCGAGAGCAGCTACAAGCTGACCACCCAGAACAACACGGTGGAGTACTGCCTCAAYGGCCTGGAGCCCGGCGGACACTACAGCGTCTCCGTCCGCCTGCGCAACATGAGCAAGGAGGCCAGCTACACGCTCAACACAAGTACGGCCTGGCTTATGCCCCGGGGATGGGCGCGTTCCAGGTCATCTTTATTGCAGTCGACAATCAGTTTTCTTTCCCACAATGCCCGGAGAGGAGTTAAAACATCTCAGGTGTCATGTTAGTGAGATGTAGCGATCTTCTGGGATGTGCAGCCCGACTGCAATAGAGATAGACAACCTGGAACCATCTGTTATATAGTGGCTGGGAACTAGTCAGGGCTTCTTGWATATTAAAGGAGTTAAAGGTAGAGCGCCAACAGATCTGGGGAGACCACATTCAAAACCCAATGGGGATTGTTTTAACATGAACATAATTGTATGAATGTGTGTTGATAAAGTTGTTTCCTTCTACTCTGTGTGGACATAGTGCCCTTGCCTGCTCCAGAGGCTCTGAAGATCCTGACGGAGAAAGACCATGTGTTCCTCTTCTGGAAGAGTTTGGCTGTAAAGGAGAGGAGCTTCAATGAGAGCAGGGTGAGGGACACACACAGCTGTATCTCCCTGTGATGACAGATCAACCCCACTGTCTTTWAGTTCCTCATATTCACCATCAATGTCTGTCTGTCTGTCTGCACGTCCGTGCTCGGTGTTTCTCCGCAGGGCTACGAGGTGCACGTGTACGACAGCCTGTCCAACTCCACCGTGCTCCTGGGTAACACCACGGAGACCTTCTTCCGGATCAGCAGCCTGCTGGCGGGCCACAACTACACCTTCTCTGTCCAGGCCCGCTGCCTGCTCAACGGACAGCTGTGTGGCAAGTCCGCCCTGCTGCTCTACGACCAGCTGGGACAAGGTGAGAGAAGGAGGAGGCACTGGGGAGGATGGGAAGTTACGGGACAGATTTACTAAGATCATGCATAAATCCTAAACGTCGGTTTCAGTAACAATGTGTGGTGACCTTCATACAACAGAAGGATATGAGTTATCACTCTCAATTGATGGATATGGTGATAGTTTTCCGTGTTAATCTTACTTCATTAATCAACTTTGTGAGATAAAAGTACATAAAGAATCTCTCATAATGGCTCCKTCATGTACTGTATGCTCAATGTCAGTCAGTGAATGTCACTCACCAGGTATACCCCCCTCCTCTCCCTGCAGGTCCCAGCGAGGCAGTGCGGAGCTCGGGTCAGTCAGGGGACATGGCGGTAGTGGTGGTGCCGGTGTTGTTCCTGCTGCTGCTGGGGCTGTGTGGGGTCCTGGTGGTCCTGTACCTGAGGCACCGCCGCCTMCAGAACAACTTCACCGCCTTCGCCAACAGCCACTACAACTCCCGCCTGGGCTCGGCCATCTTCTCCTCAGGGGACGAGCTGGGTAAGACTCCTTGGTTAAGTTCTATATCGAAGTAGCCCCACACATCCGTAGTTGCGTTGCTCCCTTYTTTTGTGCTCCTGTGCAGGACGCTTGATGTTACTGTTGACTGTGACGGTTGTAATGGAGGTTGATGTTATCAGTCTACACTGTGTTGAACTTGAACCACACTGTCTTTACTTGTGAACTGACACCCATAGATAATGCCTCTCTACGTCCATCTGATTGGCACGGCTTTTGGTCAAACATTTCTAGGGCCCGGAGTTTCTCCTGACCGTGTGACCTGACCATAAAAACTCTGGGCCTCAGTTAAAGGCTGTGCTACTAGGGACCGTAGTTTGTCCTTGTCAGGTCCCATCGTCCGGAGAAACTCCTAGCCCCACTAGAAAACCACATTTTTGCATGATCCGTTCTGATGCAACTATCATGTCCTTCTTCCCTCCTCCGTTCATCTCTCCTTRCCCCGTCCTCCTTAAAGGTGACGATGACGAAGACGCCCCCATGATCAGCGGCTTCTCAGACGACGTTCCCATGGTGATTGCGTAGTGGGACCACCCCTTCACGTCGTCGTCTACTTTTCCTCCCTATCACTCTACTACACACTCTGCCCTGCCTGTCCCAACCCGTCACCTACGCGCTGGTGCCCACGTGGTATGACCAAAAGGTCAGAGGTCACGAAAGAAGGTGCGCCAACACTTTCGTCAACCAACCCACTCCGAGAAAAAAGTCTTATTGGATTCAGGATCAAAGGAAGAAAAGTGAAGCGCAACGAGAGATATTTTTTAGAAAAATACGATGCACTTTTTTTGGATGCGCAATAACTTATTTTTTTATACATAATATATATATATATATCGGTCAAAGGACTTTGTTGAGCGGGAACTGATGCTAACTGTGAAGGATTGTGAGTTTGTCAGGCGAGTCGTGTGTTAGAGAAAATCCCCTTTTGAGTTACAAACTCACTCCATAAAGAACTGTTCATTGCTTGAAGCCAAAATAAGCACCTAGCAAAAAACATCCAATGCAGAAAATATACACCTAATACTGTAAAAGTAAAAAAAAAAAAAAAAATGTTTTACAAAGAAATGCTTCATAAACAGAGTTAGGAACTCAAGCTCTTGATACAGCATAAATTAACTTAGTGGTATTTATTCATGGTACGTTGTTCAGTGTCCGTACTGAAATCGATCTGAATATGTTGCTGTCTGTTGGAATGAGATCACTTTAATCTGTTGATATTTGGTTTGAAACTGTCCATTAGTCTAAACACTACAATTGGCGTCCGAGTAACCATCCAATGAGTAGCGATTAGATGAAATCGATGGCACCATGCTGTGTCTTATAGATCCATGTTCCTCCTACCACCAGCACAGGAGTGGCTGTAGTCAACTCAGCAGTAACAATAGTACCGAAAAYTTATTCCAGTTTACCGTGCTTTTAACTCCAAAACGTCAGCGCGATCATTCGGTTGTGTTTCTCTACTCGCAATGCTGCATCGATAATGCTGTAGGTGGATCTATAGGAAAATAGTTTGATTTTAATTGGTTTTATCAGGACCACCACGGTGTAAATATTATTGTTATTCAAATATTATTACGCCCAATTAGCTGCCGTTAGTTTGTAGTGTTTGGAACGTTTGTCTCTGATGTTCTCAGGGAACTGGGTCTTTGTCTGGTCTGACACTGGCGTGGTCTGATCATCTGAGTCTTTCGCCAACACTCGGGAACCCTCACTGAGGTACTATAGTAACCCTAGGGGCAATGATGAGCATGATGTTGGAATGACGTCATTTTATGGTTGTAAACTGTTTTTCTGGTTGAGAAGAAGTTATAAAACCAGATTACAAGGAACTTGTCTCTGTTACAACAAGAAAACAATGTATTTTTCATGACGAGAGCAAGATGTCATGGGAAAGACGTCACATTTTGGTTGTTGTGGTTGCTGTTATTCTTTTTTTTTWAACAAAAAATGTATACTTCTAATCACAACCTGATGATAATGTCATTAAAGACATTATAATGACGTAATGGGAACCACTTTTGCTTGCTGGGATAGCAGTATGATGTTTAGGTCACAGTGAGGGGGACTGTGTCCAGCTCTGTCTCACTGTGTAGCCAAAATGCTTCACGTCAATAGGATGTGACAAGCTTAAGAAGAATATTTTATTTTTCCCTTTCCCATCCTATTGTGTAGTCATGAAACGTGTATTTTCGTCTATGCTAAAGAGCCATTTRAAGTTGATGTAAGGTATGATGCTTGTATTCATTGACCTGTTTTTTGGTTTATTTGTAAATTTGTTCATGAATGTATTTTATATCTGTGATTTTATGGCTTTGAGGCGATGTGGAAACCGGTCACGTTACTAGTCCCCCCCCTTCTACCTCCCACCCCTCGTGTGAAATGGATACATTTGCAGTCCTCTCACTTTGTAAAGCCAAAAAACTACTTTGAAATGTTCACCCCTATACTCTTGGAAGAGAGACCTGAAAATGGGTTTTGATAGTGTCTGACTGTAGACTGGTTCAGGGCAGGCATCGTGCCCCCAGGCACCAGGACCACGTTCCCACCTCCATTCCCATATCCCACTGTGGTGGTGACGTCACAGCAGCCCCCCCCCCATCGCACTCTTCCTTCCCGGTCACTGCAGGGCTGCTTTCACTACATGTTTTGACGTTCTTCTCCGTAAGGTACTTGTGATTCTATCTCCCCCTTTTCTGCTTTCCTGGCCTTAAATAGTGTTGATACTGTTTATTTTCTGTGGACTTCGATTTGCCACATATGCCTTATTAGAAAACACATTGAGTGTGTATGTATGTACTGTATTTATGACGACACAAGTGCACACCCACACTCACAATACCCTTACACAATGCTAAAGAGAATGATCTGTACTGAAGAGAGAGCAGTAGAAGTTGTTATTGTTATATACAGGTCACTACTCCTGTCTGCATTGGCTGTTTAAAAGGCACATATCTAAAGCCACCTGATGATTTTATCTCATGTAGTCCAAGTTTTGACAATTGTACAAAATATAATTKTTGATTATTGTGTGACCGTTTCAACCCCTACCCCCTCCCAATGTAGACTTTTTTTTCTTTCTGTAAAATAGTATGCTTAAAGTTTTTGCACAGAATATAATGTTGGACACCGCCATATTTTAATATGTTGATCTTGCTTGCTTATGGGGGTCTCAAGGACGTGAGATGTTTGAGGTACAGTGTGAAGTGTTTTTYAAACCACTTATACTGAAATAAACTTACTGGAAATGTGGCAAAGCCTCATTTTCCTCTTCTTTCTCAGAGAGGATGGATGGATGGATGGATAAAAACAACAACACTGAAGATCTCTGCTTTCTAAAATGTTTATTGAATTATTTTTAGTTGACTTTACTGTCTTTAGTCAATGTCCTTCCAACTTACAAATGTTTTTGATAGAAATAAACAAATCTCCCATCGATCACACACAGTGGCACAGAGTCTCCTCAAAGGCCCTTAACAAAGTGAAGGCAAACGCATAGCCTTGGTTAACCACAGAATGCTATGAGTAAGTCCTTCAGTATTTGGCAGCGCGAGACAGGAAGGAGTGCATGTAAACAGTGAGGTGAAGGGTGTGTCTGTAGAGGCTTTAGAGTACGGATGTCCTGGAGATGAACTGGGATCAGTCTTTAATCAGGCCACTCTCACTGTGGTTTTTGACTCGCGTCTCCTCTTTGCACCCAAAACATTCTGGGGCCGGCCAAAATCTCCTCGCCTTTTCATCCTCCCTCCTTCCTCCAGTCATGCAGAACGGCCACAGCTCCACTGACGCTCATAGGCTTTTATGACTGTTGAGTGAAGGGCATTGTCCACACTCTCAGGGGAACTTCTGGGAAAGAGACAGAGGGGGAGAAACAATCAGTGAGGTCATTACAACTTGTATGCAGGCTGCAGAATTCCCCAGACAGCTCTATGATTAAMTAGAGGCAGGTGTGCTTCTCAGAAGAGTAGCCTGTCAAGCTGGACGTTTTGAAGGTACAAAGTACAGTAATCAATGGAATAGKCGTCCATTAAATAAAAAACAACAACACGATAAGCAGAGCGAAAGAGAGTAATGTCTTTTGTGTTTTTAATCAAAGTTTTGAAGTGCCACTTTAATCAAGTGTACAGATTTATTTTGGGGGGGAAAGTAATTGTATACTTAAATAGTGCTGTTCATGATTTTACTAAGTTTATTTCAACAGGGTCATTAGCAAGAGGCTCTTTACACTTCTTCTATATGTCATGCTTTCAGTATATCAACAGCAGGTCAAACTTCATAAAATATTATAAGACTTAAAGACACTATGGAAGTTGAATTCCTCTCTGATTCAGAGGGGTTGGGTTAAATGCCGAAGACACATTTCAGTTGAATYCATTCAGTTGTGCAACTGACTAGGTATCCCTTTTCCCTAATTGTTTGTTTAATGTTGACTTGACTGTTGGCTGTATGGTTCATATACAGCACATTATCACATACATAATATTTATATCATAAGAAGGTGTGCTCCTTTCTGTCCAATGAGGTATTTCTAGAAAAAATTATTTTGTCCACTTGGGTGACCCCTTTTGGCTCAAGAGCGTCCCCAGAGGCAAATGTTCTGTATGGCCTCATCTTTAATCTCTTTCATTCCTTTGCACCAGATCTTTTGTGTTTCACCTGAAAAGAACTCTCTGACCGTGCCAAAATAAATGCCACAAAACAGTTCATAATCTTGGGACTTCAAACAACACTGATATAGTACAGGGCATTAAATCCTGACAGGGACGTTATCATATATTGCCCAAAGAGTAACCAACAGGGCTGTCTCCCTCAACAAAAATACCCTGTCGGGAAGCGCTGTTGGAAATGTTTGCTTGTCTCCTGTCTCTTATTTCTCTGACTAAACTCGTCTGGTTGTGTTTATTTTCAGATCTGACTTGTCCTGGTCAACCACAGACAGCGGACCCAGACATGCTGTGCTCGGATGAATCCAAGTATATTTGTTGTGTAGGCTACATACAGATGCTTTTAAAAGCTCTTTAAAACAGCGCCCAATGACGATGCACTGTAACAGACTGCTCTCTTTCTTTCTCTCACGCTCTTTCACTCGCTCTGCTCTAAAAAGAAAGTCCATTCCACTCTTAAGTAGCTAAGACGTTCTAAATTGAGCTGCCGTACACCTCTCCATTCTCACCTGTCCATCAAATTCTGAGGGCAGCTCAGACAGAGAGCAGTGACACCACGGAGTGTCATGTTTTCTGCAGTCAGAAAGGKTCCCTCACTTAACTGTTCACAGTAACTGTGCCACCATGCCAGTGTCCTTGGCTTTTTTTGTTTGCCTTTTTAGAGTATAGGGCACCATTTGGGTTCCAGAGAAGCTCTTCTTCCTTCGTCATGCTCAAGGCTACCACTAGAGGTCTCCCGTGTATGGTTTCTGTGCTGTCAGAGAAAGACCTGCTTGTTGAAGAAGTTAATTCCTCCCTATTTCTCTGACTTAATGTTATTTTCTAGTGAATAAGTAATTCATCTCTTTCCAAATTACTATCACTGTTTGTTTGAATACCGGATGTCAATGCACTGAGATAAAACTACGTTGTTCAAGATTTGTGACCATTAGTTATAGATTGGAATATTCCACATCATGGTATCACTATCGACCTTTACAGACAACAATAATCACTAAACAGGGCTTTAAAAATGATCCCAAACGTAAGCTGCCAGGCCCTGACCCTCTTCAACTGGTGTAATTTCATGTCAGTCACAGATTTGTCTCCCTCCCACTCCCCCCTATGGAGTGGACAAGGGGCAGTTGTTCTGTCYGTGACATGTCAGTGCATCGGAGGGAGCAGCGTTGAGGCTGTGGCCTCATATCAGCCCCAGCAGAGGCAACAGTGGGCTCCAGTGTATACTGCAGCCAGGAAACGGCCCGGGACCTGGGAGGATGATG
Organism: Salvelinus sp. IW2-2015; assembly: GCF_002910315.2. NCBI lineage: Eukaryota > Metazoa > Chordata > Actinopteri > Salmoniformes > Salmonidae > Salvelinus > Salvelinus sp. IW2-2015. The sequence goes on along the minus strand of NC_036862.1, from coordinate 15,727,501 downwards.
AGCAGATGCTGGGGAGGAGGGGGGTTTGGAGTTGGGAGGGTGAGCGGGGTAGTCTGGATAAACAGCCCGTACTGTCATGGCCAGGCAGCGTTCACCGTACACAGCACAGACTGGACAGTGCAGAACACACACACATCCCAAGGTTGTTTTAAACCAATAGGTTACCTAGTTCACAAATGTGCCTGTCACAGTTTCGGATGAAAATCTTCAGATTAACAATAGTCAGCCCCATATATAGTCATTTTCCTGGCACCATGGTTCTGAGACTCCCACATTGCTTCTGGTAAGTACTCAAACAACCCTGTTACAAAGTCCTGTAGCCTACAGTACCCCTCTATCGGGCCTCAGGTCGCTAAGGATTCCCACTGGCCAGAGATTTGGGAGGAGGAAACTTGAACAAGTGTTCATTCCTTAGCCTGGAATCTCCTCCAGCAGAGGGCATGCTTGATATAACACCATCTGTGTTGCCTCCTCAACAAGCCATTTATTACTACCACATTACAGTGTTCCAGGACCCAATCAAACTGATAAACATCATTAGTCAACTCCCTTGTCGAATCCTCTTGTATAGAGAGGTGAATGACTGCAAAAGCAAAGAGAAAAGTGTTGTGTCCTGTATGCTGGGAAAGAAAGACTTCAGATATGTGTAGTCCCATAGAGCAGCATAGATGTCTAGTCGAGAGAGAAGGGAGATTTCTTGTTAAGTCACAATTATGTTTTTTATTGTATGATACAGGCTATATTACCCTTTTAATTAATAGAACTTCAAGTTAACAACATTTTTCCACTTTATTATAATTATACAAAATGTACAAAGTAGTGTGGATATATTTGATACATTTTAAARATAACACACAACTGCGAGACGGTACTATTCATGGCATAATTACACATGAGACAAAATTACCAAGTTAAAAGTAACAATCCGCAGGCTTTATTTTAAGATGACAATATCATACACATATAAATACAATTTCTGACCAATATAATAAAACAATATGCCACTGCAGTTATTGAATTTAAAACTACAAATCTAGGCTACCAAGAACACATCTGAGTTAAATTCAGAAGATGGAAACATGACAACATCAGAGTTACTGCTTCCATTTTCTCCGTTTGACTATTAGTTTTGCCTTGAAAGATCAGTTGAGAAAAAATGAGGGAAACATCAAGAGAATGGAGGACGCTATGCTAAGCGCGTTATGATAGCATTACGCCGACAGAATCCAATTGGCGGGAAGAGTGAGCCTCTCATGTATGTCCATGATAACATGTTTACACGCTGCGTGGCTATACGTCCCCATGAACACACACACACTGAGTCATCATCTATTTGACACCGCAATATATATGACACCGTGCCCTTCCTTCATGAAGGACGGAAMGGCATTCTCCTTGAGAGTTCCTCCCCTACCATTATGAAACCTTTAGACACTTCACACAGTGGGCTCTCGTGGCCAATCCAATCAGAGGACCATGGAGGRTCCTGAGTACAACTCAGTTGGAGGTCAGTGATGGGCAGTGAACAGTGTGTGTGTCGGTGTGTGGTCTCTACAGCCACTTGACCAGAGGAAGAGAGTCCACCTTACTCACTTCCCAGGGGTCAAGAGGTCCCTGACCCACTGATTGGTTGGGAGCTAAAAGGTCAATAGGCTGGTCACTGGTGGCTGCTCAAGGTCAAAGACAGGCTTTTGATAGAGAAGGCAGGCGTTGTGGACAGCAAGCCACGGCCATTGTGATCTATTGTGAGCGAACACTGTTAGGGGGAACTGAAAAGGCACTTATCCCCGAGAAACATTTAAATGTCCAGGTTGAAAGAAAGTTATCCTTGTGGATCAGATAATGACATTTTAACTTGCATCAAAGAGTGCCTTGGTATTGTTTTTAGTATGGAAACTTCAGTTTCAGGAGCTACTGCAGGTTTCCATCCATTTGTCTAAAGATTTTCAAGTGAAGATTATAATATTCACATAAAAAGAGATGTACATTTTACAGGCAGCGGTGTGTTTCCATCAAATTGGCTTGTTGCGAATAAAAAGCTGTGCATGATTACGAAGTGCACATAAAAAGCACTTTGTCGTAGGACCACACAACATAGCATCATGTGACTACAAAATTACTGCGACATGATGGCTAATCTATCAACAATTGCGCAAAAACAAATGAGCTGCCATTTGTCACATGATCTATTTCACAGACAAAAAAAGGATCCACCCTTTCAAACTTATTTTGTTTTCGTCAACATTTACGYAAATTTACTGACAATTGCTGTTTCCATCAGGCCTGGCCTGAGTTTTTCATCCGACAGGCAGCCTACRTTTTACTGGCATAAAAAGAGTTGGATGGAAACATGGCTAAGTAAGAAGGTGACATTTCTCTGYCGGTGAATGATGCTCAACTTGTTTTAAGTCCTTGGCTAAGAGATCGATTAATGTCTGAGTATCTGTGTACCCTACCAAGTGGGCAACATTTGGCACAGGACATCATAATGATGTTGCTTTGTAAGTCGCTCTCGATACGAGTGTCCGCTAAATGACTACAATTGGAAGATGTCCTTTCTGGTTGTWAACTTGTTTTCAATAGATGCCTCACCAGATAAGATGTGTAAAAAACATCCGCCTTATGTCATTGCAACCAGTTCTGCCCACTGGGTAAAGTGTTGGGTGAACATTAACATTAGTATTCAAAGCAGATGTCTGCTGGGACTGTCCAGCAGGATAGGACGCTYAAAGCCAAGTTCAAACTTTCAATCACTTCACTCTGCTTTGGGAGACGAGTAGATTGACCTCGTCAGAGAAACACATGGGGCTGTGGTTGTGGTGGTTTAGGTAGAATATTCTGGGTATATTTCCTGGTATTGGTCCATTCCAACTTTCATGCCCTTGAGGTGCCTGTTTCTCCCCCTTATGACGTTTTGGAAATGTTAAACATAACCCCCCCCTCTAGACACTTACCAGATGTTTGACTGTAACCTTTGTATGTTCGTCTTTCACCTTRCTTTATGGCCAGGGTTTCATTCAAAGATGAGTTGGCTCTTATTGTCATGTAATACTGGTTCTATTATGAGTTAACCACTTCTTAGTGTGGAACATGTGTGATACCTATGGTTTTCAGGGAATACAAATGAGGCAAATAGCACCCTTGCATTCTCAACATTTCTAATAACTCCCATCTCTCACACACACACACACACACAATCTTGACCTTTCCAATAAATATACCTTTCAATCCACTTCAGCCCCGAACTCGGCTACCATATTATTTGTGTCTGGATGGCTAGCACTGTCCTGGTGCTGTGTGGGGTTTAATTGGAGGATCATGTAGGTCTTTCTAGCCAATCGGAGAGATTGGTGCTGTTCCTCTCCTAGCAACAAGACTCCCTAGCTGTGCTGTGCTGCTAGCTAACTGACACCTAGAATAACTCCGTTTTTTTCCTTTATTTTTCCTTTCGTTCCGTCTGTCTTTCATTCTTGTTATCCTTGTCAGTTATCTTTCATCAAACATACTGTAGCCATCAACAAAATGTCAATAAGCTGCGTCTGGCCACAGTATAAATAACAGTAGACCTGAGGACACAGGTCCTGACTTGGTGTGTGTCATAAGAGGCATCATTTACTAGTCTTTTCTTTGACTTGAGTGAAACTAAAATCTCATGTACAATTCATCTTTGTCATCGTTTTCTGTAATTTCTTTAAAAGCATTTATCATTGATASAAAGGAGATGAAGTGAATGAGAATAGAGAAATTAAGTCATCTTCCAAGTGAAAGAAAGAGATGGGTAGATGAAACAATAGCCTGCGGTGCAGTCATATTGTGAGATAAAACAATATCATGAGACAGAGAATCTTATTTATATCGCCGCAAAAATGACAGATGTATTTATTTTTGTCCATTTCTGTCTTAGATTCTCCCTCCAACTCCCAAATGGCACCCTATACCATATATGCCTATAATGCATGCCTTTTGACCAGAGCCCTATGGGTCCTGGTCTAAACCAGTGCACTTTATAGGGCATAGGGTACCATTTAAGACTCATTCGAGGTGTGCTACTATGCCGGATGGCGAACACTATCATATTCTCTCCATGGCGACTGCTGACCCCTTTCAGTGCATACTTCCTAATAATAGCGGGCCTGGTCAGGTTGCTATGTTTAGCAAGGTGTCAATGAGTCTCCATCAGGACTGGGGCTAGCTGCCTATCTCCACACAGAGTGGACAAGGTTGAGATGGCTTACCACCTCCTAGCCCTTCTGCTGTTTCAGCATCAAGCTCTGGGATCAACCCTCAGCTCAACATACACGCACAAACACACACACGAGTGACACAAGCCTACCAGACGAGCTAAATAATTTCTATGCTCGCTTCGAGGCAAGTAACACTGAAACATGCATGAGAGCATCAGCTGTTCCGGACGACTGTGTGATCACGCTCTCTGCAGCCGATGTGAGTAAGACCTTTAAACAGCTCAACATTCACAAGGCCGCAGGGCCAGATGGACTACCAGGACGTATACTCRGAGTATGCACTGACCAACTGGCAAGTGTCTTCACTGACAATTTCAACCTCTCCCTGTCTGAGTCTGTAATARCAACATGTTTCAAGCAGACCACCATAGTCCCTGTGCCCAAGAACACTAAGGTAACCTGCCTAAATGACCACCAACCCGTAGCACTCACGTATGTAGCCATGAAATGCTTTGAAAGGCTGGTCATGGCTCACAACACCATTATCCCATAAACCTTAGACCTCAATTCAGACTTAGACCCCACTCCAATTTACATACCGCACCAACAGATCCAAAGATGATGCAATCTCTATTGCACTCCACACTGCCCTTTCACACCTGGACAAAGGAACACCTATGTGATAATGCTATTCATTGACTACAGCTCAGCGTTCAACACCATAGTGCCCTCAAAGTTCATCACTAAGCTAAGGACCCTGGGACGAAACACCTCCCTCTGCAACTGGATCCTGGACTTCCTGACGGGCCGCCCCCAGGTGCTAATGGTAGGTAACAACACATCCGCCACGCTGATCCTCAACACGGAGGCCCCTCAGGGGTGCGTGCTCAGTCCCCTCCTGTACTCCCTGTTCACTCATGACTGCACGGCCAGGTACGACTGCACGGCCAGGCACGACTCCAAAACTATCATTAAGTTTGCTGATGACACAACCGTGGTAGGCCTGATAGCCAACAACGATGAGACAGCCTATAGGGAGGAGGTCAGAGACCTGACCGTGTGGTGCAAGGACAGCAACCTCTCCCTCAATGTGATCAAGACAAAGGAGATTATCGTGGACTACAGGAAAAAGAGGACAGAGCATGCCCCCATTCTCATCGACGGGGCTGTGGTGGAGCAGATTGAGAGCTTCAAGTTCCTTGGTGTCCACATCACCAACAAACTAACATGGTCCAAGCACACTAAGACAGTTGTGAAGAGGGCACGACAAAACCTATTCCCTCTCAGGAGACTGAAAAGATTTGGCATAGGTCCTCAAATCCTCAAAAGATTTTACAGCTGCACCATCGAGAGCATCCTGACGGGTTGCATCACTGCCTGGTATGGCAACTGCTCAGTCTCCGACCGCAAGGCACTACAGAGGGTAGTGCGTACGGCCCAGTACATCACTGGGGCCAAGCTTCCTGCCATCCAGGACCTCTATACCAGTGTCAGAGGAAGGCCCTAAAAGTTGTCAAAGACTCCAGCCACCCTAGTCATAGACTGTTCTCTCTGCTACCACACGGCAAGTGGTACCGGAGCGCCATGTCTAGGTCCAAGAGGCTTCTAAACAGCTTCTACCCACAAGRCATAAGACTCCTGAACAGCTAATCAAATGGCTACCAAGACTACCCCCCCCTCTTTTACACTGCTGCTKCCCTCTGTTATTATCTATGTATAGTCACTTTAATAACTCTCCCTACATGTACATATTACCTCAATTACCTCGACACCGGTGCCCTACACACACACACGCAGACATGTTTTCAATGTTACATATCTGCTTCACATATCTGTGTGGTACAACAGACAAACCATCTATCTATACAAACAACCCACATCCTGAGCACCGTTAATAATACCAGCTTGCTTGGCAACTTAATGAAACAACTGTGAAGCGTGAGAAAGACAAACTTGACTTTTAAACCCCCTGGCTCAAACATGACCTCTTGTGAGAAAACTGGAGAAATCCCAGTAACCCCCCCCATTCAGCTTCCTCCCACTTCCACACTATTGGCCACTTGCCCTGCCCTGGTCATGATTTAAGACATTAATACAGATTTGTTAATATTTGTAAATATTAGTAGATGGCTGTTGGCACTCTACTGAATCGTTTTCACCTCTTTAACACTGTYTCTAACTACATACTTGTTTGCCAAATACCACAGACTCCCTTATGTACGGTGGCCTACTAAGCACAAACCATATATGCATGTACACATTGTTTTACACATATTGTAGATGTAAATGTCTCTTCTGCAATGTCATTGGTGCCTTTTTAGCATAGCCTAAAATGTGAGGCTTCTGAGTTATTATTTTTATTCTCCAATGTTACGGACATCTCCCCAGCATTGGACAAGGCTAGAGGTGTTCTGTAGCTACAGAGACTCCATGTGGCTTAAACCAATACAATCTCTTCCATGTGGCGAGAGGGTTATAYTAAGCCCCATAGGCATCTCTGAGGAGGGTACAAGTTTGAAACTGAGATGTTAACAGCACAGGCACAACCTACTGAGTCGATGTTTTGCTTGCATGAGCGTTTAATGTTCTTTTCCTGTGAACTCTTGTTCCTTTAGTCATTGCGAGGTTCTCTGGTCTTCAAGAGTGACTGTCTGTCCATCCGTCTATTTGTCATCACGCGACATTGGCGACACCTGGAACGGGGTGACTATGGACAGGCACAGTGTAGATCTTGTCATTTCCTCCTGTGATTGAATCGCTCCTCCTCCCAGCACACGGTACACTGGCAACATAAAAGTTTGTTGTTTGAACCGTGGCACCGCTGATCACCTATTGTTCTGGCTCATTAATATCCGTTGCAAATCTGCTTATTCTCCAGATTCCYTCAATACGGCTCGGACAAAGGGATGGTTATTGCAGGGCCCTTCTAAGAACAAAAAACAAATAGCGGTTGCCAACGTGTTTCTTGATTCTCAGGAGCCCCAACAATGGGATTCTTTGTGGGACAGTAGGGGGATTGATGGGCATCGTGCTCTGCAGTGTGGGATGGCTGCAGTGAGTCCACGTCTCTTTCTCCCTTGCTCTCTGGGTTGAACACAGCAGAGTAGCTGCCATTCAAGCCCTTTTTTAGTCCGTCTCACACACAATACCTAAAGCTAATGCTACCATGTTGAGTAAGGCTCTCTCCATCTAAGCTGCAAAGATGGGAAGTTGGGACTGGCAAGATAGCAAAGAGGCTCTAAAATGGCCAAAGATGAAAGATGGCTTGAGTGTGAACCAAAAATACTTGGATAATTTTATTGTGTCATGTCATTTCCCCCCTCATTATCGAATGTGTCCAGAATTGCCACCCGCCAACCCCTCTTTTACGCTACTGCTACTCTCTGTTCATCATATTTGCATAGTCACTTTAGCCATATCTACATACTACCTCAATCAGCCTGACTAACCGGTGTCTGTATGTAGCCTCGCAATTTTTTTATAGCCTCGCTACTGTATATAGCCTGTCTTTTTACTGTTGTTTTATTTCTTTACCTACCTATTGTTCACCTAATACCTTTTTTTGTACTATTGGTTAGAGCCTGTAAGTAAGCATTTCACTGTAAGGTCTACCTACACCTGTTGTATTCGGCGCACGTGACAAATAAACTTTGATTTGATTTGATCTGCCCCTCACTGCCAACTTCCGAAGTTAATGAAAACACAACATTCGCTCTCTCTCTCAGCCCCCCCTCTCTCTGCCCCCCCCTTGCTCTCTCTCCAGCCCTCCGTTACCATTCACTCACTGAGGCCATTACCAAACAGTGTCTGGGGACATGGTTGGGGCGACGGGCATCCTGGGAGAAAAAGTCTCTCTGGTCTGGACACGGTGTCACATTAATCCGTGCCAGCTTCCTTCACATGTCATGACTGGAGGGAAGGAGCCAAACTGGGGCCCCCAGTCCCATGCATAACCATATAGATGGAAACTGTCTGTTGGTGATTGCAGTGACATTTGAATGGATATTCTGTGGCTGCCTGTTGAGCGGAGCGAACCTCCCACATTGGCATGGCATTGGCTGGAAATATGTGCATTCAGATGGCTACTTGACAGGGAAGAGAGACACAGTGCAACATTTTACACAAGATCAATTGAAGACCATTGAAAGATCATAAAATKTTAACACAGAGAAACCCACATTCATATTAGGAAATATTTCCATATATCTTTTTATGAATACTGAATTATTACTGTTTCAGATATAAGTGTTACTGGCTGGGTTGTGTCTCCAAGTGTTTTTGGCTTGCTGGTTTCGAGAAAGAGCTTTGTTTTCAAATAAGGACTATTCTGTCTTTAATGTCTACTTGTTAAATGTTTGTAATGTCTTAATGTAAATGTGATTGTTTGTAATGTCTTTTAAGTTCTGTTGGAACCCGGGAAGATTAGCTGACATTATGGCGTCAGCTAATGGGGATCCTAATAAAAATGCAAATTCAAATTGTAGAGTTTCAAGTAAAGACATTCAGGACTGAAAGATTCTCTGATTGAATGGAATCCCTTCCATCATGTTATGTGTATAAAAAAGAAAATCACGTTATAGACTACTGCAACTGAATGAGGCTGGCTAGTGGCTAGTAGCAGTAGTATGCGAGAAGAAATGTCAATTTTCTGCTCAGCTTAATTTGTTTGAGAATTTCAATCAATCCAATCATATGCAGTGAGTAGAACCTGAACTGTATAGGCCTGACCAATGCTGACATCAACACATTATTAATAGCCAACCCAAAGAGGAATGACAGTCGGACACTTCTTTACATTCTAGAACAGGAAAAGAAACAACCCATTTATTTTTACCCTTTCCAAGTACTCCTATAATAGAAAATGCAAGTGTCTAAAGTTGAGCAACTGGACCTTATTGTGGCAGCTCTATTCTGAGCCTGGGCTAAATTATACAAACCCTAGAGACTAGTGGGTCAGGTGGTCTGAAAGATGTGCATTCCTCAGCAGCACACACACACCCTCCCTGAACCCCCCTGCAGACAGGCATAAGCCCCCATTTCTCTCCTAGACTTTCCCAGCTGCAGGAGATGGAGGCTTTATACCCCAACAAGGACTACGCCCCAAATGGCATCCTATTCTGGTTAAAAGCAGTGCACTATATTAGGAATAGGGAGCCATTTGGGACACAAGCATGATCAGATAGAGGCTCTGCTGCCCCTGATCCTCTTCTGCAGTAGCCATTCTGATAAGGAGATCATCGTAATGACACAACCTCCGGAGTCCATTTGTCGCTCACTCTGATGTTTCGGAACAGTAGGAAATGGGGTGTCTGTTTTTTATACTGTTTTGACAGGAGGTCAAAACAGTGGCTACAGACAGTGAGAAGGCTACAGACAGTGAGAAATCTGAAAACAACACCATAGGTCAGTGCAACCATGCCAGCCATACAGTGGGGCAAAAYAGTATTTAGTCAGCCACCAATTGTGCAAGTTCTCCCACTTAAAAAGATGAGAGAGGCCTGTAATTTTCATCATAGGTACACTTCAACTATGACAGACAAAATGAGATTCCACTCAAATATCGCGGCTGTACGGTTCTAATCGTTTAGCAAGGTGTCATGAGTCCCATCGGGACTAGGGGGCTTAGCTGCCTATCTCCACACAGAGTGGACAGGTTGAGATTGGCTTTACCACCATCCTAGCCCTTCTGGCTGTTTCAAGATCAAGCTCTGGTATACCCTCAGCTCAACATAAACACGCACAACACACACACGAGTGACACAAGCCTACCAACGAGCTAAATAATTCTATGCTCGCTTCGAGGCAAGTAACCTGAAACATGGCATGAGAGCATCAGCTGTTTGAGACGAGTGGTCACATCTCTCTGCAGCGATGTGAGTAAGACGCTTTAAACAGCTCACATTCACAAGGCCGCAGGGCCAGATGGACTACAGGACGTGACTCCTGAGTATAGCACTGACAACTGGCGTGTCTTCATGACAATTTCAAACCTCTCCCTGTCTGAGTCTGTTTCAACATGTTTTCAAGCAGACCACCATAGTCCCTGTGCCCAAGAACACTAAGGTAACCTGACCTAAATGACCACCCAACCGTAAGCACTCACGTATGTAGCCATGAATGCTTTGAAAGCTGTCATGGCTCACACACATTATCCCATAAACCTTAGACCTAATCGACTTAGACCGCTACTCCAATTGTAATACCTGACGCAACAGATCCAAAGATGATGCAAATCTCTATTGCACTCCACTGCCTTTCACACCTGGCAAAGGAACAACTTGTAATGCTATTCGACTAAGCTCGAAGTTCAACACATGCCAAAGTTCGATACAGCTACAGCTAGAACCTGGGACGAAACCTCCTCTGCAAGCTGGATCTGGACTTCTCTGACGGGCCGCCCAGGTTGCTAATGGTAGTAACACTACGCCACGCTGATCGTCAACAACGGAGGCCAATGGTGCGGTTCAGTCCCCTCACTGGTACTCCCTGTTCATCATGACTGCACTAGCGCCAGGTACGACTGCACGGCCCAGGCACGACTCCAAAACTATCATGTAGTTTGCTGATGACCAACACGTGGTAGGCTTGATAGCCAACAACGATGAGACAGCCTATATGGGATGGAGGTCAGAGACCTGACCGTGTGGTGCAAGACAGCAACCTCTCCTCAATGTGATCAAGACAAGGAGATTATCGTGGATACAGGAAAAGAGGACAGAGCATGCCCCCATTCTATCGACGGGGCTGTGGTGGAGCAGATTGAGAGCTTCAAGTTCTTGGTGTCCACATCAACCAATCAAACTAACATGGTCAAGCAACTAAGAAAGTTGTTGAAGAGGGACGATCAAAACCTATTCCCTCTCAGGAGATGAAAAGATTTGGGATGGTCTCAATCCTAAAAGATTTTACAGCTGCACCATCGAGAGCATCCTGACGGGTTGCATCACTGCCTGGTATGGCAACTGCTCAGTCTCCGACCGAGGCACTACAGAGGGTAGTGCGTACGGCCCAGTACAATACTGGGGCCAAGCTTCCTGCCATCCAGGACTCTATACCAGTGTCAGAGGAAGGCTAAAAGTTGTCAAAGACTCCAGCCACCCTAGTCATGACTGTTTCTCTGACTACACACACGGCAAGTGGTACGGGAGCGCCATGTCTAGGTCCAAGAGGCTTCTAAACAGCTTTACCCACAAGATAAGACTCCTGAACAGCTAATCAAATGGCTACAAACTACCCCCTCATTTTACACTGCTGCTACCCTTGTTATATTCTATGTATAGTCACTTTTAATAACTCTCCTACATGTACATATTACCTCAATTACCTGACACCGGGCCTCTAACACACACACACGCAGACATGTTTTCAATGTTACATATCTGCCTCACATATCTGTGTGGTACAACAGACAAACCATCTATCTATACAAACAAACAATCTGAGACACGTTAATTACAGCTTGCTTGGCAACTTAATGAAACAACTGTGAAGCGTGAGAAGACAAACTTGACTTTTAAACCCCCTGGCTCAAACAATGACCTCTTGTGAGAAAACTGGAGAAATCCAGTAACCCCCCCCATTCAGCTCCTCACTTCCCACTATTTGGCCACTTGCCCTGCCGCTGGTCATGATTTAAGACATTAATACAGATTTGTTAATAATTGTAAATATTAGTAGATGGCTGTATGGCACTCTACTGAAGTGTTTTCACCTCTTAAACACTGTTTCTAACTACAACTTGTTTGCCAAATACACACAGACTCCCTTATGTACGGTGGCCTACTAAGCACAAACCATATATGGCATGTACACATTGTTTTACACATATTGTAATGTAAATGTCTCTTCTGCAATGTCATGGGCCTTTTTAGCATAGCCTAAATTGTGAGGCTTCTGATTATTATTTTTATTCTCCAATGTTACGACATTTCCCCAGCATTGGACAAGCTTAGAGGTGTTCTGTAGCTACAGAGACTCCATGTGGCTTAAACCATAACAATCTCTTCCATGTGGCGAGAGGGTTATAATAGCCCTCGGCATCTTTGAGGAGGGTAAAGTTTGAAATGAGAGATGTAACAGCAAGGCACAACCTACTGAGTCGATGTTTTGCTTGCCATGAGCGTTTAATGTTCTTTTCTGTGAACTCTTGTTCCTTTAAGTCATTGCGAGGTTCTCTGGTCTTCAAGAGTGACTGTCTGTCCATCCGTCTATTTGTCATCACGCGACATTGGCGACGACTGGAACGGGGTGACTTATGCAGGCCAGTGTAGATCTTGTCATTTCCTCCTGTGATTGACGTACTCCTCCTCCCAGACAACGTCAGAACACTGAACATAAAGAGTTGTTGTTGAACCGTGGCACCGCTGATCACTATTGTTCTGGCTATAATTCTCGTTGCAAATCTGCTTATTCTCCAGATTCCTCAATACGGCTCGGACAAAGGGAGGTTATTGCAGGGCCCTTCTAAAACAAAAAACAAATGCGGTTGCCAACGTGTTTTTTGATTCTCAGGAGCCCCAACAATGGATCTTTGTGGGACAGTAGGGGGATTGATGGGCATCGTGCTCTGCGATGTGGGATGCTGCCAGTGAGTCACGTTCTTTCTCCCTTGCTCTCTGGGTTGAACACAGCAGAGTAGTGCATCAAGCCCTATTATTATCACGTCTCACACACACAATACCTAAAGCTAATGCTACCATGTTGAGTAAGGCTCTCATCCATCTAAGCTGCAAAGTATGGGAAGTTGGGACATGGCAAGATAGCAAGAGGCTCTAAAATGGCCAAAGATGAAAGATGCTTGAGTGTGAACCAAAAATACTTGGATAATTTATTGTGTCTTGTCATTCCCCCCTCATTATCGAATGTGTCCAGAATTGCCCCCGCCAACACTCTTTAACGTACTGCTACTACTCTGTTCATCATATTTGCATAGTCACTTTAGCCATATCTAACATACTACCTCAATCCAGCCTGACTAACCTGTTTATTGAGCTAGACATTTTTATAGCTGTACTGTATATAGCCTGTCTTTTTACTGTTTTTATTTCTTACCTACCATTGTTCACCTATATACCTTTTTTGTACTATTGGTTAGAGCTGTAAGTAAGCGGTAAGTTTACCTAATTATCAAGCGCACGTGACAAAAATTGATTTGATTTGATCTGCCCCTCACCGCCAACCTTCCAAGTTAATGAAAACAAACATTCGCTCTCTCTCTCAGCCCCCTCTCTCTGCCCCCCCTTGCTCTTCTCTCCAGCCCCGCACATTCACTCACTGAGGCCTTACCAAACAGTGTCTGGGGACATGGTTGGGGCGACGGGACTCCTGGGAGAAAAGTCTCCTGGTCTGGACACGGTGTCACATTAACCGTGCCAGCTTCCTTCACATGTCATGACTGGAGGGAAGGAGCCAAACTGGGGGCCCCAGTCCCATGCATAACCATATAGATGGAAACTGTCTGTTGGTGATTGCAGAGTGAATTTGAATGGATATTCTGTGGCTGCCTGTTGAGCGAGGCGAACCTCCACATTGGCATGGCATTGGCTGGAAATAATGTGCATTCAGATGGCTACTTGACAGGGAAGAGAGACACAGTGCAAACTTTACACAGGATCAATTGAAGACCATTGAAAGATGCATAAAATATTTAACACAGAGAACCACATTCATATTAGGAAAATATTTCCATATACTTTTATGAATACTGAATTATTACTGTTTCAGATATAAGTGTTACTGGCTGGGTTGTGTCTCAAGTGTTTTTGGCTTGCTGGTTTCGAGAAAGAGCTTTGTTTTCAAATAAGACTTATTTCTGTCTTTAATGTCTACTTGTTAAATGTTTGTAATGTCCTTAAGTAAATGTGATTGTTTGTAATGTCTTTTAAGTTCTGTTGGAACCCGCGGAAGATTAGCTGACATTACTGGCGTCAGACTAATGGGGATCCATAAATAATGCAAATTCAAATTGTAGAGTTTCAAGTAAGACATTCAGGACTGAAAGATCTCTGATTGAATGGAATCCCTTCCATCATGTTATGTGTATAAAAAAGAAAATCACGTTATAGACTACTGCAACTGAATGAGGCTGGCTTAGTGGCTCAGTAGCAGTAGTATGCGAGAAGAAAGTTCTTGCTCAGTTAATTTGTTTGAGAATTATATCCAATCATATGCAGTGAGTAAGAACCTGAACTGTATAGGCCCTGCACAATGCTGACATCAACCATTATTAATAGCCACCAAAGAGGAATGACAGTCGGACACTTCTTTACATCTAGAACAGGAAAAGAACAACCCATTTATTTTTACCCTTTCCAAGTACTCCTATAATAGAAAATGCAAGACTAAAGTTGAGCACTGACTATATTAGCAGCTCTATTCTGAGCCGCTAAATATAATAAACGAGACTAGTGGGTCAGCGTTAGAAGTGCATTCCTCAAGCAGCACACACACCCCCCTGAACCCCCTGCAGACAGGCATAAGCCCCCATTTCTCTCCTAGACTTCCCAGCTGCAGGACGATGGAGGCTTTATACCCCAACAAGGACTACGCCCAATGGCATCCTATTCTGGTTAAAGCAGTGCACTATATTAGAGAATAGGGAGCCATTTGGGACACAAGCCATGATCAGATAGAGGCTCTGCTTGCCCTGATCTCTCTCTGCAGTAGCATTCTGATAAGGAGATCATCGTAATTGACAAACCATCGAGTCCATTTGTCGCTCCTCTGATGTTTCGGAACAGTAGGAAATGGGGGTGTCTGTTTTTAACTGGTTTTGAACAGGAGGTCAAACAGTGGCTCAGACCGTGAGAAGGCTACAGACAGTGAGAAATCTGAAAACACACATAGGTCAGTGCAACACTGCCAGCCATATGTAACGGTGGTGTGTGTGTTTTAATTGCTGTCTCTCTGATGGGAAGCAGCAGTTGGGAGGGGGGGGGGGGGGGGGGGGTTTGGACTGGAGAAAAGACTGCCCGGTCTCCACTAATGTAACTGAATA
>NC_036862.1:15687806-15711766 GCF_002910315.2 Salvelinus sp. IW2-2015 | reverse complement strand
TCCCTAATGTACTGAACTTGTGATTGGCTGGGATTTCTGACCGCATACCTGATACTGACTCACCTCTAATGGCCTTCTTCCTGTAGTCAGGCTCAGACAGGGCTCCTTTCTCCCTTTATCTCTCCCAACCTCCTTGTTACAGAGATCAGGTTGCAAAAAGGAAAAGCCGACTGACCGCCTCTGCAACTCTCCTCCCCTACTACCCTCTCTCTCCGTGTCGCTCTCCTTCTCTCTCTCTCTCTTTCTCACTCTCACTCTCACTCTCACTCTCACACACTCTCACACACACACACACACACAAAAGATGGCTGCTAGGAAAATTACAGAAGACAAGAGTCTCCTGTATCCTGATTATGAGTGTAGAAGTGTAGCCTACCCAATGAACATAGGTGGCATTTTGTTGAAAGTGGAAGAAGAGAAGAAAATAAATGAGAAGAGGTGAGACAAGTTGCACAAAGCCACAGTGTCCTCCTCATCCCCCCTTCCTCTCCTCTCTATACCATAACTTATGAGCTGCATGTGGCCTGCTGGGAGAGAAAGTGCTATCGCTGGTGCCTCTGCTGCGAGGGGCCAGGTGTTGCTGGGTGCCGATTCTCAATGTCATTGGTGATGTGAGAGGACAAAGGCTGTATTGAGGGCCCAGGCAGAGGGCTAGGAGCAGTGGGATAGTCTTACAGAAAAGCCTGTGTTTGTGCCAGGGCTCCCCCTAGTACACAACAGCCACTGTGTTCTGTTCCTTCGCTCCCAGCTTTGTCCTCACGCTCATCCCCCCCCACCCCCTTTTTTTGTTTAGAACAGGTAGCAACAGAAGCCTCACATCTAGGGCGTAGATGAGCGGGACAGATAGGCAAGTGTTAAGAACACAGTTCGGGTTCATTCTAGACCGGGCTAAGCGCGTTCTGACAAAGGGCTGGAACAGCTGGGAAACACACCGACTCCATCTACACCGTTAGCCATTCAGAAGACACCTGGTCTACAGAGAAAGCTCCACAGATATTCCTATGATGTCTAAACAGAGACTCAAAGAGCCAAACTGTTGCTCAAACGAATTGGTCTCTGAACAGAAATGTTTGTAGCACTTTTTCCTGTGAAGGAATTTCCTAGCAAAAAGATTGGCTGCCAAACCTTGTGTACCAGTTTGGGCACGAGGATGACCTAAGACAAGTCATATGATATGATATGTAATACACTGGTATTGTCTTATTGAACTGTGAGGACAAAAGAGGTCAAAAGTTGCATTTTCCACAATGTTAGTTAGTCCATTCAAGTCCATTCYCTTCCCTGAAAGTAAAAATAAATAAATAAACGCTTTGCTTTCTGCAAAACAATTTACAATGCTCCCTTATTGAAATAAAAGTCCACAACTTTGGTCTCTATTCAATCCGTATAGCGGAAGTTTAAAGGCGTTAGCGGAGACTGCATCACACTAAGAGCTGCATATGACGGCTCGATTGAGAATTAACTTAACATTTCTGTCACGCAATCTGTAACGCTTCAGCCCCACCTCCTCGTAAACTCATGACAAAAACTATCATGGATGAAATGGATGAAAAATAATAGAATATGCACACGCACACGCGCCGACATGTCCGGCCCCATCTGTATGAGGCGGTAGATACGAGGGCCAGTATGGTCATCCTCTAGAAGGGATGTGAGCTGCCTTGTGGATGAAAACAGAGATGTGATAATGAGGGCCTTGCCCAGCAGCACAGAAAAACATCCTGTCCTTCGCAAACTGACAAGTCATCAGAAAGCAGGCGCAGCAGCTGGCAACAGTGGCCCCCTCCCAGTCTCCCAGAGACAGAGACACAGTTCCTCTCCTTCGTAGATGTCTTTTTATCTTTCTCTCTCCCTCTCTCCATCTGCTCTGCCCTCTCTTTATACACTAGCTAATTAACCTGTGTGTGTGTGTGTGTGTGTGTGTGTGTGTGTGTGTGTGTGTGTGTGTGTGTGTGTGTGTGTGTGTGTGTGTGTGTGTGTGACATCATCCATGATATGACTGACTCTCCTGGTCTCTCTTCCTCTCCTAGTGCTGGAAGCAGTGTCAGCCCTCTCTAAACCAAACTATCAAAACACAACCAGAAACCGTCTGTATCCCAAAGCTGCTTTGCGCAGTAAATAAAGCCCAAATCTCTATTTAAGCTCAATGTGCCAGAGATGATCTCAGACTGGCTGTGCATCAGGAGAGAGAACATCCTGGGTGMCAGATAGACAGAGGGAAATGGGAAATTAGACAAAGAAGAAAGGATGAACGTGAAACATTGCATCAGGAGTACACACGACTGCACACCCACATAACCAAAGCGCATGCAAGCGCGCAACACATGCCAGAGGACACACAAACACACACACGCATAAATATCCATACCCATGATTAATAAAAGAATGGATTGCGTGAAGCTGAAGTCAATGTCTTCCTCAGACAGATATTGCAACAAAACTACATTATTGAGACAATGTATTTTGCTGAATAAAAGCAGATTTGGGTGAGGGGGCGAGAGGGAGGTGGTTGCAGTAGTGAGAAGGGGTGTGGGACGAGGGGTGTGGGGGACAGGAGAGAGGGGGGGGGGGGGGTTGGATAATTCAAACCATCACAGAACTAGTGTTCATTCTATCTATTGTTCATGCCTCTGTAGTGTGTAGAGGACCTTCAGATAAATGAAATGCTCCTTTTCCCTTTTCCTTTTTTTTGACTTGGAGGAGATTCTCCTTGGATCTTATCGATTTTCCTCACTGATACTGCATCCCGCAACTTCGTTACACACATAACACCATCCACACACACATCACACACACACACAACACGACACACACGCTGTACGGTTTGTTTTACTATCCTTGTGGGACCGAAGGAGACAATAGATTTCCCTTCAAAATCCTATTTTAACCCTACCTCTAAAACTGAAACCTTAACACTTATCTTAACCCCAAAACTCTAAAACTAACCCCTACCTAACACTAACCGTAATTGTAACCCTGAAACCAAAGTGTAACCCAATCCTAAACCTTTAGCCTAAAATAGTCAAAATTGTCCCCTGTTTGACTATCCAAGGATTAGTCAAGCCAAACACACTTATTAGTACACACACACACACCACACACACAACATCACACAACACTACCACACACACACACACACACAACACACACACACACAGTATGATCTTGCACACTACACACACATTCACACACGAGCGCACTACACACAACACAACATCACACACACACACACACACACACACCACACACGTATAACCTGCAAGATAGCCAGTGGCTTGGCCTTTCCTACAGTATAGTGGCACAGCAGACTAGTTTGCCTTTCCAGAGAATTCTGAGGGTGGTGTTTTAATATCCCATGCTGCTTTGCACCCTCACATTTCACACTGCAACATTAACAGGAGCTGACACAGAGGATTCAACGTAGACAGCTGGAATGCCTGGGCCTTTTGTGCAGCGTGGATCTCAGCCAAAAGCCTTCGTTCGGAGGCCAAGAGAGACCTGGGAAAAAMACTTCTCCTTGGAAATAAACACAAAACTGTCCAAGAGGAAGGAATGTGCCACTGGCGAACAAATGGAGCCGGGAGGGACTGTGCAGTGACCGGACAGCACCATGCAGGACAGGAGGCTGCTCTGCTGGGCTCGGCAAGCTGGGCTGGAACACTGTGTCTGAGAGCTCCGACCTCTAACCTGTGGACCAACAACCACTCACACTATGAGAATGCATAGMCATTATGATAATTTCACGCACATATTGATCGCCTCAATTCCTACAGTATTCAGTGAGAACAAGAAGGGACAAGCATATTCTATGTCTTGAAATATGATACAACAAAAAACATAGGTCAGATACTACTGGCATAAAACAGTTCACTGTGAGATAACACATCAATTATGTAAACACTGCATCTCCAAWATAAAAATATTTAATCAAATGTGAATAAAACAGATACATGACATATCAGCATGATATTAGGAAAACATCTAGAAGTACCGCTAGCCTATAGAAACAACTGAATGGGATAACAGAAGAACTGCGCATAGTGGGAGTCGARGAATGAGTGTGAATGAGGTGAGCTTTGTGTGTGTCTCCGTGCGTGTCCCTGTGTGTGTTAATGTGTCTGTCCCTGTCCCTGTGTGTGTGTCTGTGTGTCCCTGTGTCTGTCCCTGTGTCTGTGTGTGTCACTTGTGTGTGTGTGCATTCCCAGCATAGAGCAGGGAGCCCCGCCCCTCCTCCCAAGGGATCAGAACAGTGACTCAAACACCTGGCCTGTTGTTCCTGGTCAGGGTTGGCAGGGCAACACAGTTCTAAAGCTTAGGATGGGAGACACACTTGAGGAATCTCAAACTTAGTGAATGTGTGGGCATGTGCATGTGTTTCTGTGTGAAAGTAGTGCAGTGATAAATGTGTCTTTGAATTGTAGCATATACTTTTGATGTAATCATAGATCCACTTTCTACTTGACTGATATTGTTAAGGGCAACACACCTGACAAAGCATACATGTACGTGCACTACTACTGCTAAACGCATCCAATAAAAGACAGGTCAATAAAAATAYGGAAAATGATGTTCTCCAAAATGGGATGGCACAGAGACAGCTTGTTGAAGGATCTCCATGGTAACCCCTCCCCAGTCTAGTCAAGGCTCACGAGCAGTTTGTTTGTATAGGCTGGCTAGTTCCGGAACGTATTCCCCCCATGCTAATTGCCTTCAAATGCCAATGGCTCATTGCACTCAGCTAGTATCACCCAGTCAGCCATCGCATATATCACCACAGCAGCAATCTTTCACTTTTCATGGATTCACATATCCCCCCTTCACACACCCACACACGGCGAGGTAATCTGTCTGGGTAGATAACATCKTTATCCTTACAGTACTGCCGGCTCTGAATGGCTAAACATGGGTGTAAATATATTATTTTTTATCATGATGCAAGGAAAAGGATTTGGTTGGAGTTCTTATTGTGCTGATGGTCTGAGATGTGTAGTTTTCTGATTCTGGAACGCATTGGAAAGTCATTGTCATTTGACCATGGTCTTTTGTTGGAAATTGTTGCGGGCAATTTCAAATGTGTTTCAAAATTGTATTCATATTGTTTTACTACCTTAGAAGCCTAAGTAATATTAGTAGCCTATACAGAATCTAACAATGYTTCATACTGTTAACTATAATTACATTGTTCGATTTAATACTGTTAACTATAATATCATGTTTTGATTTTGCATGATGTGTTTCTAAAATTTTAAGTACAATTCTGAATTAGGAAAAAGAATTAAACCTATTCTCTGTGTGTGTAAATCTATAGAACCCAAGCTATAACCCTAACCCCAAACCAATTTTCTATATTTTCTTAATCCATGAGAGCAGTCATAAATTGACCAATTTACCTGTAGGCTCTCAGCAGCTTTAGCTATATTTTTGGTTTGGTGCAGCACTGTAGCCTTAATACAGRGGTGTCCGCTCTCTACTATGTTCCTCCCTCAGGGTTTTTGGCATGYAGGGACTTCGAGGGGATTTACATTTCCCTGGCAACTTCAATTTCAACTACAAAAGCAAAAAGACACCTCTGTAAGGGGATGGGGGGTGAAGAGGGATAATGATCATGTTATCTAATTAATTGTTTACACTTATCTCCCACACAATTTTTTCTTATTTTCACATATTTCCCATAGGGAGAAATGGGTTTTCACACATTTGTAGGCTATGCCAAAAATGAAATGAGACACAGGTAGTAGCTATAGATGTAGAATCTTAATTTGATCACCCTGTTGCAGGATAAACTTTCCTGCAATGCAGCACATTTTTTTACTTGTTGTGTGTTTAAGGTTTCAGAAGGTTTCTTAAATTTAATTTCCACTTTGAAATTTCAGACTTGATTTTTCCTTACGAAAAATTTAGCAACTTCTACAAAAGTGTCCATTACTTATAATCCACATAATAATTCACATTTCCTGTTGCTGCAGGATTATGTTCCTGCTGTAGTGAACTGGCTCAAATTAAGATCCTATATCTGTAACTCATTGTTTGGCAATTTAAATGATGTGTGGCTTTTGTCTCTATCTTTAGATTTAAAAAATGCAACTTGGGCCTCCTGAGTGACGCAGTGGTCTAAGGCACTGCATTATAGTGCTAGAGGTGATACTACAGACCTGGGTTCATTTCCGAGCTGTGCCACAACCAGAGTCCCATAGGACAGCGCACAATTGTCCGGGTTTGGCTGGGGGGCTTTACTTGGCTCATCACGCCCTAGCGACTCCTTGTGGCAGGAAACACAAAGTGTTTCCTTTCAAATGGTACCAAGAATATGCATATCCTTGCCTCAGGGCCTGAGTTACAGGCAATTTGTTTTGGGTATTTGGGAAAAAAAGGGGCGGATCCTTTTAAGAATCGATGGGAAAATGTAAATAAGATGGGATCATGTAAGATAATGTAAATAAGATGGGATCATGTAAGAAAATGTAAATAAGATGGGATCATGTAAGAAAATGTAAATAAGATGGGATCATGTAAGAAKATGTAAATAAGATGGGATCATGTAAGAACATGTAAATAAGATGGGATCATGTAAGAAAATGTAAATAAGATGGGATCATGTAAGATAATGTAAATAAGATGGGATCATGTTAAGATAATGTAAATAAGTTGGGATCATGTAAGAAAATGAGAATAAGATGGGATCATGTAAGAAAATGAAAACAAAATGGGATTATGTAAAATAATGTAAATAAAATGGGATTATGTAAAATCATGTAGATAAGATGGGATCATGTAGGAAAATGTAAATAAAATGGGATTATATAAAATAATATAAGTAAAATGGGATTATGTAAAATCATGTAATATTTACATGTAAGAACATGTAAATATGATGTAAGAACATGTAAGATTGCATCATGTAAAATAATGTAAGATAACATGGGATAATGGAAGATAATGGAAAATAAGATGGAAACATTTAAGACAATGTAAGTATGATAGGATCATCAAGATAATGTAAGTACTGTGTGAAGAACCATTAGCTAGAACTGAACATGTCACTTTGCGCCCAGTAGGATATTATAGAGTGTGGCATAGCCTAAACGCAAAGTGGTGTACAGTACATTCTGAAGGTTGTTTACAGTACATGAGGCACTTGTGGTTACGTTGTTTTCATGCCTGTGGTGTGCGGGCACAAGCCTAACCGATAAAAACGTCTTAAATTGTACTTATCTCTGCGGGGAAAAGTTGAAAGGAAAGAGGTTGCTTGGTAACTAAATTGCTAATGACTCAAACCTTCTAGGCAAAGAGTGTTCATGTACAGTAGTTCTATCCAATGTTATCTATATAACCTGTAAGATGAGTGCTTGTATGGATGTCAGAAAWGACTCGCCTGTGGCACCCATTGTGATACTATCAAGCTGTGCAGCTCATGAGAAAAGAGAAAATCACCGCCCTCCCACAAACAAACACAAACACAAACTAACGCTAACTGATGAAAACAGTAGATTAACAGTAGAAGCGGTTTTGATGTCATTATCTCAACAGATTCATTGGTGGCGTTGAGTGTGGATTGTAAGTGATTTGTTTGGCTCATGTCAGTAGTGCATGGTGGTAGCAACACCAAAGGCAGTGAGTTCAATTCCCACTGGGGCCACCCAAATGCATGACTGTAAGTTGCTTGGGATAACATTTTATATATTAGTAAATGTTTTCACTAGGCTTTGATATTTACTTTTCATGTGGTATTTTYGCACTAAACATACAGTACAGAAGGCACATACAATTTAGCCTGAGGTTTAATAGATAACAACAGTAATACATAGGACACATATAGCACTTTCCTATAGACTGAAAKATMTWRCTTTAGATATGCARTTACTGTAKCATTCACTATGAACACGATTAAACAGCCACTGTATATAGGCTACTGTAACTAACCACATTATATCAAATCMACTTTTTACTGTGAAAAGGCAGAGTTGAGGTTTCTCATAGGCTAATTATCTTGTGTCACATATAACAATGTACTCATTCCCAGTCGGTATTAGATAGAAAGTCGCCTGTGGGGAAAACAACCTGTAGTTACCTAGGTTACCCCATTGGCTCACAGCAAAAACTTGACATTTTTRWAATGTAATTTTCTTGCTGTCTGCTTGTTTTAGTCAATTACAAAACTACATTTAAGAAAAGTACAACATGTCTAAAGATTACTTTTCAAAATGTCCTGCTCCCGAGCGTTCTCACTACTTAGAAACTGACTATACTAAACAAGTTGAATGTCTTACCTGTGATGAAATGTTTTCCACACACACAGCTACATATAGRCTACATGGACAKCGGGTCCCCACATTTCCCACTCTCCCACTCCGAATAGCCTGAAGCCACAGGGTTCTACTCGCAGGTTATATTTCCCTACGTGGGAAATTGCAAACCACAGGTCGGGATTTTTGACCTGGTTACATGTACATTGAACAACAAAAGCAGCTTTTCGGCATGTTTTATTTTTGTATATGACAAAAAATCGACAACGAAGTTGGCTCTTTTACAATGGAGTTCAATAGGAAAGAATGTTTGCTTTCCCCAATTTGTGGGTGTGGTCTAGGGAAACTCATTATTACTTGAATAATTTACTCAGAGTGATTAGTCACAAATAAGGAACATTCTAGCAGCATGTGCGCAGCATTCTAAACTGCATGTCAAACTACTGCAGAGATCATTAACCAAACATGTTTTAGCAACATTAGTCCCCATACCACATATGAAAGGCCCTGCAAAGAATCTGTTAAAGTGTAGATTTACCCATTTTCCAAATGAGCCTTGATGTTTGAATCAGAGTGCAGCATGGTGCAGCATGTAGTTACTGTAGCGTTACAGGGACATACGGTAAACTACAACACTCTCATTAGAGCCACCTTAATACCACTGGAGAATGGAGCTGTTCATTCATTCAGTGTTTGGCTCAGATTTGGCTTTGTTTCATATTGTTTCATGTTATCCCTGCATGACAGCTTAAATGCAGGCCTCCCAGAAGGAGATAATAAGCTTTACAGTATGTGCTACTTGAGCACCTGTGTTCAAGCCCAATTTCAGCTGAATAGGAGCTTGGCTCTCCTCTCTYTCTAATAACCCTCCATGTGCAGCACAGCTCTCCTCTATGGACAGACCCCCAGCCTATTCACCTGCTGGAGCTCTTGGGGCTCCCCTGTCCTCCCCTGTCTCTGGGCTTTGTCTTAAGATAAATAGGTGACATTCTCACAGATAACTCCTAGTCGCCCGGGTATTTGTTGGTGCAGTGACTCGGCCATATAGCTGACATATGGCATGGTATTCTCCATTTCGGAACAGGACTTTTTTGTGCCTGTCCAGCTACGATGGCTCAGTGATCTGCCACCCGCCTGCCCTAATGAAGGATGTCCCTCCAAGTCAGCGGGGTGACAGGGTCAGTGGCGTGTCGGCAGGATGCAGGGGCAACGCCACCACGCCCCACTTTGAAGTCTTGGCCGTGGCCCAGTCACGCCTGTCCACTCCGCTCTCGGCTCAGGGAGGTGACTCGGTGGGACTTCGGCAACCTCCTTTAAGAGGGGCCCGGTTTGAAGTGAGGGACCCCCTGCTGCACACAATGAATAGAGAGTTATATACCTTTGCTGACGGCCGTTTGTGCAGTGGCCCGGGGAGAGAGCAGAGAAAAAAAGAATCGCAGGAAGGGGAGAAGAAAGTGTGCTCTAGAACTTGGCTATTGCTATTTCCTCTGATTCGGTTCCACTGTATATATTAACTAGCCTGCTGCTTCATTACAGCCAGAGCCGTGCTTGGGCTATGTTGAATTGTGGCGGTAACAAGTAAAGAGAGAAAAATTGTTCCATTCAACTAAAAMAAATTTGCTTTCAAGGCAATAGAGGTGAAATTAATTGAGGGTACAGTGTACAGATCACACATACAAGTACATCCAGAAAGATTCAAAAGATCCCAACTCTATGTGCTGCGACTTGTACAGTATGTACTTTCAGTGGTTGGTATGTTAACATCACGGACCATGTTACTTCTCACTGCTCCCTGTCCCCTCCAGACATCGCCTTCTGCCGCGGTATAATGTTTCAGACTCTACCGAACCTCTCGGACAATGCTGCCTCGCTTGGCTAACGCATTGTTTGCTGTGTGGGAACCTGCTTCCTTTATTAATAAACAGAAGAGACAGCCTTGCCTCTTACACACCCGCCTATTTCACCACTACTCCGCAGACATAATAAGACTCTTATAGRATGGGGGAGGAATGAAAGAGAGAGAGAGGAAGAAAGTTGCACACTCTTAAGACTTCAATGGTTCGACCCCCTCCACCTTCTCCTCCTTCACTGCACACACATTTATCTTCTCGGGCTCCTTTTGAACCGGACCGGCCAGAGATTACCACACACAGTATTCACAACTCTGCTTTGTCCGCACACACACACACACACACACACGCACGCACGCACACGCACACACGCACACGCACACACGCACACACACACACACACACTCACACACACACACACACACTCAGTTACTTACCTCCCCAGGTAAGTGACCATAAATCTTTTATCCAAAGCTGTTTACATTTATAGTTAATACTTATTTACAATCACATAATTTCGCATCCAAACAAGCAATCAATATATGGTTTAAAAAGTTATGTTTTATGTATACAGTAGCAGTAGAGAACTTTAGGATTTAGTTATTGGTTCACTTCAGTTAGTGAGTCAATGTCTTATCACGATATTCACTGTTATGTCAGACATCTTGGGAAACTACAGTATATCAGTCTTCACACTGCTTGAAACACATAGCTTGTGCCAGGTCTTTAAATCAGAAGCATCACCTCTGTTTGTTAGAATCCTCTATGACACACACAGTTTTCAAAAGTTACTTTTTCAAAGTGCCTTGCTATAGCAAGGTAAGGGTGATGCCAAGGGCCAAGTTCATTYGCAATCCTCTTACCATAACCCATATAATAAAATAGATTTTAGAAATATGCCCCTGAAGGTGCAGTTTCATCCAGGGCTTGATTTAATCTGTATTTCTGATTGAGATGATATATGCAGCGTTTACCATGAATGCAGTCTCCGCGAACSCTGGAGCATTGACTTTAAATTTCAATTGRGCTATAGCTAGAATCTGTGAAGTCTATGGTCTTATTCAGTGCAGTCATTGTGACCTAGGACACCAGGTAAAGATGGCTGATGCTCCACGGACTTAATATGATGTCCGAAAGGGTTGTTGTCAATTCCATGATAACTGAATTGGACATTACATTTATCGATAAGTGTCATACATCGGTGTCATAAAATGTAGCAACACAACTAAAGCTTTGAGAATCCATCCCCATTCAATCCATCCACAGACCATGTCTACTGTGAAAGGCAGTAGACTTATGACTTATTCCACCTTGTGTTGTTACAGCTTGAATTCAAAATGGATTAAATAGATTTTTTTTTCTCTCACCCATCTAAAAACAATATGCCATAATGACAAAGTGAAAACATGATTTTAGGAATCTTTGCACATTCATTGAAAATTAAATGCAGAAATATCTAATTTAAATAAGTATTCACACCCCTGTGTCAATACATGTTAGAATAACCTTTGGCAGTGATTACAGCTGTGTCTTTCTGGGTAAGTCTCTAAGAGCTTTGCACACCTAGATTGTACAATATTTGCCGATTTATTATTTTCAAAATTATTCAAGCTCTGTCAAACTGGTTGTTGATCATTGCTAGACAACCATTTTCAAGTGTTGCCATAGATTTTCAAGCGGATTTAAGTCAAWACTGAACATTCACTGTCTTCTTGGTAAGCAACTCCAGTGTTGATTTGACCTTGTGTTTTAGGTTATTGTCCTGCTGAAAGGTGAAWTAATCTCCTAGTGTCTGGTGGACATCTCCCCTCTAGGATTTTGCCTGTGCTTACTGTAGCTCCATTCTATTTGTTATTTATCCTGAAAAAAACTCACCAGTCCTTAACAATTACAAGCATACCCATTACATGATGCGTGGGGGCAGGTAGCCTAGTGGTTAGAGCGTTGGGCCTGTAACCAAAAGGTTGCTGGATCGAATCCCTGAGCTGACAAGGCACAAATCTGTTGTTCTGCGTCTGAGCAAGGCAGTTAACCCACTGTTCCCTGGGTGCTGAAAACATGGATGTTGATTAAGGCATCCCCCTGGACCTCTCTGATTCAGAGGGGTTGGGTTAGATGTGGGAGACACATTTCAGTTGTCCCACTGACTAGGTCACCCCATGTTTGAACACATTAATTGTGGAACTCAGCAATGTGTTGGATTTGCCCCAAACATAACACTTTGTATTCAGGACAAAAAAAGTAATTGCTTTGCCAAATGTCTTGCAGTATTACTTTAGTYCCTTGTCGCAAACAGGATGGATGCATGTTTTGGAATACTTTTATAGAAGGGCACCTATTGGTAGATGGGTAAAAATGAAAAAAGCAAACACTGAATATCCCTTTGAACATGGTGAAGTTATTAATTACACCTTGGATGGTGTATCAATACACCCAGTCACTGCAAAGATTACAGTCTTGATGCAGGCCTCCCAGAAGGAGATAATCGGCTTTATGTGCTACTTGAGCACCTGTGTTCAAGCCCAATTTCAGCTGAATAGGAGCTTGGCTCTCCTCTCTATCTAATAACCCTCCATGTGCAGCACAGCTCTCCTCTATGGACAGACCCCCAGCATATTCACCTGCTGAAGCTCTCTGGGCAGAGTTTAATGGCTGTGATAGGAGAAAACTGAGGATGGATCAAAAACATTGTAGTTACTCCACAATACTAACCTAATTGACAGAGAAAATAGGAAGCCTGTACAGAATAGAAAACCACCCTGATCTTTGTGGTTGAATCTGTGTTTGAAATTCACTGCTCGACTGAGTGACCTCACAGATAATTGTATGTGTGAGGTACAGAGATGAGGTAGTCATTAAAAAATTYTGTTAAACACTATTYTTSCACACAGAGTGAGTCCATACAACGTATTATGTGACTTGTTAAGCAAATGTTTACTCCTGAACTTATTTAGGCTTACAATAACAAAGGGGTTGAATACTTATTGACTCAAGACATTTTAGATTTCAATTTTAACTAATCAGTACATTTAAAAAATGAACAAAATTCCACTTTGACATTATGGGGTATTGTATGTATGCCAGTGACAAACTAAATTGGAATTTAATCTATTTTAAATTCAGTCTGTAACCCAACAAAATGTGGAAAAAGTCAAGGGGTGTGAATATTTTCTGGAGGCATGGTAACTAGACATAATATAGTATAATATAGTATAAGTAACAAGACATCCCATGGCAAGGGAAGTGAATATTCCCTCAGAGTTTCAGAAATGACAGTCATTTTCTGTCTGSAGCTATGATATAGGTGGCAGTATTATGGAATATTGGGTTTGAGGCCATGGTAAATCATTAACATGGCAATGCACCATTTGCATTTTTTTCCRTGTTCAATGGAAAGTGCTCAGAGGCTGTGAGTCCAATTCCGGAGACTCTATTTCTAGCACTGGAAAGAGCTGTTATCAGCTATTCATAGCCATGCACAAAAAAACTCACTCCCACATACCACCGATACCTTGTCACAACACAACTGATTGGCTCAAACGCTTTAAAAAGGAAACAAATTCCACAAACTAACTTTTAACAAGGCCCACCAGTTAATCGAAATGCATTCCAGGTGACTACCTCATGAAGCTGGTTGAGAGAAMGCCAAGAGTGCGCAAAGCTGTCATCAAGGCAAAGCGTGGCTACTRTGAAGAATCTAAAATCTAAAATATATTTTGATTTGTTTAACACTTTTTTTGGTTACTACATGATTCCATGTGTTATTTCAARGTAGAAAATAGTAAAAAATAAAGAAAACCCTTGAATGAGTAGGTGTGTCCAAACTTTTGGCTGGTTCTATATATCATCCTGATTTAAAAAATATGATTTAAGTCAGCCAGTCTTTCTGCTAATAACCTTTAAGGCCTACACATAACCGATGAGTCAGATGATTMAAATAAAATAAGTAGTTGTCTCTTCCAGAAAGGCTTCACCACGAAGGGTTTGATACCAGTATAAATGAAAAATAGAGAAGCTGTGTTGGTGACCACCACYTAAATCTGTCTTCTCCACAGCAACAAACATTAGGCATATCATTAGTGGACTCCTGGTAAGAAGAGATGGAAGAGATACATCACTGTTCTTCATTAATGGGAAATGGACTTATTGTCCCCATAAACTTTTTGTCCCCCTAAACCATTAATGATGCTAATGACTCAACACAATCTTCCTTCTCCTTTAATTATGACTAACGGGGAATTTCCTGAAGATGAAAAGACTTCAATGACACATCTGATTGCCTCGAACAAAGCATTTATTCAGTTACTGTACAGCGTAGATGCAGTAATATTTCGTACACAGTTGATATGAAACTGATAGCACATCTTATACACTACATATTGGAATTGTATTTCTCCAAAGCAGTGGGGAGAAAGATACYATATTACATCGCAATGATTTATATATCGATATGTACAATATATGTTTGACGATTGCGATATGTGCTTGTTTTATATACTTCAGTTGAAGGCACAGAGTGTAGGTTGCTAATGGTATGAGCATCTGCTCAAGGAGTTAAATAGAACATGTCAAATGCAAATGTCGTTTCCATTTCCTCACTGGGAAAGAACAGGTACGTATGTCTCAGTTCATTGCGAGGCAGTTGTCTCGCCACCTAGCTCCAGCCCTAGTTCCAGTTCCTGCCCCAGCCCAGCCAGACAAAKCCTGGGTTGGGAAGAGCCATGGCGAAGAGAAGCACTGCTTCCTATTATAAATAGRCTGTGCCGAGCATGTATACTGACAGATTAAAACATCTTTGAAGTTTGCCATACATCAGTTGAAAACTCCCATCCTGGTTTTAAAGCTAATAAGCTTAAATCTTCCAGCAGTCAGAGCTGTTCATCCAGAAACATTTTAATCCCAGCTTTGATGATACATTATGTGCTGAAGGAGGGAGAAAAAAAAAAACAGTTCTCCTGAAAACTTTAGTGACAAGAACGTTCATAGGCTGTGTGCATAGAAAGCCTGCAACAATGGAATTGGAAGAGAGTGGGTTCTCCCTTAGCTTAGCACAAAGTATTCTCTGATTCTCTATTGTCCCAGTCCCCCTCTCAAATTACAGCTCAACCAGACTCCTTAATAGATCACACCAATAACAATAACAATATACAAACATGAACATAAACATAAACGTTTGCCCCAGCTTTCTGCTCTATAACAGGCTGTAGCTCACTGGAAGATTAGGCTTGTATCAGACAGACAGAGAGAGAGAGGGGTTGGGGTGGTCGGGAGAGAGAGGGAGAGGGGGAGGGAGAGTGCTTTTCACCTCGGATTCCACTCATTTTCTACCTGAAAAAAAATGCAGCACCCAGAACTGCAGTCTGGTTTCCATGGCAACAACAGGCTATTATCCTACACTGTCATTCATTATGAAGGGACTTTACTTGACAGTGAGAGGAGGAGAGGAGGAGAGGAGAACTGGACAGCGGTTGAGGGGTTACTCTCACACTGTGCCATGGGAGGGAAAAGAAGGAYGGAGGGAACACTTCTACTTGAGAAAAGGAAGATTTACCACACATTTTCATACCTCTTAACAGTAGAACCTCATACAAACCAGTTACGGARTGACCGGTCAACTGAGRGGATATCAAACCAAGACATTGATGATTAAACGCAAACAACAAAACAGAATAACTATAGGTTACCGACAAACCTGAACGTTATCAGAGTATCTTCCTATATGGTTAGAAAATACATGTACATATGCAATGCATATTTTCTTTGAAGGGTTGATGTGGTTTTARTGTAAATTTCAAAGTAAAAWTTTTTCAGGACAACAAAGTAAAAAATGTCCAATCCCAACATGTTTGTATCTCTGATGTTCTACTGTATTTTTGTTAGCCTATTGTTAACAATCACATGTCCATAGTTGTGCCCAATGCTCCACTATAAAACTGGTATATGCCTATCTTTAAATGTGTATTTCAAAAGTCWGATATTTAAATCATAATTAAATGATCCAAATATGTGCTCTCCACCACGTTTCTTCCATCATATCACAGAGAGGATCTCATTCATATCAAAGTCATGATGTATTTATTGTTTGATATACAGCATTTGGTTTAGCATTTTCAGTCCCTTAAAAATAACACTATGAGAATTCCAGCAGACTAGTTTTGGCAAGGGACAAGTGTATGACGATCCAGGCCCAACATGATTGGCAGAGATTCAAAAGTATTTTTTGGGGGGCAGGGGGGAAGTTGAATAATATCAAGATACAACACATGGATGGGTGAAAATGTTGCCAAATATTTACAATTCACTAAAAACTGCCAAGTCACTGAGTAGTTTCTGGTTCAGCWGAACGTCACATCCCTCTCCCGTTTGTTAGACCCAGAATGCACTGTGTCTGGAACCAAGGTGGAAATGATTATGAAACAGGAAGCAACCATTTCAATTTGAAATGGATAGCTTTGCTTTTTCAGAGTACCCCTCCTTCCCCCGCTACCAACACACACTTGCACGCACACACCTCCAAAAAACATTCCTTACCCCAGGACACTTCAACTGGTGACTATTCGGGAGAATATGATAGATTTATTGATGGGACAAACAAACAATAGGCATGAATAGCCTTCATCAGATCCTTGATGCCAGCTCCGTCAAGCTAACTTACATTGTTAGTTGCAGAATGTTTTACAGTAGTCACATTGCACTTAAAGAACATAATTAAATACATAAAGACATGGACAGCCCATTAAAGGTCAACATAGTAGAACACAATAATAATATACTGTATATTTCTTCACCATAGTYGAAGCCCACAGCATATGCAGTAGCTGCAGTATCATCTTGGCGAAGAGGCGAAGGAGGGGGCTTGGGTGGTGGTGGGCTAGGCAGAAGCAGCTGGAAACATTCTCCTCTCTCCACTCCAAGAGGACAGTGGGTCTGTGAGGAGAAGAGGAGAGGAGGAGGCTTCCCCTCAAGCACCCGCTCAAGAGGCTGCCATGCTGCTTCCTCAAGGTCAATGAGTTTACTCTSGCAGGCTCCTCCAACTCAATGGCATTGTTACAATTTCATTGCAGCAACGGTTTTGTGAGAGAAAGAAAAAATGTTGTATGTAGAATCCAGAAGTGGCTCAGACCAGACGGCTAGGCGGGATGACAATACACTGGATTTCAATGGGAAGATATAGTTTCAAGATATTCATCGAGCGGTGGATGCTGGATGCTGTCTGTAGTGCTGCTTTGGAGGAGTTCAAAAAAGCCATTTTGTGAAATACGGTCCAACGGAATCTATTTCAAACACATTGCTGAGATATAGCTTTCAGGATCATTCAATTCATATAACTATTCAAGTTCATATAAGATCTTCCTGCAAATACCCTGATGAAGGCATTCACCAAAATGTGTTGCTTTTAACAACAACAACAACAAAAGTTAAGAGTCACTGAATATCAAAATGTATGTGCCGAGACCAAAATGATATACATACATTATATTCAATAACCAGGCCACAGTCCTCATAACGCATATGGAATATGCACTGTCCGGTGGGATATTSTCTCAAATGAAAGTAGCATGAACATGAAAAGGTATATAGAGCCAATTTTTTTTTTTTTTTTATCTATCTCCATCTCCCTATCCCCCTTTCTCTCTCTCTCTCTCAATATCCAGGACCCATACACACTGAAACTCTGCTGCAGAAAGTAGGCCAAAAGCCATTCGAGGGAGAGAGAGACAGAGAGGGAGGGAGGGAGAGAAAGAGGGGTAAACAGAGAGAAGGAGAAAGAGAGAGAGGAGAGAGTATAAAACAAACAATACATCCAACATGTCTGCTGAGGAGAGGAGAAAAAAAGTGCTGATTCTTTTTCTAAGACAACCTTTATTTAGAGTAATTACACTGTTTAATATGCACGCCAATACAAAACATATTGTCATCAGAAGGTGTACATCAAGTAAAGCCCTGGGTGCCTTGCACGTGCAGATTTTCTTCATCTCTCCAACAAATGAAACCATCAATTAATCGTGCCCTGTGTTATAGATAGTATTCAAATGTATTTGCGTTTCCATCTTCAAAATGTATTTCCTCTTTAAGTGTATCAACCCTCATTTGTCCAGTAAAAGAAAAAGCAGTACATTCTATATTTGTTTGTAGTGTCCTTGTACAAAAATAACACCATTTTGATTAATAATGTATGAAGGATGTTTTTTTTATTCGCTGATAATACTGAAGTAGGTGGAACATTAATAAACTTAGCATTTATAGCTTCTCCTCTTCCATAATCAACTGTTCCAGAAGGGAAAACTGCTGGTAACGCTTCACTCAAAGACAACAGGTATAATGCATTAGGAGYATGCWGTTATCATACCGTATAATSCATTAGGATGCAGTTATAATGCTGTATAATATCAAGATTTCTCTGGCTGTGACCCCACTCTCCAAGGGTGTCTCAGGGGGAGTTGGAATATGCAAAAATCACATTTCCAATTCCCACGTGTATTAATACACACTTGTACATGTGTGAAATAGGACAAATATAAGCACCCAACAAATAATTATAATTATTGTTATTGGTAACACTAGCGTCATAACACAATATGACATGGCCACAACCATATAATAATATGGTCATAACACTGACATGACACATACAGTATATTTAGACCTGTTATGACATACATTGCATTATTTTATGGATGGTTATGACACCTACATAAGAGTGTCAATATCCACAAAACCTACCACACAAGGCAAAACATTCCATTACACCATAGCCTACTTGTCAACAGTATTTTTATGTCACATAACATTTTCTAAAATTGACCATGATTGGGAGTACCATAGGGCGGCGCACAATTGGCCCAGTGTCGTCCGGGTTTGGCCGGGGTAGGCCGTCATTGTAAATAAGAATTTGCTCTTAACTGACTTGCCTGGTTAAATAAAGGTTAAATAAAGGTTACATAAAGGTTCAATAAATGTTAAATAAAGYTTCAATAAAGGTCAAATGTAAAAAAAGAAAAATAGAAATGCAGGAGCAGATTTCAGGAGCAGGACAAGACACCCTCTTTTTGACTGATGACTGACATAAGGGCATGTACGTGATAGGCCTATCTGGCTTATATGATTATGATGTCATAATGCTTCTTGACAGTGTCATAAAGTGTATTTTCTTTGTTCAAGTAAAGTGATGCAGGATGGTCATAATGCTTCTTGACAGTGTCATAAAGTGTATTTTCTACAAGTTATTTAAAATATGATGACAAAAAACATGACTGTAAAAAATTCATTACAACAACAACAACAACAACAACAAAGGATTTAAACTTCCTGGC
This sequence comes from Salvelinus sp. IW2-2015, assembly GCF_002910315.2. Lineage (NCBI taxonomy): Eukaryota > Metazoa > Chordata > Actinopteri > Salmoniformes > Salmonidae > Salvelinus > Salvelinus sp. IW2-2015. Next base: position 15,692,359 of record NC_036862.1, on the reverse strand, counting down.
AGGGAAAAAACAAATTTGAATAAATGTGGGTTTTGACACTTTTATGTAGGTGTCATAACCAGCCATAAAATAACGCAATATATATCACAACAGGTAAATAAATGGGTCATGACAGTTTTATGATGCTAAGTGTCAAGTAAAGTGTTACCTTATAATTAATATCAACACTTGTCATAAGCACCTATCGTCTGCTAATGATCCTGACTAAATAACAGTGATTATGAGAATGCTGACTATATAACAGATATATGCGCCTTATGACACGACACAAGACATACATGCTAACTACAAATAATAAACAAATAAWAAAGCATTATAGCTGTGAGCTTCAGTAAAATGGCATCAACCAAACCCTCATCGAAGCAGTGAGGCATCAGTACAGAAACSCAACACGAGAAGGAAACAAAGATGTCTATTTTCCCATGATGTTTCAGACTAATCCTTTGGTAGACGGCAGAGGACTGAGGACGACACAGCTATGGCCATTGTGTGTCCAAAAGAGCAGCTTCCTGTTTTGTCCCGTCCCTGCGGGTGGGTGGGGGTAAGACACACTCCTCTTATACATAGCTGGCATCTCTTGAAATACAGTATGAGCTGATGTGAATAGCGTGTCCTACACACTGTCATAGGGTACAAAATGTCTGATCTGTGAGACTAATGCTTCCTTCTCCAACAGCCTATTTATGAGCTGTTCAGGGATGAAACGTTTGTTCATATACAATTGTATACTACAGTGCATATGGTCAGGTTTGTATTCACAATCATAACACTTGGATATACTTGACCAGCATCACCATTGTGTGTTAACTTAAAGGGATAGTTCACATGTTATTCCCCAGCCCTATTACCACTGGTATTATACTGTATTTCTCGTGAAATAATTGATGTAGTCTCATAGATCCATTCCTAAGTGTTTCCATTACCAAATCAGACAATGTCAGAATAACTTTAAACAAAAACAACAACAACAGAAAGACACATGTTTCGTAATCTTTATTGTTGGAAAATAGGAACGTTGCAAATGCATTTGTAAATTGTTTTGTTTACATGCAGTACATGATCAATGTGAGATATTCTGAAAAGTATACACGTAAAAGAGAAAGASAATTATATCATTATAAATAGGTGGTTTCCTTTAAGATATATATGTAAAAAACTCCCCCACATAGAACCTGAGAAACCAGGCCTGGTATGGTATACACTGAGTGTACAAAACATTAGGAACACCTTCCTACTSTTGAGTTGCACCTAATTTTGCCCTCAGAACAGCCTCAATTCGTCAGTGCATGGACTCTACAAGATGTCGAAAGCGTTCCACAGGGATGCTGGCCCATGTTGACTCCAATGCTTCCCACAGTTGTGTCAAGTTGGCTGGATGTTCTTTGAGTGGTGCATCATTCTTYATACACATAGGAAACTGTWGAACGTGAAAAACCCAGCAGKATTGCAGTTTTTGACATACTCAAACCGGTGTGCCTGGCACATACTACCATACCCTGTTCAAAGGCACATATTTTGTCTTGCCCATTCACCCTTCGAATGGAACARATACACAATCCATGTCTCAATGGTCTCAAAGCTTACAAATCTTTCTTTAACCTGTCTTCTCCCCTTCATCTACACTGATTGYAGTGGATTTAACATGTGACATCAATAAGGGACCATAGCTTCCACCTGGATTTACCTGGTCAGTCTATGTCATGGAAAGAGCAGGTGTTGCTAATATTTTGTACACTCAGTGTAGCAACATCTCATCTAAATCGGTAGGCCTAGCCGATCTCAAAATTATATTAAAACAACATTTTCAACAATATCAACAAYGTTGACTTGATATTTTGGCGTTGTTTTTTCTAGTCTATCTTCATATCTTAAAGTTTAAGTTTAAAATGTATAATGCCCTGTCAATGGGTCATCAATCACTGCAGTTTAAATGCAGTTAACCCTTCCCCTAACCCACCAGGGTACAACATAAACTAGGGCTGTCAAACAATTAAAATAATGAATCGACTTAATGGCATCCCTTAATCGCGATTAATCACAATTTTAGAATTAGCTCAAATTTGGCCATAAATAAACAATTTTCCAATGCATTGAGTTACAGGCATACTATGTTTTGATTGTATGGGCAAGAAACACAAAATAATCTGCATCAGAATTTTTTTAATGGCACTATAAACACAAAAGTCACTGTAACATACAGCTATTAATGCTCCCAATGTTTAAGTAGGCCTACTGCCTCTTGTCAATGTTCTTGAAGTTTAACACTTGCACACAGCACATACACATACACACACTTCAGGCTTCAGGCTATTCGGAGTGGGAGAGTGGGAAATGTGGGGACCCGGTGTCCATGTAGACTATATGTAGCTATGTGTGTGGAAAATGTTTCATCACAGGTAAGACATTRAACTTGTTTAGTATAGTCCTTTTGTTTGTGTTGTTGATCTTGGCTAGCTTAATGTTCCGGTCGGTAGCTAGCTAGCACTCACTCACTCGCTCAGGTGGCTGGTAGCATCGTGATGAAAAGGGGCATGAGGGAACCCCTACAACATACAATTGACCTTTTTCTAAGTAGTGAGAACGCTCGGGAGCAGGACATTTTGAAAAGTAATCTTTAGACATGTTGTACTTTTCTTAAATGTAGTTTTGTAATTGACTAAAACAAGCAGACAGCAAGAKAATTACATTTGAAAAAAGGTCAAGTTTTTGCTGTGACCCAACATGGTAACCACAGGTTGTTTTCCCCACAGGCGGGCAGGGTCACCAAGTGGGGTCACCACATCTAATACCGACTGGGTCTATGGATACAAAGAACAAAGAGCTTTTAAACCTGTCCAACAACTGTATGAATTCCACAGAAGACAATAACAACGGGTCAGCCAGGTCTGAGTTCATATATAATACAGCTATTAGATCTAGCCTAGGCTACTTATCCATTAACTAGTCACAAGCTGCTACTAGAATTGGGATCATTTAGTTAAATCTTTTGACCTGACAACTACAACAAAAACAGRAGCTAAATGGAATGGATGTCCTGTTCTGATTAATATCATTGTGGGAAATTAGTTGAATCAAGAGGCTAGTGGATGTTTAAGCACCACAATAGAGACAGACAGCTCTACCGAGACTGACTGCACACAGCGTGTTGTGTGTTGCACTTAAAGGGGTCCGTGCAGAAACACGTGTGCTTAAAAGGATCTGTGAGGTYAAGAAATGGAGAWGTGATTAACGGCGTCAGAGAATTAATGGCATTAKAAATATCACACGTTAACTGGTTATTAATGTGTTAGAGCGGCAGGTAGCCTGATGGTTAAGATCATTGGGCCAGTAACTGAAAGGTTACTGGTTCGAATCCCTGAACTGACTAGGTGAAAAATCTGTCGATGTGCGCCCTTGATGCAAGGCACTTAACCCTAGTTGCTCTTGATAAGAGCGTCTGCTAAATGACCAAAATAACATAAATGTTAACTTTGACAGTRCTAGTAAAAACACCCACACACACCTGTGTAACCTTTACTTAACTAGGCAAGTCAGTTAAGAACAAATTCTTATTTACAATGATGGCCTACCCCGGCCAAACCCGGACGACGCTGGGACAATTGTGSACCTAATATGTGTGAGACAGAGATGTCAAAACCTTGTTCTCACCATTGGCGTGGCATGTGGGATTTCTCTTTAAAGACCTGAGAAAAAGGGCCACTTGCCAACTCTTATTAATTCTGTATGGAAAAACTATGTAACAAAAGCACAGCAGCAGATTAAAAAACAGKCGTACCGATTAACAGCATCATAAGGTACACATTCGTAGCTTATGCCTTTTGCATTTTTAACCATTCATAGTAGTAAATAAATAAATACATTTGATTTGATCTCATAGCTAGTTATAATTTATCATAAAACATMAATCTTTAAAATGTCTTATTTTCTGTAGGTTCACTACAATAACACAGGAGACATTCATCACACATTTTCAGTAATAAACAGCTTTCTTTTTCATCAAAAAGGGGAATTTGGGTATTGTATTTGCTAGGCAAATGATGGTAACACTTTATAATAACGTTAATTTAAAAGCCATTTATAGATCATTTATAAATCACCTGTTAATGATTTGCTGAACATATGTAMGTCGTTGTTACTTCATTAAACAATAGTAAGCTATTCTGACCAAATAACAGCTATTTCTTTGTCTGTATTTTTTTTTTTACAGCATATTAAATACATAGCATATTATAAATATTATAATAAGACATTATCCAGACCATCTGACATAAAAAGAATGTGGGACAGTTTGATGAAAAAGCTTTAAATAAAGTCACATGATTGCGCTAAACAGGGCCCTGTGGCTCATTATTCTTATAACAAGTAATGAAGCATTATACACACTGGCTGTAAGTAAAGTTATCGTTCATGGTTTACACCCACATGATATGTTTACTAATGGTTAACAAAGTACCTGAGAATGGTTTTAGAAGTGTTTCTAAACAGATCTTCACATGTATAGTTTACCAGATAAATTGAAGACATTTTGGGAATGATTCAAAAATCAAATCTGA
>NC_036862.1:15673857-15676616 GCF_002910315.2 Salvelinus sp. IW2-2015 | reverse complement strand
TATAGTAGTACAGAATAAATAAGTTTAAGTTTGCAAACACACACTGCAGTGCGCAAGCAGGTAATGACACACACGCACACGCACACGCACACGCACACACACACACACACACACGTCGGCCGGTGTAGGGATATCTGACTGAGGGCTACTGTTCTGCAGCACTAAGTCCTTATGCACACTGTCACACTGGTGAGGAGTCCTGAAAGGGTGCCATTTTACACAGCCAGCACAAAGAGGTTAGCAGTGAGAGGAAGAACATACTCCTGCAGCGCAGCAATGAGGGGATGGGCCAGTGCAGCAATGAGGGGATGGGCCGAGGCTATCATGGAGTCGCTGTTCTGAAACACAGTTTCTCTACCCTTCCAGCATGGCTCACAGAGGGAGAATCCACAGTGCTTTTATTAGCATGAGCCTAATCACACCAAGCATTGTTGACAATAGACAATGTTATGAGGACTGTAAAAATGAATGTCTAGTCAAGGGCAGAATGCAAACAAAAGATGTATGTTAGCTGTACGCATGTTAGCCCCGTTGCTATCAGAAGCTGGGTGTGTTCAGTTTGCTGTCCCTAAAGCCAGTACAAACCCAACAAACTTGCAGTTATTTCAAGTCATTTTGCAGATACATTAGAATTTGCTAGCTGCTCCGTTAAAAAAGYACGTTACACTACATCCGATACAGCACAGCAACAGCATACAGACTCAATCAATGTGACATGGTATTAACTGCTAACATACAGGCTCTCTGATATACAAACACCTGCGAACGTACTRTCTCTGCACACAAAGAGCTCTACCTTGTGTGTGTGTATGCACGGCGATCGTGTGTGTGCATGAAGACGAGGGTTCCATGAGGTCAAACACAGGTGTACCGAGCTGTTATAGGTTCACGCTCTCCACAGTACTTTGTGCTGCTCTCAAGACAGAATAAGGCATGGACAGAAACAGAAAGAAATACTTTCCCAGTCGCCAGAAGAAAGACAAAGGAATAACAGAGCAGACAGGATCAGTGGCTAGTTTAGTTTTTCTGTGGGCCTCAGACACAAGTGCAGGATTGGTAACGTTAGCTTAAACGCTGAACGTAAGCTCCCCCCTCCATCTTCCACCCCACCACAAAGATTCCTCAGCTGATTTCAACCCACCATTGTGTCACATGACCCTCGAGCCGGCATTCCTTCGACCTCCCCCCCCCCCACATACACTGACGCCTGATTCCAGCTAACCTTTTTTCACTTTTCATTCCAGACGATTTCCTTTCTCTGACAATCTAGTGTGTCTATGTACGTTTGACAGTCTGAAACGCCTTTGTCTTGCAGAGAGAGCGACAGACGGGACGACAGCGCACCACTCCCAGCTCCCGAGAGCCTAACCCGTGGACATGAGAGCACAACGTCACAAGTTAGGGTCTCAGGGATTGCGAGAGGCACATTTTATAGTTGTACTATTTCTACTCCCAGACAGACTGTGAGTCGAATGAATCATGCTGGCTTGAGAGTACCAAATAGACTAGAAACAAACACACGATATCCATGAAAATAAAGGCTTCCTTCCGTGAGGTATATCTGCAATGCATTCCCCCCTTCTCTGGCTCCCTGTCTGTATAACATACAACAAGTGCAACCATAAGCCAGACACAACATTGACCAATCTCCCCCTCCCCCCTCTGCCTCTCTCTCTCCCTCTGGAGAGACCCCCGCCTCCCACCGACTCTCTCTCTCTCTCTCCCTATGTCCCTGTCTGTGTCTCTCCCCACCCCCCCAGGTGAAACAATACAGCACTTTGAAAAATGCTCCAGGTAAACCCAACGCTAGCCCTCGGTTCCTGAAGCTCCCATGCTCTCTGTTCCTAAGCTGCAGCTGCCAGTTATTAAGCGATGGTCAGACAGAAATCCTGGATTCAAGCAGCCAGCAGGACACCAACCACTGATTGAAAACTACGATCCAGAATACCCAAGCAAAAGAACACAAAGTCAGTTTATCTTGAAACATTCATGTTGCTCGTTTCATTTCAATATTAGGAGGGCAGAGCGATGATCTGGATATGTGCACGAGGAATATGAATGCACGAGGAATATGAATCCACACTGAACCTACCACGACCAGTTTGAGACAGAGAGGTGTAAGGGAGGCAGGCAGTCTAAATRTACAGCCATAAGTTACATAGATCGAGAAAAAAACGAGAGAGCGGCAGGAAAACAGCTTCAATCAACTTACCCAGGTCTGGTTCGTAATGAGGAGGCACCAGCCCTTGTCCCTTGTTGCAGCCTGCTCGACACACAGAGAAAGAGAGAAAGAGAGAGAAACTAACTCAGGTTTAAACTCATGTCGACAAGGTTTCGGACAAGATCTTGCAGGCTTTACAGACGGTTACAGGATGAAAGTGGCATGAGTGGTGAGCAATGTGTCGGTCAATGACAGGGAGACGAAGCGAACCGACGGACAGATATAAGAAAAGGATTAGAGAGGATGGGTGGTGAGGCTGATGAAGAAACCACCGTGTARAGACAYAAAGAGAGAGGGAAATGACTCGGAGAAAACGAGAGGCTACTCCCAGGGGTTTAAGTGAACGGAAAAMTTCAGAATAACAATAAAAAGATGGCGATGGTGATAAAAAGCAGGTATGAAAAAAGGAGAGAGAACAGAGAGTTAGAAGAGAGGATGAGAGTGAGCCCTACCACCGCTTGCAGCCAGGGCCACAGCACCAGTGAAGCATACCAGTCTGTTGGCTCACTGAGAGAGAGGGGGAGAGGAGGAACACACA
>NC_036862.1:15662184-15673832 GCF_002910315.2 Salvelinus sp. IW2-2015 | reverse complement strand
GGATTCTTGGGCAGAACAGAACAGAGGGAGAACAACACCTGCCTGTCGGTGGGTCTTCCAGACAGAACCCAGAACACTGTACTGTGTGTGTGGATCGTTCAGCAGAACACTGACTGTAGGATTTCTTCAGCCAGGAACACTGACTTGTCGGTCGGTAGGTCAGCAGGGAGGGTGGTTGATCTTCAGCAGAACCACTGCCTGCGCCTTCCTGTGGTATGGGTTGGTGGGATCTTCAGCAGAAACACTGACTGTGTGTGCTGGGGGTTCGTTCAGCGCAGACAGAAACCACGCTGACTGTGATGTGGGAAGCTTCTTTCAGCAGAACAATGACGTGTGGTGGAAGTCTTGGGCAGAACACTTGGACTCTGTGTGAGCGTTCTTCAGGCAGAACATGACTGTGGATGGTCAGAAAGCTTGTGCGGACGTTCTTTGAGGCAGAACACTGACTGTTGTGGGTTCTTGGCAGAACACTGACTGTGGTGGAGTTCTGTGGCACAGAGAACACCTGACTTTTGCTTGTGGTTCTTGGTCCTCAAACACTTACTTTCGTTCTTGTCTTCTTCATCCCAAGAAATTAAACAGCTTGTCTCTAATGCCACAAGACCCAAAACAAAATCCAAAACTAATTAAACAAACAAAATCAATACAAAGATGCTTTCTTCACTCTTCTCCTCGTCTAACATTAATAATTTTAGATTCACCCTCTCCTCTCTTTCCCCGATGCAGAAACAAAACACAGAAAAACTTGACCCATCTCCACTCTTCTCTCTTCATCTGAATCAGAGACGAAAAAATACATTATTTCTCACAATAAAAGTGGAAAATTTTATCATCATAATAATTTGCCTGCTCAATAATAAATTAAAAAAGACCACTTCTCGGTTATAGCCGAAAACAGATAAATAGAGACAAAAAGAAGAAGGAGAGAAGCTAACGAAGAGGGAAATAGAGAATGAGAAATCCGGGCCTGCCTCTCGCTTTTCCACCTTTACGTGTTTATTTCAATCTGTTTCCCGTCAGACAAATCCTCTTTTCCTTGATTTTCTTCTGCACGATCTTCGCATCTCCCGTCCTGCTCATCACCTCTCACTTTCCCCCTGTCCTTCTGTTCTCTCTTCATGCCTCACTACCTTCACACATGCCCGACACATTAACACTATCTTCAAAAAGAAATCGGAAGCAGAGAGACAGAAAGAGGAGAGCAGTCATGAACATAGTATCTGATGTGCTTTGCTTATAGCAGGCAATTTAATCTCCACTGGCCGCCCCAGCTTTGATATCAGAGCGGAAAGAGAGGGAGAGAGGGCGAGGGAGAATGATGAGGGAGGGACAAATATAGGCTGAGGGGGAGGCTGGCGACGGGTACTCAACACAATGTAGGTTCACTCAAAGACGGAGTAAGAAAAAATCCCTAACCATCACTGCCCTGCTTCTTTCTCTCTGCTCCTCTCTCTCTTCATCTTCCCTCTGGGCGCGTCTGCTCCGGCTAATAATCCCTCAATCCTTCTTTGACTTTGCGTCTCACAGAATGTGCATTGTATTCGCTTCTCCTGTTTGAACTGCAATGAAAAGGCTCAATGCCACTTCTTTTTCTCTCTTTCTCTCACTTTAAAAAAACCTCAATCTACCGACTTTACGTTTTCGGGCTAGGCTGTGTTAGAGCGCCTAAGCCCCCCCACCCCCCACCCCACCGCCCCCCCCCCACCCCCACCCACCACCTATCCTCATTTATCACTCATCTTTTCGGTCCAGAAACACCAGCATCAATGAACCGTAATATTAACTGCTTACAGCCCGAAACACACAAGCAAACTGACCAAACTCACAGAAACAACAAAACATGTCACGCAAAAACCACGCACCACGCACACACACACACACACACACACACACACACACACAGTCAGACAGACAGTGTCTGTACACAGCATGGCTTGATTAATTCATGCAAAAAGGAATAACAAAACAAGCAACAAGACAAACAAAAATGCCATTGCACTTGGGAGGCTGACGATTCATTGGAGTTGATGCAGTGCTCTAATTTAGATTCTTATTAAGATCTTCAGAAATAAATAATGAAGGACTTACAGTATGTCAGCACAGACCCAGATCTGTCAAAGAAACCAGCCTGTGTCATACCATACACCAAAGTGTACAACACAAACACAATCAAATGTAGCACAACACGGTAACACAATATTGTGTAGGTAGGTGTCTGAAACAGAGTAGGCTCCATGTGGTGAGTGTGATTGACATGTGTCACACATGTGGACAGTATCCTGTCAAAGCCGTAAAGAGGGCACTTCTATTTGTTGTGGAAGTCTTTATTCATAAATGCTTAACAAAGGTGCATTCTGTACAGAGGCAGTCACAGTTAAACACTAACAGATGTGTAACATACAGCAACAMACTGTCAGTCAGGTTTATAGATGCTGGAAACAGCACTTCTGGAAATGGTACTTTATATTTCTATGGGGACCAGGAGCAGGTAGGGTAAAGGGAAGGACGAACGAAAAATATGATTTTATTTAACTAGGCAAGTCAGTTAAGAACAAATTCTTATTTWCAATGGCGGCCTAGGAACAGTGGGTTAACTGCCTTGTTCAGGTGCAGAACGGCAGATTTTTACCTTGTCAGCTCAGGGATTCGATCTTCCAACCTTTTAGGATATTAGTCCAACGCTCTAACCACTAGGCTACCTGCCACCCCATTCATACAGTAGGGTGAACATTCACTATTGAAAAATCTGCAGGGAAGTTTGAAATTGATAAAAGCAATGCTATAAAGACAAGTTGGAATATTAAATAGACAGCTAAGCACATCCCTATCAAATCCTACAAATAAATAATATGGTTGGCATGAGCACATCCCGGAGGTATTTTCAGTGATTGTCTAAGTCTGTTACTGAACTGTGACAACATTCATTCAAATACTAATTCATAACCATGATTCAGGTATAAGTAAGAGATCTTTGTAGATCTTTTGGTATACCGTAGCTTCTACAATTACAATGTAGTAGCTTGCCTTGACAACACTTTACACTTTAACAAGTCTTCAACATAGCTACGATAGAATTGAACCATTGTACATGCCTTAAAACATAATCCGTTTGAGAACAGAGTATGGTGATAACCAATGTGTTGAAAAGACATTTGATTATCAAAAGAGAAAATTGAGTGTACAGACGTGCCTTGGAGTGGAGGTCCTGGGCTGAAACACTTGTTTTTATGTCACATCTCTTTTCCTTTGGCTATGATTAGCAGCGGCGAGAGCAGCGGCGAGAGAGCAACCCTCTGTGCTCTGGACCCTCTCACACACACAGATCTGGTTTGGATTAGTGCATCAAGACTGAGATTACACAGCACACAGGCCATGACAGCCACCCCCAAAACACACAAACACACACATTCACATAGGCACACACACACAAAGGCACGCACAGACACACAGTCACACACACGCTGGTGCACATGCTYGCATGCATGTACGGACATGCTCACGTGTGTGCGCGCACACACACTCACAGATAAGTAAGACACACACATACACTATACTGAGCATTTAGGATAAATCTGAACCTTGAGATGGAGTCTCATTGTTCTCTTCATTTGCCCAGCAGTCACTGTCTAAACCTGTATCCAACTGTATGATAGCACAGTGGTTTGACCAACAGGGGGCAGCCTTTTGTTCTATTACAACAACCAATAACTGCATCCTCCAAATCKTGAATTGGGAGACAGGSAGGGAGATGGCTTGCAGGCTTCAACAGATTATATATACAGTACAGGGATTTTGTTATAACTTTCAAAGGAATAGCAAATATTATAGTGCAGCTTCTCTCACATACTTCTTAGAAGGTGATAGCCTACACGGTAGGTTTCTTACAGACCTACATATTCTCACATACAGTAATCTCCTCCAAAAGGATAGTAAGGAGTGGAAATAAGAAATAATTCCATGATTATATGAAATAACGACACTACTTTTATCTAAAATCTAAAAGGTCAATGTCACATTTGTCTCTATCAGTTCTCTTTGGAACCGCATATTTTGTTTTGCATTAATSTGTTAGGTAAATATGGCATAGTACTTTAATTGATGGGTAGTGATGACGTAAAAGGTGCATCATAACTCTCAGACCGGAGTGCATTAGCAGTAGAGCCTGGTCTCAACAAAGCTGTGTATGCTTGGCTTTCCATCACAGCTGAATTGTAAATGTTTATTATACAGTTTATGCATAGATTTTTGATGAGCGGCTCACATACACACGTCTATATTACCAGTAGTACCAGCATCATTCTTAACAGTTTTTGGTTATTGTTTTGTAAGGTGTACTGGAGCATTTCTGTTGACTGTGTTTCTCATCTATGGTACCTCTCAGAGAGTTGACATGTATGAAAATATGTGGAAGAGGAGACGATAGCACATCTAAACGCACTCACTTTCAAATTTCTTACAGTAATAACAAAAACACGATGAAATAATGTTAAAAAACAGATTCGAACCTCAACTGGAACTCTTCTAGAGTTTACTAGTTAGTCATTTATTAGACAGATCGGATCTCTGAGCCCTGTGACTAGACATATGATAGAGATATTCAAGACACTCAATGGAATAAGATGAATTATCAAGAATCTTCCATTTGTTGACCGTCCACTCCTGGCGGCTATATCAAGTAGTCTTAGACAGACCTAATGAAGTCATCATGGTTCAACTAAAACRGTTGGTAAGGCTTTACATGAAGGTATCCTATTCAAAGGATTTCTAATTAGTTTATAGACTGTTCCCTTTGCCAGAGTGCTTCGGCTAGCACATCACTGCTTGTCTGAGCTATACCATAAATCACGATTCTACAATTTCAACCAAGTTATAACTGTTTATTACTGATTTATAAACTCTCAATAAAGGATTCCTTCACCATTAATAAACTATGAATAAACTCTACAAAACCTTTATAAACTCTTCATAAATAAAGTGGGACCGATACTAGGGCACTTTTTTAAAGAAAACCTGGGTTAACAAGAGGAAACTTCCAAACTTGTTGAGTTGAGCACTCCTTCTCTCTTCTCTCACTTCTCTCAGTTTGAGGTTTGGAGATGCTGAGTCATCAGGTTGTTGGCTCCTTGCAGCAGGCTGCCCCGTGGGCAGGAGTTGTGCCTGCCACAGGGGAAGCTAGGAGGTTGTACAGTTATCTCCCGGGGTGTAATTCTCAACTATACAACCTACTACCTCAGCCTGGGAGCAAGCAGTACCGCAGTCCTGGAGTCACTGGGTAGCAAGGGTCTTGGCGACAGCGATAACAGTGAGTTGCTGATTGTGGTTCCAATGGATCAGTGGGTTAGAGCATGGTGCTGCTGGCAATGCCAGGGTTGTGGGTTCCATTCACACACGGATCACAATAACATGTACTAAATGTAGCCTACTGGGTCACTGTCAACTTTAAGCTGCTTTGGATAAAAGCGTCWGCAAACGAATCTGCTAAATTGCCAATATTTAAATTGAGTAGAGGAGAGACATTCCACCATACCTAATAGCCTTTTAGTGCCTGGAACGGTATAGTATTGAAGAACGATCTTAAGATACTATATGACATACCTGTCTCATTACAAAGAGATAAAAAAGTCTGCCATCCTATTGGTTAACACTAATATCCATGGATTCAAGAGTGCAACAGTTTGGGTGAAGGTCAGCTGCATGGGCCACACAGACAGAGACCTATAGAATCAAGCTTGTGAGGTCAGTTAGCACAAGTTCGGATCTACGGGTTTGTGGCTGTGGGCAGGTTTCTTCCATCCATACGTTGGGTCCATCTACTGTAAGGAGTCAAGAGTATACAATACCTAATAACATGATGGAACCACTTATTATATATTCTCACAGATAAGCTTGATATGGTGACTAATTGTATCCACAAGGAGTAAATCTAATCATATACCTTGAGGCAATAAGAATAATAACACAAGTTAACAGATTCATTTATTAATGGCAAAAGGTGTGATATGCAAATAGTTTTTTCATCCAGTTTTTTATGTATTTAATGTTGAGCAGTGCTCAGTGTATTCTACAAAAATATGACAGATTTTTTTATTAACTACTTTTTAACATAATCTTGCAGCGGTGTCATGGAAATTACAATGAATTATATTTGCAGTTGTTAGGAATGAGGTTACTATAGTGACTTAAGTGAATATAGTCTCCACTGTTAGTTTATGACAATGTTCGGACAATATTATGACATAGTCTTTCCAATGACAAGTTGATTATGTAGCGTAGAATATATGTGTTAGGAAACAGTAAGGCTGCCACATCATTTGGAAAAATAATTACTTAGAAAAGTCTAATCACACTAAATCCTATATGATCCGAAGTTATAGTCAATTCTAAGTAAACAATTATAATACTCAATATCTCTTTGTCAATGACTACTTTTTAACACATTTGCTTCAGCTGAGGTTTTCCTATTAGCTACATTGATAGTGAAAAAAAATGACATTGCAATTCTAAAGAAATGACCCGCTTATTGCTCAAGTGTCACTCTGGGCTTACATATTGAGTGCTGAACTGAAAGAATATATGCACAGGAATTGACAGTACCCTTTTCTGCTATGAATAGATTARCAAAGCACTCCAAACCACTAATTCAGAAATAGATACTTTACGCAAAATGAAAAACATGACCGGTGTTCTAACCCAATCCGATAAAACATCATTCAGTTTTCTTCTTCAACTGCAAGCACACAGATCAGTATTATCACTAAAACTGATCCCAGATAGCACTAAGGCTTACAATCACTGATTGTAACTCTGTTTTATCACCTGTTTGGAAAAGTCCAACTCCTCAAAAATCCACTCCCGCTTTGCTGTAAACTGTTTAACTAGTTTATATTTCTAGCCATATATTCTAATTGTCTGTTTTCATACAACACTAAAACCTAAAGAGAACATGTACATAAGATAACTACAACTCAGACTAATTGTTCAAACAAGTATTTGGGCATAGATGTACTCTCAAAAACCTRGTGTTCAGTACAGTCTTTTCCCAGAAAATCATGTCTAACCTAGCAATCAAAGTAACTCAATTAAATTGTATTGACTGCAATAAAACATGTAAAACAACAGRTACACATCTCTCGTGAGCACTGAAGATTTACTACAAATACATTGCTTTTACTCCAAACAATAAAATATCTAATCAAATTGGACACTCCCAACCTAKTATAAGCTATAAAATCTGCAAATTTGAGTTGTCCCCATCCTACATGGGCAGAGAATGAACATAGTAAATTAACTCATTTGTAAAAAAATATATATTTTTGAAGTTTTACTTGACAAGTTGTTGCGATTGTGAACAAGGTTGTGTTTCATAATKATTTCCATCATTTGGAGATAATTAACGTTGCCTTCCTCAGTGTATAGTTGTTAACGGAACTYAGTGGAGGAAGACAAAATAGTATTGCTGCAATCGAAAAACTCCTCCAAAGAGGTACTGCTGTTTGTGTTTTATTTACATTATATTTCAAAAAGACGGCTAAACTGCAAGCTTCTCCAATATCCATATTTATGATATTTCCTTGCTTGTTTTTTAGATCTTGAGTCCCACAAARCAGTCTGCTGTTMATTTTACTGGCCTGCTCACAACAGTGAGWGCACATCCCCAGGAAAGAGTTATTCATTAAATCACACGAACACTACAAAGCTTAAGACTAAAATGCCTCACTCCAGGTGTATCAGTGTGTTGACCAATGTATCTACCTCCTACACAAATCACATTGAAGAAATATACTGTAAGCGTTGCTAGTATATAGTAAACAAACCAAAAGAGAAATTCTTCAAGTTGCAATGTGAATAGACTTCAATGGATTGAATGGAATTGCATGCTTCATGTCATTCATTGATTTCATGTAATTCATCCACTTCTTCATAGATACAAATATAATATGCAAAAAAAATGTGATTGATCAAAATGAAGATGTATGATAGATATTTTAGCAGATAATCCTGTATGGGTTACTATGGAGTGACAAGTGGCCTAAAAAAGAAGAAAACGTAAGTCAAATTGAACTTTCACAGCCCAAAGTTGGTTTCCTCCTTGTTTCCCTCAACTTGAGTTGAGATCAACAGATTTGACTTTGAAGCTGCTGCCTAGGTCCTCAAATTATGTTAGTGGGGCTGTGCCAAGAAGTTAAAAGACACCTTGAGAATAGTGGGACAAAAGGGGCAGCGGGGGCCAACCACACCCTAGAAGCCCTAGCATCAGACCCAGTGGAGCAGAGCCCCTCGCCCCTGCATGGGGGTGGAGAGGTTAAATGCACCAGGGTGCTACCGTGAACACACTCTCAGAGAGACAGAACAGAGCACAGAGCCAGGGATCACTACAGCCACCACCACCGCCACCACCATCGCTCGACAGCAAGCAAACACAACAACACGGAGACAATCTGAAACGCAGGGAGATTAAAAGAGAGGTAGGTACGCGACACGTCATTAGCACCTCGTAATGTCTAGAAATGCAAACAAAACGCACAGCCAGGAACTGTAGGTARAGGTAGGCCCTATCGCTGCACTGAAAAGTGTAAACAGCACAAAAAGAGAAAGTTATATCGACGGTTGAAACTGTGAGGTTGGAGAAACTATTAGAGAGAGAGCTGGAAGACGAGGAAGAAGCACCAGCGAGCTTGAAAGCAGGTTAATAATGACTTACCGATTGTCTTTTTATTGTTTCCAAATGTTTTCTCTCTCTACTCAGGGAGCCTACAGCACTTGGCAGAAGGTCCACTGTGGCCCACAAGGAAACAAAACACAAACATGCAACTAACGAACCCATCAAACAGGCAATAGAAAAGCGAGAAAGAGTGAGACAAAGAAAAACAGGCAGAGAGAGGAAGGAAGAGGAAGGAAAGCTGACAGAGAGAGGAAGGAAGAGGAAGGAAAGCTGACAGAGAGAACTAAAAGACAAAAAAAGAAAGAAATATAAAGACAGATTTCCGTGTTTATAAGAGTTCGATTTTCATCATGATAATGAAACGACAAATAAGAAAGAACTAATATTTTCAGGCAGTAAAACCTCTGTACTCTACTAACCGGGTGCCTGCTTAACGGCCAAATGACAGGCAACATCTGTTTGTAAGAAAGCCAAGATCGACTCTTAAAAAAATTGTCTTGATTCTCTCTCTTTCACTCTCTCTTTCTATCTCTTCTCTCTCTCTTCTCTCCTCTGCTCTCTCTCTCTCTCTCTCCTCTCTCTCTCTCTCTCTCTCTCATCTTCTCTCGTCTCTCTACTCGCTCTCTCTCTATTGCTCTCTTTCACTACTCACTCTGTTGAATAAAAAGCGAAAGAAAGAAGAGACTAGTGAAATCGGCGAAAAGGGAAAAATGGAGTGTGCACCAGCCCCTCACCCCTGAACCTCGCCCTCTTCCGTTACGCTTTTCTTCCCAGCTGGAGAGAGAGGAGGTCCAGGTACACCACCAGTCCTCCTACTGCTAGCTCTCTCCCCCCACCACATACACCCCACACTCCAAACAAACACACACACACACACCAAGCATGGACACCCCACACAACCACACAAGCATAAGCATACCACACACGCACACACACATGCACACACACACACATGCGAAACCACACCACTATGCGCACACACACACAGATGCGGCACATACAACACACATACATGCACACACACTTCTGGAAATTCCCTGCACCAAAAATAAATACCCAATCTGCATTTGCTAAGCCCCTGGACTTATAGAAAATAAGAAGGTCCTTTTTGGGAGCTTGGACGCACACTGCCGATACTATTGACCATGTGTGTGTGTATGTGAATTTGAGCTCCCATACGCTACATTGATACGTATGGTTTCAGGTTATAGTGCCGTGTCACCCTGCACTGTGCTGTACAGTATTATCACGGTTACATCCATGTTTGTAGCACATCTAACGATCCGAGGTGAATAAATATAGCACTGAGCAATGCACACGCATATAAAATCACGAGCCGCAAACCAAATAAAGCCGTCAGGAAAAACAATGATGGCATAAAGTATTAGTGCTCTGTATGTTATAGAGGGCGAGCTATCACTATCAGTGTTCAGACAGCACAAACACAAGCATGGAGAATAAAAAACACACACACACAACACACACACACACACACACACACACACACACACACACACCACACACAACCACACACACACAACACACACACACACACACACACACACACACACACCACTCACTCACTCACTTCACGTCACTCCAACTCACTCACTCACACACACCACACACACACCACACACAACCACCACTCACTCACTCTCACCCACCAAACACACATACACCACACACCCACACACACACACACACACACACCACCACACACACACACACACACACCACACACACACACACACACACCACACACACACACACCACACACACACCACACCACACACACACACACACACACACACACAGTTAAGTGACTGGGGTAACATTTAACTGCCGGTATAATGCTTGTTAACTTGTTATTAGCATGTATGAGTCTTTAACATGTGTTATAACAAGGCTTATAATGTCTATCTATGTATCCACATTTCTACAATGGCTGGTATTTAGTCAGGATCATTATGAGATGATAATAAGACACTAAGGGGGTCATGTATGCTTATAACAAGTCTTATAATGCATTACAACRATTACAACCATATCATAATTCGTTATACCTGTAGGCGTAAAATAAAGTGTTACCGACTGTGGGAACTGACTTCTCTGAATCCTAGTCTCCACTTCCCCTTCAATAACCTGAGGCTGACACCCTGACATGGGCATAACCCCGGCCCGGCTGTCAGGGATTCACACACAGCCAGCTAATAGAGCACAATAACCACATAGATCCTATTAAATGACTCATTACTAATTCTATGACAACAACAGAACACACTGAAGAATACCCATTAAAAACAAACGTGAACCAGCAACCAGCATTCACAGTGTTCTGCATGCTCAATTCTAATGAAGGGTGGGGGGAAACGTTGTTACATGTGCATTGAAATAAATAAGCYCTGAGTGCATGCAGCCTATGAGTGTTCATTTACTGTAAGAAGACACTGTGTCTCACCCTTTGCAAATTTTCTCACTCTCCCTCTTCTCCCCCTCTCTCTCTCTCTGATATTCCACTCACGCACTACTGCGGCAGCCCTCCACCAATGCCTTGCATTAATCCACACCTCAGCCAGCCCAGTCGCTCAGTCTCTACTCTTCCACAACGCACAGCAGCACCAAAAGTTTTCCAAGCCACAATCGRTCACCCCAGAGACGTCAATTAGCATGAGTTGGTATTGATTAGTATAGTCTAAAATTCTCCTCATGAGTTTATGATTGTTATCTGGGATTGTCATAAACGTCTGAGGAATGTGTCCGTCTGGCATTGGGACAGGACACCACTAAGAGGATCATCGGACCCCAGCCAAGCTGGAGAGGGCCATATGAGCCAATGTATGGAAGGATGCATAGGGATGAAGAGTGCTTTTGTTCTCCAGTGACACTGTGAGATATGTTCCATCTCCACTGCCTGGCTGCACAGACCCAAAGAGCCAGAGGCAGACCCCAGGATCAAACTCCCTTCTTCCCTGCCTTCTACAGG
>NC_036862.1:15649181-15660646 GCF_002910315.2 Salvelinus sp. IW2-2015 | reverse complement strand
TCTTTCTCTCTCTCTTTAATTTACAAATCCTCCGGTGAAGGACAGCCCAAGTGAGCTCCATGGCAACCTGGCGCGTCGCCATCTCATTACACTGCCAATTGATTTTGGTCCACCGCCACACTGCTGTCCCCTGCCAGCACACTTCCCATCATGCACCTGATAGCCACTGTCTGGGTGCTAAGCAGGTTTGAAGACAAGAGAACACCAGAAACCAGAGTTCAATCAAATGCGCAATCAGAAACGATATGCAGTTGGTTCCTGAGCCACGGCAAAGTAAATGGTAAAATATATGTTAGATGGTGTGCGATGGTACATTGTAATATCTTACAATGATAAATGATCCTGACTAAATAACAGCTGTTAGTGGATGTTACAAAGTAGAACCACATTGACAAAAAAATGCTGTATTTTAATGCCATGGAAAGARATGATATGCTACATTCCCATTATTTTATTCTCATCTGTCCATGAGAATAACTTGCTGCTTGGCACATTTTTCATGTAAAAACCCTCATTATCAGTCCATACCCTATCAAGTATTTATCTTTCATCCCTCCAAAAACCTTTCTAATCAAGCACTGAAATTCATACTTGTCTATAGCCGTGCCAGAAATTCCTCTTCGAGGTCTGAATAGCAYAAAGAGTTTGCAAGATGTGGCTACAGTATAGCACAAGTCCATCATTACAAGACGGGAGGCCTTTGACAAACCAAACAATGAGGYAAAAAAAGTAACACATGGACAACTTGTTTCATAATGGACTTCACATGCTCCGGGGTTGTTTCGGAACACAAAGACAGCACACATCTGGCGCACACGGGACAGGGGGGAAGCCAGCAGGGAAGATAGGGAGAATGGAACCGAAGAGGTTCCAGCTGAGCCAGATTATCATTCTCAGYGCAGCCAGGTGGCTCTGCAGCCACCACACTGGAACTCAATACCACACAGGAGGGCCCCGGGCCCCAACCCCAGCCCCCAACTCCGGCCCCTGATCAGCGGAGCATCTTCCAAAAAGTAGCCAATTAGGTAAAAATGTGAAATGCAGGAACCCATCAGTGTGTGTATGTGTGTGTGCGCACGTGTGTGCCTCTGTGTGTGTGCTTGGCCAAATACAAATAACTGCCCTAGAAATTTCTAGAAATGCTGTGGTCCAAGCCTTTGAGGACAGCTTGCGGGTGGGGATTTCTTGATCAAACTATACTTACCATGACTTCCAGTTGTCACATGTGCTCCCTCTCTGGCCTCTAGGTCACCAGGCTGRTCGTTATGGCGCACACCTGTCACKATCGTTACGCAKACCTACGASTCATCAGACTCACCTGGACTCCATCACCTCCCTGAATACCTTCCCTATATACMTCACTCCCTWTGGTTCCTTCCCCAGGCGTTATTGTTTCTGTTCCAGTGTCATGTCTGTGCGTTGTTGGTGTTTCTTACTTRGTATTATGTTGTGTTTATTTATTAAAACACTCACTTCCTGAACTTGCTTCCCGACTCTCAGCGCACATTCGTTACACCAGTAGACTACGTAAGAGAYAATGATGAGTAAAAGTGTCAAAAATTCAGATTATTGGAAGTAGAGCCCGACCGATATCGGACAATACTGGCCTTTTACCGCTATATCGATAACTCCACTGATATTCAATGAATAGAATGAAGAAGGGGAATCTCATGCTGATCTGAATTATTTGAGGCCATTCTCATGATGTGTCATTAATGTCACAATGTATGAAATCAACATTTCAAGCATAGTTATTGGACAGRTGCTCTTTTGGATGGCAACTAATGACAAATCAGTCATTATGAATGAAGAAGAAACCGTTTGTTTACTTTAGAACCGAAAATAACACCCATAATTCGCGCAAGACATCATGGGACACGGGAAACTCATGGATAGGAAGGCCGCCCGCCCCCCCGGCAAAACAGATCACGTCTCCATTTTCCTCCTCCTTCCTATCCATGAGTTTCCCGTGTCCCATGATGTCTTGCGCGAATTATGGGTGTTATTTTCGGTTCTAAAGTAAACAAACGYTTTCTTCATTCATTCATTCATTCATGAAGAGCTTGCCAAACGAATAATGATGTGGGAACACAACCTGACGGAGATCAAAAAGGGTAATATTAGCCGACCTTTACCCTCCGTAATTGATGGTTGGGAAGATGACGTGAAGAAGTGGCCTCGTATCACGTACGGTAGCATATTTACTTACTTTGTTGAATCCGTAGCTTGCGATGGTAAGGCGATGAGGTGTACCAATACCCACACAGTAACAAAGTCGGTTGGGTGTTATTGAAGGATGTTGGAGACGACCTTGTCTACATAAAAACAGACAGAGCCGAGTCAGAGCCTGCACGCATCTCATCACAAGGCGTGGGTATTAGCATCAACGACAGGTGTCATACAGACAGAGGGTTGCTCATGTATTGCAGGGCCAGGACGCTCTTGTAGTCATGCTGCAGCAACTCTGTGGAAGGTCAGTAAAGACCAAAAATGACATGAAAGTGCAGGACAATGGGTACTCCAGGAGAGGAAAACACTGGGTTAGATAATAACTAAAAATATTTTCTTCAATGTAGGTTGAGAGTGCAGACAGGCAAGGCGAAACAGGAATGGCATGCACTGATGTGCAAAGGAAGTGGAACTCAGGTATGAGGAAGAATGTAGGGCTGAGGAAGGTGAAATACATTCATTTGAAACACCACAGAACCCACCACACATATCCAGGCCCATCAACGTCGTCACAGGACGATTCCACAACTTCKCCCTGACTTTTTAGGAACCATGCAGAGTTCACAAGCCACATCAACTCCTTGSTAATGGCCCCACTATTTCGGCTCCAGACAAATGGTCTTCTTCAGCTAAGTTACAGAGCAGATGTAGACAGCAGCAGCAAGGCAGGCCCAAGCCAATATGATTCAGCCCACACGAACACACTGAACACAGCACAACACTAACCTGTAGGAAGTGCACAATGTTTTATGAGGCCTACATGATCCCCTGTGCAAATGATCCCCTGTGCAAGAAGCTACATTGATGGAAGAAACCAAGATTCAAAGTGCTTCACAGCTACAGCATGATGCTAGGAAGCTGCGTCTAATAGCCAGCACAGCGAAACGAGTCCCCAAACGAAACACTACAGATCCCCAAAAATGTGTAAGTGAGCATTTGTACCCAACCTTCATTGGCAAAACAGCAACAAAGCACGGCAAAGAAAATGAGATCAATGTCATCACACTCCTGGAGAGCAGAGGGCATGTTGTGGAGAACAGAGGCCTGGTGGTGCACCCTGACCATCCTTGGTTGGGAGCCAGCCCAGATGGGATCCTTGATGCAACACAGCTCCTTGAGATCAAGTGCCCCTTTAAGAGTTCCACGTCTCTGACAGAATTTCTGAGTCGGCCAAATGTTGACATCAAAAACTTGGATGATGGACAGTATCTAATTCGTCCCAATGGAAAAGATGGATACTACCTTCAGGTGGGTAAAAATATTTTCAAGAAAATTGATTATTAGCTGTATTATTACAATTTTGTGGCAATGTGCTTTCTTATTCCTTCTTTCAGTAACAAGTGACCATGATGTGSCTGAGCCTACAGAGCTGCAAACTGGCCGGCTGGACACCAAGCGAGCACATAGAAGTGGACATTCCATTTGATAAAGACTACACAGATGCACATGTGCAACAGCTGAAGAAGTTGTGTCTATTTGRTAGAAATAAGCTCTCCTCTCAGATTTACAAGAGCTGTACAAATGTTAAGTATGTTGTCAATTTTAGGGACCAAACTAATAGGCACAATTTGTGAGAGAATCTTGTACACCTTAAGACGCCTTATTGCTCATTCCACATGAATACAGACATTAGCAATGTGCGAGTGACCTGCTCATTTGTCAACTGGCATTGCTTGCGTGTAAATGCTGGTAAGACCAAGCGTACATTCRGTTCCTCTAGCAAGTCTCTAATTGTGAAGCCACGGTCCCGTAGTCAGATTCTAGTAACAAAAACTGAAGACAAACATGCGATATCAAAACTAGTCAACATACCTGTTCTTGTGACATGTCTGTCAACCCTCCTGCTGAGGCGCCGTCTCTTCTCTGGTGGCCTCTCATAACCCAGAAAGAGAGTTGGGTATGGGTTATCCTGCGTTGGCGTCTTATCAACAAAGCGAAACGAGCAAGCATTAAACATTTTTTTTTTGCCAATTTCTTTTCGATTCATCATCATTTGGGAGGCGATGGCAACTGTACAATCTCTGACAGGAACATTCTGATTTAGTTGTAGGTTTATGGTCGAAGCACTCCAATTTAAGCCAATCATTAAGTTTTGTCTGGTTCTATGTACAACCACGAACAGCAGGTTGTCCCCGAGCTCCGTAACATTTCAACATCTAGCGAGTGAATATCTTATTATTGCTTATCCCAGTTGGCTAGCTTCTAAAACCAAAAATACCGCCGGTCAACTCAGTACTTTGCTACTTCCGCCGGAAGTGCCACCCATAATRGTATCCCCAGTAACCTCCCCAGGAAACTTGTGGACAGGCAGAAACTCAAACAGGAAGTACCCGTGCTAAGGTCTATTCAACGCTGGTCTGACCAATCGCAATCCATGCTTCAAGATTGTTTTGATCATGCGGACTGGGATATGTTCCGGGTAGCCTCGGATAATAACATTGATGTATACACGGACATGGTGACTGAGTTCATCAGGAAGTGTATGGGGGATATTATCGTAAATTTTTACAACCGGAGACACCACATTATTTGATCGGCTATTTTATTTCCCCTTTTGTACTCTTAGTCCCTCATTCCTTGCTACTATGTGTTTGTTCTGCATACGACAATGTATATACACATCAATATATACATTGTAAAATGTCTTATTCTTTTGAACTTCGTGAGTGTAATGTTTACTGTTCATTTTAAAGTTTATTTCACTTTTGTATTTATCTACTTCACATTCGCTTTGGCAATGTTTATACTTAAACATGTTTCCATGGGCACAATAAAGCTCCATGAGATTATTGATTAATTGAGCAGCATGATCGACAGCGAGAGAGAGAGTAGAGACAAACACGAGCATATGAGAAGAGATACAGAGGACAGAATGGAGACAAACAGAACAGACAGTAAGCAGACAGACAGACAGACAAGACAGACAGGACAACGACAGACAGAAACAGACAGACAGAAGACAGACAGAAACAGAGAGAGAGAAGAGAGAGAGAGAGAGAGAGGCACGAGAGAGAGAGAGAGAGAGAGAGAGAGAGACGTGTGAGGGGTTTTGTGGTTCAGGTCTGAGTGTCACTAGTCTTGAACCACTTCCTTCTCAATCATATGTGTACTGTATGATCTGATCAGGCATGGTTCCATCCGAACATGTTCAGTGATGAGGTATATATCAACCCAGTAACCTCCACAACTGACTGTGTGGGCAGCATCTGGGTCGAGGTACCACAACGAACTGCACATGTTCACATCAATGTCAGTTTTTGGAACTTTTTCAAAAGCTATCATATACCTACCACCATCTATTGTTTTAAAGAATAGCTTTTCTTTTTCATGAGAAAGGGTCTTAATAGGTTAGAGTTGGAGTCTTTCAAAACCAGACTGTGTTGGTGCATCCCAAGATAACAAGCTCTGATTTTATGTGACATGAGGATACAATTAGAGACTCGTCTTTTAACGGACATCCCTTCCACTTATTTTACGCATCCCCCAGCGCTGCTTCTATATTGCGACAACGCGTTCCATTTCGACGAATTAATTTGGGAACATCTGTTTTAATGTGAAGACGACAGGCCAGCCAACATCTCCCAAATTCGACTCTCAATTATCAACAGAAAGCCGAGCCGTCGCATAAGCTGTACAGTATGCTGGAGAGAATTAGGGTGAAATTTTTACATTCCTCGACAACCTCGCTGCAGTAGAACAAAAGGTGGTATCTAGAACCTAAAAGGCTTTCTTCGGCTGTCCCCATACGGAGAACCTCTGAAATCCCTTTGGTCTTCATGGAAACCCTTATTTTCTTGAACCGGCTTTTTCTAAGAGAAGACACACAGGTTCTGCAGTTTGGAGATAGTGATTGAGATGAACCTAGCTGTATTCTAACCCTAGTCTACTTCTGGGCAGATACCGGTTCGTTACTCCATCTACCCTTTCCACATGAGATTGGTAGAAGGGAGCGGAGTGACATCATAATATATCGCTTGAATGGGATACAATGCGGATGGTATTAAATAACATACCGTATAAAATCATTTGTGTATTGAATACCGTCTCTAGTCCATTTAATGTTCCTAATTCCATTCCAGCCGATTACTATTAAAGGAATTTCTGGTGACGCCCGCCTATATTAAAGTGCACCCAGCACACGCATTGTGCTCATAATCCAGTGTGTGCACTGTGTGTGTACGGTGCGCGCTATGCCTGTGTGCATCATTCCTAAGGTGGGTGAAAGTTTATTTGGAGAAAGTCCCAGTGGTGCCTCCAGCCCTGCCTACCTTAGGATTCCCTAACTAGGTCGCGAAGCTGTTGGGACTGCCTGCTAGTCATTAGTGAGTGCTTTGAAGGATTCAAGGACGTGATACGGATACTATCTACTCAAGATCTCTGAGGAGAAATCATGAAAAATAAGAAGTTGTGGAACTCCCCAACACGTCAGGGCTGCAGACCTTCAGGTCAGCAACATTTTTACTCAGTAATGTCTCTCACTAGCCCCAGCCATAGCAGGCTGAGGGTCCTCAAATTCCACATTACTCATACCATCAAACATAAAGCTGTAACACTGATATGAAAAGCTCACAAAACTCTAATGTACTAGACGAAGGCTTTTATCTACAACCAGGCCAGTCATAACTTTGGATAGTTATTATGTATCTATTGTTCCAAAAATTGGATTTTTGTTTCTATATTTGTATTGAGATGATACATACACACAAAACCTTCGGGAATTAACCATTATATCCGCCCATTGTATATTCTCTTGGGCCACGGTATGTAAAGTAGCTAATGCATTTGATGATAGATACTGTAAAGTTTGTCCATCCGCTTTGAACCAGGTCTGGAAGTCTTATGTTTTTTTAATAGCTGGTCAATGGATTTGTCACAAAATCTAAAAACGTGACTACGAACTATGGACACATACAGAGGGACTGTTGCCATATTTTCAGTAATTCCAGTGAAAGGAGTGGAGAGGAGGGGGGGAGGAGACCATGGCTGTGTCTCAAATCACACCTATTGCTCATCATCAGTTTCGTATCCACATTTTTCAGAGCCACACCCATAACCATATTATACTACTTTTTGGCTTGAAGACGACATGACTCTGGTCAAAAGTAAAGAGCAGCTATAGGAAAGCAATAGGTAGAGAGTACACTACACTGGGGAATACGGGTTGTTCGCAATATTAAGACACATTGTTCCATCTCTCTCTTCTCCTGCTGTTCCGTAGCCTCAGTGCTACAGCTAAGTAGCATGCACTGCGGATGACTCTGACTTCACGAGGTAGCTAAGCCAGCTATAAAGCTCTTTCACTCCACATCTTGGAGCAGCACTGAGCCAGCAGTCTCAGCTCATTAAAATTCCTGTGCATGCTCTTCCTCCAGAGCCAGGCACTTGACTCTTCGCTCTGCATCGGCCTGTTCTTTTTATGGTGCAGCGATCGACGACTAGCATAGATATTTTTACTTGATGCTAGGCTTCAATAACAAACCCATGTACATTCAGACATGTGCTAAAGGGGGCCCCCACTTGGCAACCAGCTACGACTCAAGTGCCAGCAACCATTTTCCAGCTCGAAAGCCATTCATCGATTCATCAATGATTTTATATCTATGCAGCTTTCTCCGCCTTCCCCGTCAAATACCCTTCCAGATTAACAGAATTCTTCTGTTTACACATTCCTAGATGGATTATTGAGATCAATATCAGTTATCAACAGATGTTGAATGAACTGTTCTAGTGCTAGCCTCACTGATCCTGTACAGTGTGGAGATGCAATCTATTAATAAGTCTGCTGTAAATCCTGTAAGTTTAGTGAAACATAATAACTCAAATTTAAACGTTATATAGTGTCCTTGGCTGTACACATATTTAGGCAGATGTATATTGAGGGTGTAGTGAAATGTTGTGTTCCTAGCTCCAACAGTGTAGTAATATTTAACAATTCACAACAATACACACACATCTTAAAGTAATAATGGAATTAAGAAAAATATAAATATTAGGATGAGCAATGTCGGAGTGGCATAGACTAAATACAGTAGAATAGAATACAGTATATACATATGAGATGAGTAAAGCAGTATGTAAACATTATTAAAGTGACCAGTGATTCCATGTCTATGTATACAGGGCAGCAGCCTCTAAGGTGCAGGGTTGAGTACCGGGTGGTAGCCGCTAGTGAGTCTATTTAGGTCTGATGGCCTTGAGAGCTGTTTTTCAGTCTCTTTTTTCAGTTTTTTCATCCGTTTTTTTCATAGGTTTGATAAATTCACCTCTGAAGTGAAATGTGTACTTACATTATGAAATCTTGCTCTGATTTATCATCCAAATGGTCCCAGAGATAACATGAAGTGCCGTTTGTTGAGATAAAATCATTTTTTCATATCCTAAAAAGGTCCATATAGCATGCACATCGATTTTGTATTTCCACTCGTTCAATTTGCAAAGAAAGGAATCTGTAAATCTAACCCTAAATGTTGTTTCAATCAGTCAAATCACGTTCGTATTTATTCCTCAGAGATCCTAGAACGTAACCAGACTTCACTATATCATTAGGGGTGTAGTATATCCTATAGGACACCACATTTGGTCAGAGAGCGACGCCTTCATGGCACGCCGATGACGCGGGCGGTCTTAACTTTGATCGACTGTAACTTTGTCAATAAGTACCAATTGGGGTCAAACAAAGCTAAATAGATAGCCAATGAGCTGGCTTTTACGGGAAGTAACCCTGTACCTGTCGTAAAATGATTGCTGTGCTAACCTTGTGCATCATGCCTTTTCCTTTTGGACAAAAATTAATAAGAATATTCAGAGTTATGAAGTTATGAAAACTGGTTGTTTTGCAAACTTATAATATGGCTACTAATACTGGAAAGCTAAATCAAAGTCCAAGTAATACAGATTTGACGATATTCTTGCAGAAAAAATGTAATATAATGCAAATGTCCCCTTCACGATTTGCCCAATATGTACCTGGGTGACTTCACACTAAATGTCATATGTAGTGTTCACTCATACTTTCAAGGTATCCGTCTGAGTATTGCACACATACACTGCTGCCATCATTGTGGACACCGTCGGAATTCACAACCAGAGTGATGGCTAAAATCGGGACCTTTCTGTTGCATTTCAAAGATGTGATAGAAAACGTTTCGTTTTTTTTCTTTGTATTATTTTCTACCCAGATCTATTGTGTTATATTCTCCTACATTTTTCAATTTCACATTTTCCTATCAATGTCAAAAGTGTTGTCCTTTCTAATGGTGCCAAAGAATAGCTATATCGTGTCATTTTAGGCGAAATTATAAAAAAGGGGGCATCCTAAGAAGTGTCCTAAGGAGGGAATAACTAACGTTTGTATTCAACCATATTCCAGCTCCAGCACTTGCCAATGGTTACATGTGGTGGTTCGCACTTTCAGTTTAGCGGGAATGCTGAATATATCCACACGGTTTCTGGTTTGGGTAGCTTTTTAACTTTTACTGCCTTCACGAAAGCACCGGATCGATCCGGGGCACCCCCCACCCCCCACACACTAATTAGCATACCTTAGCATAGCTTCAAAAGTAGATAGTAGCATCTAAATATCATTAAATCACAAGTCCAAAGCACAAGATGAAAGATACAGATCTTGTGAATAAAGCCACCATTCTTCAGATTTTTAAAATATGTGTTACAGGGAAGACAAAATATGTAAATTCTATTAGCTAACACGATTTATGCATTAGAATAACCATCCTTACTTTTACCTAATCTAAAAATTCAATCTCAGTTTCTTACTTCCTTCAGAGTGCTATCCACTAATTCGGCTCAATCTAAGCAGTTGAAATCCACTAACCATAAGAAAATAAAAACTGGCTCATTAGACTGGTCATCTGAAAAGAGGTTTTTTTTCTTGGTTTAGTGGATTCAATTGATCTTAGGGTTTGAGCCGGAATTGGTGCTAGCACGCTGAAGGAGTAAGAACTGAGGAGTTAGAATAGTGGTTATTTTGCTAACGTGTTTTAGCTAATAGATTTACATATTTTGTCTTCCTGTCACACATTTTAAAAAATCTGAAATGGTGGCTTTATTCACAAGATCTGTATCTTTCATCTGGTGTCTTGGACTTGTGATTTAATGGATATTTAGATGCTACTTATCTAGCTTTTGAAGCTAATGCTAGTATGCTTAATTAAGTGTGTGGGGGGTGGGCGGGTGCTCCCGGAATCACCGGTTTCTGAGGGCAGTAAAAGTTAAAAGCTACCCAAACCAGAACCCGTGGATATATGTCAAGCATTCGCGCTAAACTGAAAAGTGCGAACCACCAATGTAACCATGCAGGTGACTGGGAATAAATGGTTGAATACAAACAGTGTAGTTATTCCTCCTTAAGGCAACCTTCTTAGGGATAGCCCCCTTTTTTAACTTTTCGCCTAAAATGTACAGGATGTATGCATATTCTGGCCCATTTGAAAAGAAACACTTTGAAGTTTGGGAAATGGTGAATTGAATGTAGGAGAATATAACACAATAGATCTGGTAGAAAAAAATAACAAAGAAAAACCAAACGTTTTTTTCTATCACCAATCTTTGAAATGCAACAGAAAGGTCCCAGTTTTTAGCCATCACTTCTGGTTGTAAATTCCGACCGGTGTCCACCAAAGATGGCAAGCAAGTGTATGTGCAAAGTCTCAGACGGATACCTTGAGTAATGACGGAACTACATGACATTTTAGTGGGAAGTCACCCAGGTACATTTGGGCAAATCGTGAAGGGAGACATTGCATTTATATTGCACATTTTTTCTGCAAGAATATCCGTTCAAATCTTATACTTGGACTTTGATTTAGCTTTCCAGTATTAGTAGCCATATTTAAAGTTTGCACACAACCAGTTTTCATAACTTCATAACTCTGAATATTCTTATAATTTTTGTCCAAGAGAAAAGGCTGATGCACAAGGTTAGCACAAGCAGACATTTTACGACAGGTACAGGGTTCACTCCCGTAAAGCCAGCTCATGGCTATCTATTTAGCTTTTGTTTGACCCAATTGGTACTTATTTGAAAAAGTTTCACAGTCGATCAGTTAAGACCGCCCGCGTCATCCGGCGTCATGAAGGCGTCGCTCTCCTGACCAAATGTGGTGTCTATAGGAATACTACACCTAATATATAGTGAACGTCTGGTTACGTTCTAGGATCTCTGAGGAATAAATACGAAGTGATTTTTTTGACTGATTGAAACAACATTTAAGGGTTAG
>NC_036862.1:15641950-15649156 GCF_002910315.2 Salvelinus sp. IW2-2015 | reverse complement strand
ATTCCCACTGTGATTTAACCTCTTGCAACTATAGGGGGTGCTGTTCGCATTAGCATATTTGGTCTCCATATTAAACTGCCTCGTTGCAAATTCTTGATCGTACAATATGCATATATTTATTATTGGATAGAAAACACCTTCTAGTTTCTATAGAAGTTGGAATTTTGTCTCTGATGGTTACAGACAATTTTACAGCACTTTCATGACAGGGTTCAGATTCAAAAATTTTACCTCTGATCTGGGGTCTGTTTATAAGCCACAGTGAATGCTATGAAGAACGACACATGCCTACGTCTTCCTCTGGTGTCTGTACGTCATCAACGTTTTCAATGAAATCGATGGACGTTCACACCATTATAAATGACAAAAATGTACAGAGACCCCTCTTTCTCAATGTGCGCCTCAAGCGTGAAGGCCATCGGACCTTCTCTTCCAAGTCGTTTCTAACCAGCAATATTTCTCCCCGTCAGTTTTCAGTCGTTATAGTTGTTAAAAACATCATAATGTAGTGAATTTGAACCGTTTTATATCAATTTAATCCGTTTTAGTGCCGATTTAGAGAATTTCTTTTTGTTCTGTATTGCGTAAGTCTTCCTCGACACACTGTCTGTTCTGGCTACATCCGATCTGGAATTCACTTTCACCATCTGCTCTGATCTCTCCCCCTCTCTACTCAATACTCACTCATTAGCCATCTCACTGTCCTAAGTGGATCGACCA
The DNA here is from genome assembly GCF_002910315.2 of Salvelinus sp. IW2-2015. Lineage (NCBI taxonomy): Eukaryota > Metazoa > Chordata > Actinopteri > Salmoniformes > Salmonidae > Salvelinus > Salvelinus sp. IW2-2015. The sequence continues at coordinate 15,648,436 of NC_036862.1, read as the reverse complement.
TAAAACTAACATCATGCCGAGTGTTGTCATTTTCCCTTAATTTTCCTTTATTGACAGCAGTATGCAATCTCCTAGTTTCTCAGCATTATTCTGCCTCTTCAATATGAAATAATGAGTCTCCCAAGAGTTCAAGATGTTCTCAGGAGATATCAAAGGCACTAGGCTTTATACCAGGAGAAGTGATAACAGAGGATCTTATCCAGAAAGTTATGATAAAGCGCGTACTGTCGCCTGATATGAGAGATACAATATATCATCCGGCATAGACGGTCATCTTCTGCTCCTATAAACTTCTGATTAGTTAGGTTCCCCTTGCTCTGCGAATAGCTTCACTGGGCCAGCGGCCTCTTTGTTAGTATGACAGAGTTATAGGAAGGATATATTTTGACGAAAATTCGCCTCATCCGTGGGTGACTTGTTGTTGAATGTTTGCAGAAGCGTGTGTCCCCTGAGTTTCTTAGCCAGAACGTGCACACGTTGGTCTTCGGCTATCGAGGACACTGTTAAACCCTCTAGAATATACTTGTTAGTCACACATTATGTAGGCTGAGTTATTAGTCGAAAGCAACCCTATAACACTTCCACCATTCAACACTCTTCTACACTATGACATCAACCTGTCAACATAGAGCGGTAGCGTATCCACTAGTCGACGTCAGGCTACTGCGAGAGAGGTAGACCGACCTGGTGTCGTATGCTCGGACACCGCAGCGTCTATCGACTGTCTGTAAAGTCGCGGACAACCGCACGAAACTCATAGCTACGAAGATACACTATAAAAGTGGAATTATGCACACAGGATAGAAGAGTTCTATTACAAGAAAAAAAAAAGCGTTAAATCTGGGTTATACGGAGAAATAAAAAAAAAAACAATTAATTCTCACTTTTTGTGTAATGATTTAACTCTCACATTTGATTGGGGACATTTATTTTGCAAGGCACGTATAAATAAAAACTGCACGACGACAGACAGTGACTGACAGGCTGACACACACTTCGTCACATTTTACAAATTACTAGCCTGCTAGAAATTGGGCAAACATGAGTTTTTCAAAGCAAAAACGAAAGTAGACAGTGGATGTTGGGTGTTCCAGCAAAAAAAAAAAAAAAAAAAAAAAAAAAAAAACAAAAAAAAAAAAAAAAAAAAAAAAAAAAAATGAGTGACATCGAAAGTATTTATTTGTTGAGGTATGCAGGGAAAGTTGTGTGCAAAGACACCACTTCACAAAGCTAAACCACTTCCAGACGAAGCATGCAGAGAAATATAGGAATGTCTTCTGAGCAGAGGGCAATGATGCATCGAAAGAGTTGCTTCCGGGCAAACGCGGAATTCAAGAGCTAACTATGTACTGTCCCACAAAATTCCAAACATAGCAAGCCATTCCACTGAAGGGCGAATTCATTAAAGAATGTTTAATGGGACTCTGCCACCAAGACTTTGCCCCGACAAGAAAGCTGTTTGAAAAATGTTTCCCTGTTAAGTCGAAACAGTGACACCGGCTGTTGAGGACATCGCAGAGAATATGGAAACAACAGTTGAAAGACAAGGTAAAAGCATTTCACCTATTATTTCTTCTGCTGTTCCCCTGGATTGAATTTTCACAGATTCCTTTCTTTGCAAATTGAACGAGTGGAAATACAAAATCGATCGTGCATGCTATATGGACCTTTTTAGGATATGAAAAATGATTTTATCTAACAAAACGGCACTTCATGTTATCTCTGGGACCATTTGGATGATAAATCAGAGCAAGATTTCATAATGTAAGTACACATTTCACCTTCAGAGGTGAATTTATCAAACCTATGAAAAAAACGGTGAAAAAACTGAAAAAAGACTGAAAAACAGCTTCTCAAGGCCATCAGACTGTTAAATAGACYTCACTAGCCGGCTACCACCCGGTTACTCAACCCTGCACCTTAGAGGCTGCTGCCCTGTATACATAGACATGGAATCACTGGTCACTTTAATAATGTTTACATACTGCTTTACTCATCTCATATGTATATACTGTATTCTATTCTACTGTATTTAGTCTATGCCACTCRGACATTGCTCATCCTAATATTTATATTTTTCTTAATTCCATTATTTTACTTTAAGATGTGTGTGTATTGTTGTGAATTGTTAAATATTACTACACTGTTGGAGCTAGGAACACAAACATTTCACTACACCCTCYATAACATCWGCTAAATATGTGTACGTGACCAATAACGTTTAATTTGATTAAGTATAGCAAGGATTTTACAGCTTATTAATAGTGCATCTCACCACACTGTACAGGATAAAGTGAGGCTAGCACAGTAACAGTTCATTCAAATCTGTTGATAACTGATATTGATCTCAATGATCCATTCTAGGAATGGTGTAAACAGAAGAATTCTGTTAATCTGGAAGGGGTATTTGACGGGGGGAAGGGGAGAAAGCTGGCATATATAAACCATTGATGAATCGATGAATGCTGCTTCGGAGCTGGAAAATGGTTGCTGGCACTGGGAGTCGTAGCTGGTTGCCAATGTGGGGCCCCCTTTAGCACATGTCTGAATGTACATGGGTTGTTTGAGGACACAGTAATTTATGCTACTCGATCCTGACAAAAGACAGCCAGCAAGCGAGAGAGAGGGTGCCTGGCTCTGGGAAGAAGCATGCCAGGAATTTTAAGAGCTGAGACTGCTGGCTCAGTGCTGCCTCCAGATGTGGGAAGAAAGGCTTTATGCTGGCTAGCTACCTGGAGAGAAGAGGCTGCAGTGCATGCTACTTAGCCTGTGCACTGAGGCAGGAGGCAGGGAGGAAGGAGAGATGGACTGTGTCTRAAATCACACCCTATTCCCCATGTAGTGTACTACTTCCTATTGCTTATAGTGCTCTACTTTTGACCAGAGTCATTCGTCTTCAGAGCCAAAAGTAGTTKATTGTATGGGTGTGGCTCTGAAAGTGGATAGWACTGTATGAGCAATAGGATGTGATTTGAGACACAGCRATGGTCTCTCCCCCCCACCTCTCCACTCCTTCACTTATGACAATGGCCAGGTCCTCTGTTGAGTCCATAGTTCGTAGTCACGTTTTATTGACAACCATAAGCCTATAAACTAAGACTTTCCCAGACCGGTTTCAAACATGGACAACTTGCTAGCTAACATCCTCATTTGCATTTTGTGTGGGTATCATCTCTACAAAATGAACAAAACCATTTTGGAACAATAGATACATAAATAAATATCCAAAGTATGAGGCCTGGTTTGATAAAATTCTCTAAGACTATAGAGTTTTGTGAGCATTTCATTCGGTGTACAGTATATTTTGATGGTATGAGTAATGTGTAATTTGAGACCCTCAGCCTGCTATGGCTGGGGCTAGGAGAGACATTACTGAGTAATAAATGTGTGACCTGAAGGTCTGCACCTGCTGTGGGGAGTCCACAACTTCTTATCTCTCCTCAAGATCTGGAGTAGACCCATCATTCCTGTGAATCACTTCCAGCACCACTAAGACAGCAGCAGCCAACAGTCGAGCTAGTTGGGATCCTAAGGTAGGCAGGGCTGGAGGCACCACTGGGATTTTCAAATAAACTTTACCATTAGGAATGATGCACACACTGTGTAGAGCACAGGTGGCTGGTGGCACTTTAATTGGGGAGGTCGGGCTTATAGTAATGGCTGGAATGGAATGGAATTAATGGAACGGTATCAAACACATGATTTCTACGTGTTTTAATACCATTGCATTTATCCCATTCAAGCCATTATTATGAGCAGTCCTCCCCTCACCAACCTCCTGTGGGGTAGAGGAGAGGGTATCTGCCCAGAAGATCAGGGGTTGTCAGCTAGGTTCATCTCAATCACTATCTCCAACTGCAGAGACACTGTGTYTCTGTATYCTCTTAGAAAAAGGGTTCCAAAAAAATAAGGGTTTTCCATGGAACCCAAAAGGGATCTTCAAAGGGTTCTCCTATGGGGACAGCCGAAGAACCATTTTAGGTTCTAGATACCACCTTTTGTTCTATGCAGCGAGTGTCAGGAATCGTAAATATTCACCCTAACTCTCTCCATCATACTGTAAGCTTATGCGACGSTCCGGATTTCTGTTGATATTGAGAGTCGAATTTGGGAGAGTTGGCTGGCTTCGCTTTCCTTAAAACACATGTTTCCCATTAATTGTCGAATGGAACGTTTTCCAATTAGAAGAGCCTGGGGGATGCGTAAAATAGTGGAGGATTCCGTTAAAAGACGAGGTCTCTAAATTGTATTCATCACACATAAAATCAGAGCTCTGTTATCTTGATGCAAACTACAGTATGGTTTTAAAGACCTCCAACTCTCAACCTATAGACCCCCTTTCTCTGAAAAAGAAAAGCTATTCTTTAAAACAATAGGGGTGGTAGGTATATGATAGCTTTTGAAAAATTCCAAAACTGAATTGATGCTGAACATTGCATTCGTTGTGGTACTCGACCAGATGCTGCCCACACAGTCAGTTGTGAGGTTATGGGTTGATAATAATCACATGAAAATGTTCTGTGAGCCATCCTGACAGATCTACAGTACACAGTATGATGAGAGAGTGGTTCAAAAGACTAGAGATACAGGTTGTACTCCTCTGTAATGTGAAGCTTATTTGTATTTATGGAACGTGATCTGGGGAAGTGGAGCAATAACCTTTATAGAGAGATCGTTGTAGAATTTAAGCGTCTCTTTTCTTGATCATTAGAGCCAGGGTATTCGGCCTAATTTCTAGAGACTCTGCATCAGTATTCAATGCTGGTTTAGTTAACACTGGATGGAATGTTAAATTTGATAGAGCTACGAATCTACTCTGAGACTACTGCTAAAGAGCTCTACTCTAATCTGGGTGAGAGTAAATTTGTTTGCCAGTTTAGTTAAAGCAATTCTCTTAATGGCTTAAACGGACCCACCGAAACTCTTACACAACCATGAAGGGCAATGGTGCTCTCTCTTTCTCTCTCTCTCTCTCTCTCTCTCTCTCTCTCTCTCTCTTCTCTCTCTCCTCTCTCGTGGTCTATATCCTGATATCACCTGAGTCATCGTGTATTCTGCCTCTGTCTGTCCCTGTTACTGTCTGTCTGTTCTGTCTGATCTGCTCATGAGTCTGTCTGTTGTCCTGTACATGGTATCTGGTCATCTGTTCTGGAGTCTAGTCATAGTCTGTCTGTCTGCTCGCTGTCTGTCTTCGCTCCTGTCTCTGTCTCGACTCTGAGATCAATTCTTCTCTCTCTCTGGCTCTCTATTCTTGATTACATCTACTACTCAAACGTAGACAAATCCAGTATCTAGATACTATCACTGTATCAAATTGAGTTATCTCGATCTCTTCACTCTCAAGTACACTAATACTTCTCAATCTCTTGTCTTAGTGATTAACATTCACACTATTGTACTCATCTGGTCACTCTCTGGCTCTATACTCTGTCTGTCTGTCTGTCCTGTCTGTCTGTCTTCTGTCTGTCCTGTCTGTCTGTCTTTGTCTGTCTGTCTGTCTGTCGTCTGTCTGTCTGTCTTCTGTCTGTCTGTCTGTCTGTCTGTCGTGTCTGTCTCGCTCTCTGTTTTCTCTCTCTCTCTTCTCTGTATGTCTCTCTCTCTGGCTCTGTCTATCTGTCTCTCTGTCTGTCTATCTCTCTCTCTCACTCTGTCTATCTGTCTGTCTCTCTCGCTCTCTCTCTGTCTATCTGTTGCTCTCTCTCTCTGTCTATCTCTCTCACTCTGTCTATCTGTCCTCTCTCGCTCTCTCCTCTGTCTAATCTGTCTCTCTCTCTCTACTGAAATTGTAATTCAACTCAATTTGCTTTATGGCATGACGTAAACAATGTTACATATTGCCAAAGCCTTACTTTGGATATTTTACAATATAAAATAATAAGAATCAAATTGTCAGGTGGAAAAAGACAAAAAAGTAAAACAATAACCAAGGGTCAAAATAACCATACGCATTGAAAATAACAATAAGCATTGAGGACATGTCAGGTTGGGTTTGGTCTGTCAACACTGTCCCTCATGCTTAATGGCAGGCTAGCAATTACTGCCTGCCAACCCACAGTCTCTGCGTCCTCCCCCAACAGGACAGGTAGCCTATTCTCATCAAAGAGGTCTTTGAAACCTTGAATAAGGGTTTCAAACTTTGGAAATGACAGTCTCTAATTGTTTATATTTTTTACATTTTGTCAGGAAATGCAGCTCTGTCTCAGGTTTTCTGTTATGCAGTGGTTGCACAGTCTTTCCTCACAGGGAGACAGGTTTTCCTGGTCTACCCTTACTCAATTGGCAAGGCTGTGCTCACTGAGCCTGTAATTGTCAAGGTTTTTCTAAGGTTTTGATCAGTAACCATGTTCAAATAGTTAGCCACAGTGTATGTCGATTTAGGGCCAGATAGCTCTGCATTTTGCTTTGTGTTTGTGCTTGTGTTCCCAATAAGCAATGTAGTTTTGTTGTTTGACTGTGGTTGTAATTTGTTTTATTACTGAAATTGAT
>NC_036862.1:15638915-15640941 GCF_002910315.2 Salvelinus sp. IW2-2015 | reverse complement strand
TTGAACTCAGACCTGAACCACAATACCCCTCACTCTCTCTCTCTCTCTCTCTCTCTCTCTCCTCTCTCTCTCTCTCTCTCTTCTCTCTCTCTGTTTCTGTCTGTCTGTCTGTCTGTCTGTCTGTCTGTCTGTCTGTCTGTCGCTGGTCTGTCTGTCTGTCTGTCTGTCTGCTTCTGTCTGTCTGTTCTGTCTCTCTCTCTCTCCTCTGTCTCTGTCTATATGTCTGTCTCTCTCCCTCTCTCTGTCTATCTGTCTCAATTCAAATATTCAAGGGCTTTATTGGCATGGGAAACATGTGTTAACATTGCCAAAGCAAGTGAAGTAGATAATATACAAAAGTGAAATAAACAGTTAAAATGAACAGTAAACATTACACTCACAGAAGTTACAAAAAGAATAAGACATTACAATGTCATATTATGTGTATATACAGTGTTGTAACAATGTACAAATGGTAAAGTACAAAAGGGAAAAAAATAGCATAAATATGGGTTGTATTTACGATGATGTTGTTCTTCACTGGTTGTCTGGATGTTCTGGTCCTGAGGCTTCAGTGTGTTAGTAGAACAGGTTTGTGTGCTCAGCCCCAGGACCAGCTGGATGAGGGGACTCTTTTCTTTGCTCAGCTCTTGGCATTGCAGGGCTTGGTAATGATATGAGAGGGGGTCACTGTATTTMAGATGTTTCCAAAACGTAATTGCTTGTAAAGGCATGGGGACAAAGACCAAACAAACACGTAACAAAAACACAGGGTTGAAACCCAAAACAAAAGAGCGAGGAGTARCTCGAATAAATACACAAACGCARAATGATCATCACACGGGATGAGACSCGTAATCATATGCACAATCCACAAGGGCACAAACGCCAAAACACACAGCACAGGTACTCACTTGCACCAAAGGACACTGTAACAATAATCGACAGGACAATGGTATACCAAGGGCACACTTATACAATTACAAATCACTGGGAAAAGGGGCCAGGTGTGTTCGGGCCAGCTGCCGAAGTTGTGGCGGCGTCGGACGGGCCAGTGCAGTGACTTCGGATGGACCGGTTGTGGGGGCGTCGGACGGGCCAGTGCAGTGGCTTCGGATGGACCGGTTGTGGCGGCGTCGGACGGGCCAGTTGCAGCTGCCGAAGTTGCGTCGGCGCCGGACGGACCAGTCACAGCATCGTCGGACGGGCCATTCCCGCTGTCTCCCTTAATGGTCGATATTCTGTCACGGTGGTATGAATGATTCGGGAGACATGCGCAGGAATGTGTAATAGGGTTTTTAATTTCACCCCAAATTACGGCGTGCCGTGTAAAGTACCAAACAAACACTATACAAAACACAGGGTTGAAACCCAAACAAAAGAGCGAGGAGTATCTCGAATAAATYACACWAGCGCACAATGATTAACACACGGGACGAGACCCGTAATCATCTGCGCAATCCACAAGGGCACAAAAGCCCAAAACACACAGCACAGGTACTCACACGCATCAACGGACATAGTAACAATAATGGACAGCACCATGGTGAACAAAGGGCACATATATACAAACACAATCAGTGGGAATAGGGGCCAGGTGTGCGCAATGAAGGTTCCAGAGGAATCCGTGACAACCCTACACCTCGCTGCCATAAAGTGCAATTGGTTCAATGACACATTCAATTCGTTTTAGCCAAATTTAAATAGGTATTTCAATTTGATTTAGTTTTTTAATGGTGTAGAATGCCCTGCGTGCTTTCTATCTCAGTTCATTCACTGCATCATTAAGGTGTCCAGTTGAGCTTTTTTTTTTTTAAACCTAAGTAATTGAAGTGTGTGCAGTACTCCATATATTTTGTACCAATTGAGAACTTTGGTCTAATTCCCTGAGATCTGGATCTTCTCTCGCTCTCTCTCTCTGTCTGTCTATCTGTCTGTCTGTCTGTCTCTCTCTCTCTCTCTCTGTCTCTCTCTCTCTCTCTTCCTCTCTCTCTCCTCCTCTCTCTCTCTCTCTCTCTCTCTCTCTCTCTCCTCTCTCTCTCTCTCT
>NC_036862.1:15623006-15634530 GCF_002910315.2 Salvelinus sp. IW2-2015 | reverse complement strand
GAGAGAGAGAGAGAGAGAGAGAGAGAGAGAGAGAGAGAGAGAGAGAGAGAGAGAGAGAGAGAGAGAGAGAGAGAGAGAGGGAGAGAGGGTTGTGTCCTCAATCCACATACAACAGGACTAGAGACCTCCTTGTGGACAAGGATTTGGAAGGGTTTTGGACTGGAAACTTAGGTTTTGTGTTTCATTGGAACTGAACAGAGGGATGAATGACTTTCAGCTCTTCTGTAATGTTTGGTCATGGTAAACAGGTGACCCACATCTGATTGGAATACAGTAATTCCCTTCACCTAGTCATTTCAATTGCTGACATATAGTATTTCTGAGAAAACCTCACATAACTTTACAATATATTGTATGTACAGTCGGAAAGCGCATAAGGCAGAATATTACWGAGTATGAATCAAAGTAGGGAAAACAAAGTCACAGAGCGTTTCAGAGTAGGCCTGGATATCATGATCCTAGCCATATTATCATATACTGGAACAAAATGATGACATCCTCTCAAAGGGCATTCAAACAGTGGGATTAGAGAGAACATGCACTGACCTGCCTCCACTCCTATCTCTCAGTCTCTCCTCACTCCACAGCCTCTTACTCTAGAGAGTACAGCATCTGCAAATGGCAACAAAGGTCTGGTCAGATCAGATGAAACAGGCCAAAGTACAGAATTAAATAGAACATTGTCTCTATAGTATATTGGCCAAAGCATATGGGAAAAATAAAAATGTAAAAACACGAAAAATTCCAGGAAATAATGTACAGTACCATATCATCATATCAACCCATGTGACCCTACAGCACTGTGTATACCYTTAGTGATGGACCATGTGACCTTGCTGCGGCGGTATAGCTGAGCAGGTTGTTGACTCGTTGGGCTAATGGAGGGGAATACAGTATATCGAGAATAACATTTCCCACTGCTCATTTGCATGAATGCAAATTAATAGCATATCTAAAACSACAAGCAAAGAATTCAAGTAACACTTCGCCCATGTAATACCACACGACACAGGATATTTCAGGACTTTTCCCGAAATGACAGCGAAATGACAAACCCTCACTTAGTCTTTGAAATGCACTTGAWGCCATGACACCAGGAGAGCCTTCGACAGTCAATTGTGCAGCACTAGTATCTCAATCAAAAGCTCTTAACAGACTCCCTTAACAGACTTGCGCTGACTCTTTCTTTTGACGTAGGCTACTTCACATACTCAGCCTGTGACCTCTGCACATAATAAAACCCCACAAATCATCCTCAATGCATGAAGTACCAAGAGAGCATCGTCTGTTCCAGGTTGGTTAGGCTCTGGGCTCTACAAATAATCCTGTGAGGTCTGCTAAACTCTGGGTTCTACACATATTCCTGAGGTTGGCTAGGCTCTAGGTTCTACACATAATCCTGTGACATCATGGTGGGAAGACATCAAAAGAGGAACCAAAGTAGACAAGGAAAAAGATTTTACCTCAGGGAAATGTCAGCATGGATGGTATGGTAAATGGTACCTCTCTGATGACCCAAATGAATGGTATAGGATTTTGTTCACTATTGTTGGTGTTCATCTATAGCGTTGTCTCCAACCTTGGCTGGTAGCTCTCTTAGCTCCCTAGCAGTTTGGTTGTTGGCATATTCTTATTTACTGCTTATTGCTGTGTTATTATGTCCTTATGTAGGTATGGTCAAATAAAGTGTTACCTAATGTAGGCTTTTAATGGCCGCCTAAAATATAGCTGCCTAAGGAGTGACACACAGAGAAGGTTAGGACATGGTCTATCGAAATACACAGCAACATGTTCAGTCCCAACCCAGATGGAAAGCGGGGTCCGTGGTGTTTATGAGAAAGGGACCGCTTGATGTACAAAGAGTTCTGAAGAGAAAACGACACAAAATGACACTGGTGTTTCTTAAAGATATTGTTCCTGTTCTAACCTCCAATAATGTGTTTGATCTATTTTGGGAAAAGCGTTAAAAGCAACATTTGCTGACTCCGACAAAAGTTGAGTGGAGGAGGCCATCACAGCCCCCTGTATCATTAAAGACAATGACCTTGATCAGCGTGATGGGACAGCTTGGCTCCAGATGAGAGGACAGCTATTTCCATCCAGTCCATTTATTTGTGTGTTTGTATTAAGATACCTACACCAGGCAGAAGGCAGCAGGCAGCGCCGTGCTGATAAAGCAAAAAAAGCCACTGTTTTCCCCTGGAGAGACAGCAATGGGACAAGTGGATATGTGCCAGTGACTGACTGTTCAACTGACGCCCTGGCTCGCTGGGCGCCCGACTACTCCACTGACTGACTGACTGACTGGCTGGTTGGAGCTTGGCTGGATGACTGACTGACTGGTTGGATGACTGGCTGTCTGGTTGGATGACTGACTGACTGACTGACTATTCCACTGATTGACTGACTGACTGACTGACTATTCCACTGATTGACTGACTGACTGACTGACTGACTGGCTGGCTGGATGACTGACTTACTGGCTGACCAAAGAGCTCCACTCAGCACCACCTCCCTGCCTGCGGGGACAGACTGCTTGCGCAGGTCTAAGAGAATGCACATCTAATAGCCCCCCTGACAAACTCACTGAGATTTGACTATGGATGGACAATGTCGGAGATACGGTATGGTATAACAGGGTCATTGTCARAGTCTGTTCCTTAGAAGAGGGAAGAGAAGCTAGCATGTAACGCTGCATTCAAATGTTACTCTGAATCTTATTTTCTAGTTGGTGAAGTCATAAATTGCTTGGTCGGTCTAATGAGATAGCTAGCTATTAGAGTATTATCAGAAACTGAGCAAGCTAATGTTGCCAATAATAAATTAGCTMGCTAACATTGACAATATAGTTAAACTAGCGACATAGCTACATTATTATGTTGTAAACAGCTGTGTTCCATCATCTTTTATAATCTTTCATAGAAAATGTGAATAATCAGAGCGTTTACGTTATTCCYACTTGGAGGGTCGTTCAAATGATTCTGACACCACTTAAATGCATCATAAACACTTGCAATAAACTCACCAACAATATTTTCAGTGATACTTGCTAAAATGGTTGGAATTCATGATGATGTAAAAAACTAGGATATGGAAAACTATGGAACAGCAGCACACATGAAACAAAGCATCTTTGTGCCCACCATTTGATGGCCAATGAAAAACATAGTGGGCAATAACAAAACACACCACCATGAAAAGAATCCAGTAGCACATTCCAAACAGTAACCGACAGATCTCATAAAACTCTGCACYGGCCAATGCCCTGGAGCTACACTRCAACAAGAATGAAAATATATGGAAAATGGGTTGCACATTTCTTGGTAGGGATTTTATGTCTAAAAATCACATATTTGGTTAAGCATAATAATCCTGTCACTCTAGTGCAGACACCCACTGTAAATTCCAAACGGAGACAAATACTTTCTGCTCTGCTGCTTCTCTTAATTACTGGTTATACTTCTCWATCCGAATGTGGAGTGGTCAGCGTCAAACTGAGCATGATAGCAAAGCAATAATTGGTTATTCATTTTGAATCCCGATGGCCAAGGCTGAGTGGGTGCAAGCACGATCGGAATGAAAATTCATTTACACWGAAAATATGTGGCTTCACAAAGAAACGCTGCATCAATTCAGCAATGTCACATGGTAAAAGCTGGCATTGTGATGCGCAGTCTCCATCTTTTTGGCCAAATGACACAAATCCTCAAGGACAGCTAGAGCCCACTAATAATAACAATCATGAAAATGGCCAGTTTKTGAATCTCAGAAAATAGCAGTGCTTAGTCAGTGAGTTTACATAATGTTTCCATAATCTGAATTTAATCACATTTAGAAGGTTTTCAGAGGAGTTACATATTAATGGAAGATTTATTTGTGCAAGAGATTAACCAAGGGGAGCAGTGGTACTGGAGAAATGTTTGTTCCTTTAGGTTTTGGGGAGTTTCAAGTCTTTTTTTGAAGTTTCAAGTCAGCTAGAGAAGGCAAGAGCAAGCACTTCAATAACTCAATTTCTTCTTTATTTGGATATTACTTTTTTAAATCCTGAACATTTTAGTGGATATAATTCAATACTTGTCACAGATACTGAGTAACATCTGCTATGACCTCAAATCAAATCAAATCAAGTGTATTGGTCACATACACATATTTAGCAGATGTTATTGCGGGTGTAGCAAAATGCTTGTGTTCCTAGCTCCAACAGTGCAGAAATATCTAACAATTCACAACAATACACYAATCTAAAAGTAAAAMAAATATATAAATATTAAGACGAGCAATGTCGGAGTGGCATTGACTAAATACAGTAGAATAGAATACAGTATATACATATGAGATGAGTAAAGCGGTACATTATTAAAGTGTTTAAAATATCTGATTATGATCAACTAAACTGTGACAACTTCATTTGAAATAAGCACTAAAGATATGTCTASCGAGAAGGCCTGTAATGGCAAAATCCTTCAGCGCTGACATACTGTAGTGTTTGCGTGCAGCGATGTTTAACATCGACAGACATCTTAACTGCTGTTGGCTGTACAATAAATATACAGCTGTAATACATGGTATTATGTTTCTATGATAAACATGTCTGTTATATCTYGCTTAGCTGCAGAAGAACGCACATCTGCACGGTTTCACATTGTTTCTTTTCACACTTTCTCGTTTAATGAGATGTGCCACTCATTCTCACAACCCATTCATCCGTAAAGCAGCACACTGTCGTAAACCATAACAATGTACAGTACAACGTACAGCACATCGTACCATACATTACATTTTCCCCCCTTCCAAAACCAGGAACTGGTACTGTACCATATATAAAAATGTCCATAGGGCAAGAACCTAGAGTGATACCTGTAACAACTAGCCCGAACTAGCCAGTTCATTCCATTAACCTGGAGGTTGACTAAGACACCTAGCGGAGCCTTAGAATGAGAGGTTAAGTAGCTCCCCAGATGATCATGGCGAGTTCGTGCCCGCATACGCCGTTCTTCAGCCGCCACCGCTTGAGGCTCTGGCCCTTGGAGAGCCCACAGAGGCTGGGGCTCGGGTGGTAGCAGTGGAGAATGTCCATCAGGTGGCGTCCAGAATGAGGCCATTTTGTTGCACTGCTGATGCCGTCGGGCTTGGACCCTGTCTGTCTTTTTCACCCTGTGTGCCTGCTTTTCTTGGGTGCTACTCTCTGAGTCTGTCCAGTGGCAGTTCCATCTCAGCCTAGCATGAGAGATGCCGGGGAGACCTGTGTTTTTGTGTGTTTGCTTGCTCTGTAGTGCATTAGCATTTGGTTCAAGGCAGTTTGGAACGTGCACCCCTGGACCTCTGATGCCGTTCTTCAGCGTTCCAACAGGTTGTAGTAGGCCTCATGGATGTTTTTGATTCCCTTGTTGCTGAGATAGGAGGAGAACTCGACAGAGGTTAGCTGGGGCCCATTGTCCGTGGTGAAGATGAGTGGTAGGCCCCACCTCGTGAACAGGCTGTCAAGGATGTCCACGATGGCCTGTGCTGTGACAGTTCCGACAGGAAACACTTCTGGTCACTTAGAGTGGAGGTCATACGCCACCACCAGGAAGCTCTGATGGTGAGGGACTGCGCGCCCATGGATCTCGCCACAGATGTCCAGCTTGATGTGATCCCAGGGGCGGGACGGGCTTCAATGTCGTGGTCGATGTCTGGCCACCACATAAGGTCATTGCTGCTTGACCTTCACTATGCCCAAGTGAGCTTCGTGCGTCATGGATAGAACACATCCACACAGGCCACTCAGGACCACAGTGCAAAACCCTCGAGAGACACAGTCTTCTTCCCAGCAAGTAAGTTTGTGATTCACCCTGGCGAAAGGCGCCAGCTCTTCCGTTACACGTGCTGGCCATTCAGTGCGTATGTAGGTGCGCAGGGTAGACAGTGTGGGATCCTGTTCCGATGCTTGCTTCAGCTCCTCCAGTGAGACGGCTGACTGAAAGGGAGCGTAGAGCCTTTGTACGAGCTCTGTTTCATAGTCGTCTGGCAAGACGGTCAGAGTAGGAGCGTCAAAGGAGAGTGAGAGGAGGTCTGCCATTATGTTATCCCTCCCCGGAGTGAACTTCAGCTGATAGTCATACTGTCTGAGGCGGTCGGCCCATCTGTGCAGCCGAATTGGCTTGTGGCCAGTTCCTAATGCTGACAGTAGCATTGTGAGGGACTGGTGGTCGGTTCGGAGGGCGAACAGCCGGCCGTATAGGTAAAGGTGCCACCTTTCACACGCCCAGACACAGGCCAGTGCTTCTCGTTCGCCCACAGAGTACCATTGTTCAGTGGGGATCAGGGCCCTTGAAGCGAAGGCGATGGGCCTCTCAATGCCATTCTGCAGCTGTGAGAGGACAGCTCCTAGTGTTTCAGCTGAGGCGTCACAGGTGACAATGGTGGGGCAGACAGGGTCAAAGTGAGCCAAGACTGGGGCTGTGGTCAGCTGGCTCTTCAGTGAGCGGACCGCGTCTGTCCAGGCCCATGGCTCGTCCTTCTTGAGGAGCTGGCGCAGGGGCACTGTGGTCTCAGAGTAGTGGTGCAGAAACCGGAGGTAGTAGGCTGTCATGCCCAAGAATGAGGCCACCTGAGAGGCTGAGGTCGGTTCCAGGATGCGGTGGATGGTTTAAATGTTCGACATGAGTGGAGCAATGCCTTTGGACGATAGGCGGAACCCTACAAATTTGACGGCTGGAGCTGCAAAGGTGCACTTTCCACCCTTCGGGGTCAGGTTGTTCCTTAGAGCACTGGATACTCTGTGGAGTCGATGGTCATAGATGTGGAGGTCAGGGCTGTGGACCATGATGTTGTCCAGATAGACTGTCACCTCGGGTATTCCAGCGAGGATGGTGCTCATTACCTTCTGGAAGCAGCTGGGGGCGGAGCTAAGTCCAAAAGGAATGTGTGTGTATCTGAACACAACACCATGTGTAACAAAGGCCGTGAGATCTCTGCTGGCTGMGTGGAGAGGCACCTGAAGATAACCCTGACGCAGGTCGAGCTTTGTAAAGACCCTGGAGCCATGAAATTGTGCGGTCAGTTCCTCAGCTGTAGGCAAGGGGTACTTATTCGGGACAACAGCCTTGTTCACAGCACAGAGATCCACACAGGTCAGGATTCCACCAGACTTTTTGGTTGCAATGACCAAGTTTGAAATTCAGGGGGCAGTGTTGACTGGCTCAATGACGCCTGCCTCCAACTGTGACTGTAGATCTTTTGTGACATCATCACGCATTGCAAAGGGAATGCGCCGCAGGGGCTGCAAGACTGGGGTCACGTCCAGGTTCACTAGGGGCCTGTGAGTAAAAGCTGTGAGGCAYCCCAGTCCATCAAACAGAGCTGGCCAGTTATGTTGCCATGTGCCGGTAACTTGGTGGATAGCTGACCCACTGTCATCTCTCAGTGTGAACCCCAAGCCTGTGATGAGGTCGAGGCCCAGGAGGTTGGCACCCCGCTTCGAAGGCAGCTGCTTGGCGCCGTAGTGCACTGGGACCTGGAGGGTGCCTGCAATGTCTATCTTGGATCTACATCACCCACACAGGGCAGTGGAGGGCTGTTGGAGTGGTAGGAGACCGAAAAACGTGTAGTAAGTGGCAAGGTTGAGGAACAACATCGCAGCGCCAGTATCCAGTAGCAAAGGCAAACCCACCTTGCCCAGCTGCACAGTGCATGTCTTGAATGACACATGGTTGGTGGAGACGGTTCGAATTTCAGTGTGTTCATGTTGAGAGTGAGACGAATATAAGGGCCTGTTCTGAGTGGAGCTAGTAGCTGGGGCAGAACGACACACTTTTGCAAAGTGATTGTATTTTGAACAGTTCTTGCATATTTTCCCATGGGCTGGGCAGTTTGAAGCCCTTGAATTGTGAGAGCTAGCACCACAGTTGCCACAGCTACTTCTGTTTGTTTGTCTGTGTCCATGCAGCTATCGACGTGGGAGGGCGTGCGCAGCTTGTGATCGCTGTAGTGCGCCTGCTCGGGCTAAAGCTGCTGTGTGAGAATGGCTGGGGGCCTGAATGTATGCTGCAGAACTGTCTGTTAGCATAGTAGAGCATTCCAAAGCCGCTTCAACCTGGAGTGCTATTTTAATAGCTCCATCAAGTTGTAAATTATCCGATTCCAAAAGCGGTTTCTCCCTTGTCTTTTCACATAACGTCCCCTCTATCAGCTGATCCCTGATGATCTCATCCTGAAGTGTCCCATAGTTACAAGAGCTAGCCAAATCCCTCAGACTAGCCAACAAGCTTTGAATGGTCTCTATCGGCCGTTGTTGTCTTCTCCGTAGCCGGTAGCGTCGGAGGAGGCTCTTTCCTGGCAAAGTGGTTCCATAGGAGGCTGACTGCAGCGTTGACATGTGCCACTCATTCTCACAACACATTCATCCATAAAGCAGCATACTTTCATAAACCATAACAATGTACAGTACGACCATACATAACAATGCCAACCCAAGCCTAGTCATTCGCTGTTTCTCTTTACTTGAGTAATCTTCATGTGTCAGACTAACCTAATTTAAAATATTTAAATTTGAAGTATTATATGATACCCTTGCAAGTCTGAAAAACACTGATGAAAACATTGTCCAAGTGGATGGCTATTGTCCATGTGAGGCAGTTGGACAGACTCTAAAAGTGCCGTTAATCAGCCAGACTAAAACTAGCTGTGTTGCTAGCTGATCTTCAGTTTTTCTTGACACTGAGCCATGAGAGGGAGTTGGTGTTGGGGACAGTTGAGAAGCCATCACATTACTTGCTGCAGAGAGAGAGAGAGGAGGGGTGGCGGCAGGACCAGATGGCTAGCTCTCTGGACTCAATGTACCATCCCTCTGATAAACCCAGACAGAGCCGTTACACTTTCCAAAAGAGAGATGAAAGGAAATACAGGGAGGGAGGAAGGGGAAAAAAACAAAGGCTCGCCTTTCGCAAATCTTTAATTACCCAACTGTCGGCTGCTTTTCAGATTGCTGCTTTTTAAAACATCCCCTTCCCCAAAGAACACACACATATACACACACATATACACACACACATATACACACACATATACACACACACATATACACACACATATACACACACATATACACACACATATACACACACATATACACACACACACACACACACCCACACCACACACACACAACACACACACACACACACACAACACACACACACAGCGACCCCGCCGCCAGAGGATCCCTATACGACAGTCTTGCTCTGCTGAAGAGGGGGAATCAAAACTGTTAAAAAAGGAGGAAATAACACATAAAAGATATGCAAATACAACTGTCTGGGGCGACGATGAGCATTAACCAGCGTTGAGGTTCTGCTATTTTTAGCTGGCGTCTCTTTGCAGACTCTGAAAGATGTGTGATGACTTCCTTAAGCGCAGGATTTTATGTGCTACAGAGACAGCTTGGCTGTGCAGATATTTCGGAGAAATATTCCCCTTAATTGAGCCACTTCACAAATGAAGCTGTCAAACCAAGTCCAAGCAGAATACAGTGAGAGTTGAAAACTGGATTTCGAGGAAAGAGCTACGTTGGAGTCTTCACTCTTCACACATAAAAAAGTAGAGTGTATAAAGTGACTAGCGAGGTTTGGAGCTGATCTTACGGAGACGGTTAGGCAGTAGCGCAAAGATTCTGGCATACCACTGCTGGCTTGCTTCTGAAGCTAAGCAGGGTTGGTCCTGGTCAGTCCCTGGATGGGAGACCAGATGCTGCTGGAAGTGGTGTTGGAGGGCCAGTAGGAGGCACTCTTTCCTCTGGTCTAAAAAAATATGCCAATGCCCCAGGGCAGTGATTGGGGACACTGCCCTGTGTAGGGTGCRGTCTTTCGGATGGGACGTTAAACGGGTGTCCTGACTCTCTGAGGTCATTAAAGATCCCATGGCARTTATRGTAAGAGTAGGGGTGTTAACCCCGGTGTCCTGGCTAAATTCCCAATCTGSCCCTCAAACAATCATGGTCACCTAATAATCCCCAGTTTACAATTGGCTCATTCATTCCCCTCCTCTCCCCTGTAACTATTCCCCAGGTCGTTGCTGCAAATGAGAACGTGTTCTCAGTCAACTTACCTGGTAAAATAATGGTAAAATAAAAAATAAAAATTCTCTCCCTTTTACTAATATAACCACTGGCAAGTGTACAGTGCATTCAGGAAGTATTCAGACCCCCTTATCCTTTTCCATCTTTTGTTACTTTACAGCCTTATTCTAAAATTGATTAAATTAAAAAATATCCTCATCAAGCTAAACACAATACCCCATAATGACGAAGCAAAAACAGGTTTTTAGACCTTATTTACATAAGTATTTAGACCCTTTACTATGAGACTTTGAGTGCAGCTGCATCCTGTTTCTATTGATCATCCCTCAGATGTTTCTACAACTTGATTGGAGTCCACCTGTGGTAAATTCAATTGATTGGACATGATTTGGAAAGACACACACTTGTCAATATTTATAAAAGGTCCCACATTTGACAGTGCACAGATATGGGGAAGGGTACCAAAACATTTCTGCAGCTTTGAAGGTTCCCAAGAAAACAGTGGACTCTGGCCACCCGGCCGAACTGAGCAATCGGGGGAGAAGGGCCTTGGTCAGGGATGTGACCAACAACCCGATGGTCACTCTGACAGAGCTCCAGAGTTCCTCTGTGGAGATTGGAGAACCTTCCAGAAGGACAACCATCTCTGCCGCACTCCAACAATCAGGCCTTTATGGCGATCTTGCATGGAGCCCCAGACCGAGGGTGATTGACCGTCATCTTGAACTTCTTCCATTTTCTAATAATTGCACCAACAGTTGTTGCCTTCTCACCAAGCTGCTTGCCTATTGTCCTGTAGCCCATCCCAGCCTTGTGCAGGTCTACAATTTTATCCCTGATGTCCTTACACAGCTCTCTGGTCTCTTGGCCATTGTGGAAGGTTGGAGTCTGTTTGATTGAGTGTGTGGACAGGTGTCTTTTATACAGGTAACGAGTTCAAACAGGTGGAGTTAATACAGGTAATGAGTGGAGAAGGAGGGCTTCTTAAAGAAAAACTAACAGGTCTGTCAGAGCCGGAATTCTTACTGGTTGGTTAGGTGACAAATACTTATGTCATGCAATAAAATGTAAATTAATTACTTAAAAATCATACAATGTGATTTTCAGGATTTGTTGAAGTGTACCTATGATAAAAATTACAGACCTCTACATGCTTTGTAAGTAGGAAAACCTGCAAAATCGGCAGTGTATCAAATATTGTTCCCCCACTGTATGTGTTTTCATGCATGCATGTGTGTTGTACAGTATGTGCATGCATTGTGTATGTGTATGTGTGTGGTATTTACAGTAGAACATAATTGGTGCGGGGCAGCGGCAGCGGCAAGAGGGGAAGGCCAGTGGGTCTGACAAAGAAGCAGGGCAGCCAGGCAGAGGCAGTGCTAAGGCCTGGTGGGTATGAGTGGTGTGCAGGGGGACAGACAGAGAAAACTGAGCAACTCTCACTGGGAAACAATATGCAGTTCCCCATCT
>NC_036862.1:15580641-15622981 GCF_002910315.2 Salvelinus sp. IW2-2015 | reverse complement strand
GATTCCCTTGTTGCTGAGATAGGGAGGAGAACTCGACATTAGGTTAAAGCTGGGCCCAAATTGGTCCGTGGCTGAAGATGATGGTTAGGCCCCACCTCGTGACAGGCTGTCAAGGATGTCCACGATGGCCTGTTGCTGTTGACAGTGCCGACAGGAAACACTTTCTGGTCACTTAAGAGTGGAGGTCATACCCGCCACCACCAGGAAGCTCTGATGGTGGAGGGACTTGCGCCCCATGGATCTCGCCCCAGATGTCCAGCTTGATGTTGATCCCAGGGGCGGGACGGCTTCAATGTCGTTGGTCGATGTCTGGCCACCACATAAGGTCATTGCTGCTTGACCTTCCGACTATGCCCAAGTGAGCTTCGTGCGTCATGGATAGAACACGATCCACACAGGCCACTCAGAACCACAGTGCCAAAACCCTCGAGAGACACAGTTTCTTCCCAAGCAAGTAAGTTTGTGATTCACCCTGGCGAAAGGGCCACTCTTCCGTTACAACGTGCTGGCCATTTCAGTGCGTATGTAGGTGCGCAGGGTAGACAGTTGTGCGGATCCTGTTCCGTGCTTGCTTCCAGCTCTCCAGTGAGACGGCTGACTGAAAGGGAGCGTAGAGCCGTTTGTACGAGCTCTGTTCATTAGTCGTCTGGCCAAGAGGTCAGAGTAGAGCGTGTTCCAAAGGAGAGTGGAGAGGAGGTCTGCCATTATGTTATCCCTCCCGAGTGAAACTTCAGCTGATAGTCATACTGTCTGAGGCGGTCGGCCCATCTGTGGCAGCGAATTGGCTTGTGGGCCAGTTCCTAATGCTGACAGTAGCATTGTGAGGGACTGGTGGTCGGTTCGGAGGGCGAACGCCGGCCGTATTAGGTAAAGGTGGCCACCTTTCACACGCCCAGACACAGGCCAGTGCTTTCTCGTTCGCCCACAGAGTTACCATTGTTCAGTGGGGAATCAGGGCCCTTGAAGGAAGGCGAGGGCGCCTCTCAATGCCATTTCTGCAGCTGTGAGAGGACAAGCTCCTAGTGTTTCAGCTGAGGCGTCACAGGTGACAATGGTGGGTCAGACAGGGTCAAGTGAGCCAGACTGGGGCTGTTGTCAGCTGGCTCTTCAGTGGCGGACCGCGTCTGTCCAGGCCCATGGCTCGTTCCCCTTCTTGAGGAGCTGGCGCAGGGGGCACTGTGTCTTCAGAGTAGTGTGGCATAAACGGAGGTAGTAGGCTGTTCATGCCAAGAATGAGGCCACCTGAGAGGCTGAGGTCGGTTCCAGGATGCGGTGGATGGTTTAAATGTTCGACATGAGTGGAGCAATTGGCCTTTGACGAAGGCGGAACCCTACAAATTTGACGCTGGAGCGTGCAAAGGTGCACTGTTCCACCCTTCGGGCGTCAGGTTGTTCCTTAGAGCACTGGATACTCTGTGGAGGTGATGGTCATAGATGTGGAGGTCAGCGGCTGTGGACCATTGATGTTGTCCAGATAACTGTCACCTCCGGGTATTCCAAGCGAGCGGATGCGTAGCTCATTTACCTTCTGGAAGCAGCTGGGGGCGGAGCTAAGTCCAAAAGGAAGTGTGTGTATCTGAACACAACACCATGTGTAAACAAAGGCCGTGAGAAATCTCTGCTGGCTGTTGTGGAGAGGCACCTGAAGGATAACCCTGACGCAGGTCGAGCTTTTAAAGACCCTGGCAGCCATGAAATTGTGCGCGTCAGTTCCTCGCTGTAGGCAAGGGGCTACTTTATTTCGGGACACAGCCTGGTTCAGCTCACAGAGATCCACACAGGTCAGGATTCCACAGACTTTTTGGTTGCAATGACCAAGTTTGAAATTCAGGGGGCAGTGTTACTGGCTCAATGACGCCTGCCTCCAACTGTGACTGTAAGATCTTTTGTGCATCATCACGCATTGCAAAGGGAAATGCCGCCGCAGGGGCTCCAAGACCTGGGGTCATCACGTCCAGGTGTCACTAGGGGCTGTGAGTAAAAGCTGTGAGGCACCCAGTCCATCAACAGAGCTGGCCAGTTATGTTGCCATGTGCCGGTAACTTGGTGGAAGCTTGACCCACTGTCATCTCTTCAGTGTGAACCCCAAGCCTGTGATGAGGTCGAGGCCCAGGAGGTTGGCACCCCGCTTCGAAGGCAGCTGCTTGGCGCCGTAGTGCACTGGGACCTGGAGGTGCCTGCAATGTCTATCTTGGATCTACATCACCCACACAGGGCAGTGGGAGGGCTGTTGGAGTGGTAGGAGACCGAAAAACGTGTAGTAAGTGGCAAGGTTGAGGAACAACATCGCAGCGCCAGTATCCAGTAGCAAAGGCAAAACCCACCTTCCCAGCTGCACAGTGCATGTCTTGAATGACACATGGTTGGTGGAGACGGTTCGAATTTCAGTGTGTTTCATGTTGAGAGTGAGACGAATATTAAGGGCCTGTTCTGAGTGGAGCTAGTAGCTGGGCCAGAACGACACACTTTTGCAAAGTGATTGTATTTTTGAACAGTTCTTGCATATTTTCCCATGGGCTGGCAGTTTGAAGCCCTTGAATTGTGAGAGCTAGCACCACAGTTGCCACAGCTACTTCTGTTTGTTTGTCTGTGTCCATGCAGCTATCGACGTGGGAGGGCGTGCGCAGCTTGTGATCGCTGTATGTCGCCTGCTCGGCTAAAGCTGCTGTGTGAGAAATGGCTGGGGGCCTGAATGTATGCTGCAGAACTGTCTGTTAGCATAGTAGAGCATTCCAAAGCCGCTTCAACCGGAGTGCTATTTAATAGCTCCATCAATTTTAAATTATCCGATTCCAAAAGCGGTTTCTCCCTTGTCTTTTCACATAACGCCCCTCTATCAGCTGATCCCTGATGATTCTCATCCTGAAGTGTCCATAGTTACAAGAGCGTAGCCAAATTCCCTCAGATAGCAACAAGCTTTGAATGGTCTCTATCGGCCGTTGTTTGTCTTCTCCGTAGCCGGTAGCGTCGGGAGGAGGCTCTTTCCTGGCAAGTGGTTCCATAGGAGGCTGACTGCAGCGTTGACATGTGCCACTCATTCTCACAACACATTCATCCATAAAGCAGCATACTTTCATAAACCATAACAATGTACAGTACGACCATACATAACAATGCCAACCCAAGCCTAGTCATTCGCTGTTTCTCTTTACTTGAGTAATCTTCATGTGTCAGACTAACCTAATTTAAAAATATTAAATTTGAAGTATTATATGATACCCTTGCAAGTCTGAAAAACACTGATGAAAACATTGTCCAAGTGGATGGCTATTGTCCATGTGAGGCAGTTGGACAGACTCTAAAAGTGCCGTTAATCAGCCAGACTAAAACTAGCTGTGTTGCTAGCTGATCTTCAGTTTTTCTTGACACTGAGCCATGAGAGGGAGTTGGTGTTGGGACAGTTGAGAAGCCATCACATTACTTGCTGCAGAGAGAGAGAGAGGAGGGGTGGCGGCAGGACCAGATGGCTAGCTCTCTGGACTCAATGTACCATCCTCTGATAAACCCAGACAGAGCCGTTACACTTTCCAAAGAGAGATGAAAGGAAATACAGGGAGGGAGGAAGGGGAAAAAAACAAAGGCTCGCCTTTCGCAAATCTTTAATTAACCCAACTGTCGGCTGCTTTTCAGATTGCTGCTTTTTAAAACATCCCCTTCCCCAAAGAAACACCCACACCATATACACACACATATACAACACACATATACACACACATATACACACACACATATACACACACATATACACACCACATATACACACACATATACACACACACACACACACACACACACACACACACACACACACCACACACACACACAACACACACACACACAACACACCACACACACACACACACACACACACACACACACACACACACACAGCGACCCCTCCGCCAGAGGATCCCTATACGACAGTCTTGCTCTGCTGAAGAGGGGAATCAAAACTGTTAAAAAAGGAGGAAATAACACATAAAAGATGATTGCAAATACAACTGTCTGGGGGCGACGATGAGCATTAACCAGCGTTGAGGTTCTGCTATTTTTAGCTGGCGTCTCTTTGCAGACTCTGAAAGATGTGTGATGACTTCCTTAAGCGCAGGAATTTTATGTGCTACAGGAACAGCTTGGCTGTTGCAGATATGTCGGGAGAAATATTCCCCTTAATTGAGTACACTTCACAAATGAAGCTGTCAAACCAAGTACAAGCAGAATACAGTGAGAGTTGAAAACTGGAATTTCGAGGAAAGAGCTACGTTGGAGTCTTCAACTCTTCACACATAAAAAAGTAGAGTGTATAAAGTGACTAGCGAGGTTTGGAGCTGATCTTACGGAGACGGTTAGGCAGTAGCGCAAAGATTCTGCATACCACTGCTGGCTTGCTTCTGAAGCTAAGCAGGGTTGGTCCTGGTCAGTCCTGGATGGGAGACCAGATGCTGCTGGAAGTGTGTTGGAGGGCCAGTAGGAGGCACTCTTTCTCTGGTCTAAAAAAATATGCAATGCCCCAGGGCATGATTGGGGACACTGCCTGTGTAGGGTGCTGTCTTTCGGATGGACGTTAAACGGGTGTCCTGACTCTCTGAGGTCATTAAAGATCCCATGGCATTATCGTAAGAGTAGGGGTGTTAACCCCGGTGTCCTGGCTAAATTCCCAATCTTGGCCCTCAAACAATCATGGTCACCTAATAATCCCCAGTTTACAATTGGCTCATTCATTCCCCTCCTCTCCCCTGTAACTATTCCCCAGGTCGTTGCTGCAAATGAGAACGTGTTCTCAGTCAACTTACCTGGTAAAATAATGGTAAAATAAAAAATAAAAATTCTCTCCCTTTTACTAATATAACCACTGGCAAGTGTACAGTGCATTCAGGAAGTATTCAGACCCCCTTATCCTTTTCCATCTTTTGTTACTTTACAGCCTTATTCTAAAATTGATTAAATTAAAAAAATATCCTCATCAAGCTAAACACAATACCCCATAATGACGAAGCAAAAACAGTTTTTTAGACCTTATTTACATAAGTATTTAGACCCTTTACTATGAGACTTTGAGTGCAGCTGCATTCCTGTTTCTATTGATCATCCCTCAGATGTTTCTACAACTTGATTGGAGTCCACCTGTGGTAAATTCAATTGATTGGACATGATTTGGAAAGACACACACTTGTCAATATTTATAAAAGGTCCCACATTTGACAGTGCACAGATATGGGGAAGGGTACCAAAACATTTCTGCAGCTTTGAAGGTTCCCAAGAAAACAGTGGACTCTGGCCACCGGCCGAACTGAGCAATCGGGGAGAAGGGCCTTGGTCAGGGATGTGACCAACAACCCGATGGTCACTCTGACAGAGCTCCAGAGTTCCTCTGTGGAGATTGGAGAACCTTCCAGAAGGACAACCATCTCTGCCGCACTCCAACAATCAGGCCTTTATGGCGATCTTGCATGGAGCCCCAGACCGAGGGTGATTGACCGTCATCTTGAACTTCTTCCATTTTCTAATAATTGCACCAACAGTTGTTGCCTTCTCACCAAGCTGCTGCCTATTGTCCTGTAGCCCATCCCAGCCTTGTGCAGGTCTACAATTTTATCCCTGATGTCCTTACACAGCTCTCTGGTCTTGGCCATTGTGGAGAGGTTGGAGTCTGTTTGATTGAGTGTGTGGACAGGTGTCTTTTTATACAGGTAACGAGTTCAAACAGGTGGAGTTAATACAGGTAATGAGTGGAGAAGGAGGGCTTCTTAAAGAAAAACTAACAGGTCTGTCAGAGCCGGAATTCTTACTGGTTGGTTAGGGTGATCAAATACTTATGTCATGCAATAAATGTAAATTAATTACTTAAAAATCATACAATGTGATTTTCAAGGATTTGTTGAAGTGTACCTATGATAAAAATTACAGACCTCTACATGCTTTGTAAGTAGGAAAACCTGCAAAATCGGCAGTGTATCAAATATTGTTCTCCCACTGTATGTGTTTTCATGCATGCATGTGTGTGTACAGTATGTGCATGCATTTGTATGTGTATGTGTGTGGTATTTACAGTAGAACATAATGTGGTGCGGGCAGCGGCAGCGGCAGATGAGGGGAAGGCCAGTGGGTCTGACAAAAAGCAGGGCAGCCAGGCAGAGGCAGTGCTAAGGCCTGGTGGGTATGAGTGGTGTGCAGGGGGACAGACAGAGAAAACTGAAGCAACTCTCACTGGGAAACAATATGCAGTTTCATCTGAGGAAGACATTTTGCAGCTCTTTCTCTCTCTCTCTCAGAGCCAGAGAGCCGACAGCACAAAGAGCTCCATTGTTCCTTCTCGAGCAACCTCACCGCTCTCAACTAGAGCAGCCAGGGTCGAGGCCGCATAGGACCTGCCAGGGGCTGTTTAGAACCTGCTCCCACTGTGTGTGTGTGGTGTGTGTGTGTGTGTGTGTGTGTGTGTGTGTGTGTGTGTGGTGTGTGTGTGTGTGTGTGTGTGTTGATGTGTGTGTTGTGTGTGTGTGTGTGTGTGTGTGTGTGAATATCGCTTTTC
Organism: Salvelinus sp. IW2-2015; assembly: GCF_002910315.2. Lineage (NCBI taxonomy): Eukaryota > Metazoa > Chordata > Actinopteri > Salmoniformes > Salmonidae > Salvelinus > Salvelinus sp. IW2-2015. The sequence continues at coordinate 15,616,452 of NC_036862.1, read as the reverse complement.
TTCAATATAATGTTTCATGCTAGTTCTTGGTCAGGATTATCGTACAGTTATATCTGGAGTTTTTTCTGTACTGTATAAATGGAAGCGAGTTCTAACACTGTACCTACCACACACTGTATGTGGTTCTAATGTTTCATACAGGGATGTGTTTCAGCGGATTGTGTCAGTATCAGATCATGAAAAGTTAGGACAGATATGCCTCCCTCTGTCCGTCTATCGCTCTCTCACCCTGTTTCACCCTCCATCACCGTCTCTCTGTAACACACACTTACAGTACTCGAGCACGCACATACACGCACACACACACACGGCTACAGGACATAATGGAAAATCCTTTTATATAGAAGTGCGGGTCACATCCTTAGAGGATCCAGCAGATTTCTAGTTCATAATACTCTGGCAGGCAGGCAAGGTCTGTGGAGAGAGGAGTGGAAGAGAGGTAGAGGGAGGGAAAGGGAGGAGAAGGGAGGGGAGGTGAGGTCAGGGAAGGGAGGGAGGGTAGGCTAACGACTAATTGAATAGATAAGATCAAAGGCTGGATGAGAGAATTCTTCAAACTCAAAGGGCTATGAGAAAATTAAGAGACATGGAGGGCTGCGACTAATCAGCAGTTGGAAAATCCTAATGCTCCACTACCGGGTACCACAGTAATCCCCGTAAATTGTAGCGAGACAAATGCTTGCATCATTCAGTGAAGTCGAAATCCATTTTCAGAGAGGTGAAAACTAGTATGAGTGTAATAATGAAGGTGATTCGGTGAGCCACGGTAGTGTGATAAGTAACCTTGTCTGAGACTTGTGTTCGCTCCCCGAACTAATGCCTAGGCTTGAGCTCAGCGAGCTAACAGAGTCTAATAATGAAAAATAAACTCTTCTTCAGTACATACAGAGGAAATCAAGATTACTGCTATCAATCATGGGTAGATGATTCTGTTTCATCAACGTGCTAGTTTAGCAGAAGTGAAGTAGTTAGCTGTGTGCCCTAGGAACGGCGCGGTAGTGTTTAGCATGTTAGTTAACACCCGATAGTGTGTCCTCACCAACCAAGACCATGGTTTTGTGAGGCGTCTGTTTCTCAAACTAGACACTCTAATGTACTTGTCCTCTTGCTCAGTTGTGCACCGGGGCCTCCCACTCCTCTTTCTATTCTGGTCAGAGCCAGTTTGCCCTGTTCTGCGAAGGGAGTAGTACACAGCGTTGTACGAGATCTTCAGTTTCTTGCATGGAATAGCCTTCATTTCCCAGAACAATAATAGACTGATGAGTTTCAGAAGAAAGGTCTTTGTTTCTAGCAATTTTGAGCCTGCAATCGAACCCTCAAATGTTGATGCTCCAGATACTCAACTAGTCTAAAGAAGGCCGGTTTTATTGCTTCTTTAATCAGAACAACAGTTTTCAGCTGTGCTAACGTAATTGCAAAAGGGTTTTCTAATGATCAATTAGCCTTTTAAAATGATCAACTTGGATTAGCTAACACAACGTGCCATTGGAACACAGGAGTGATGGTTGCTGATAATGGGCCTATGTACGCCTATGTAGATATTCCATAAGCTACAATAGTCATTTACAACATCAGACTGCGTGAATCAGGCCTTCATGGTTGAATTGCTGCAAATACACCACTACTAAAGGACCCCAATAATAAGAAGAGACTTGCTTGGGCCAAGAAAAACACGCAATGGACATTAGACCAGTGGAAATCTGTCCTTTTGGAGTCCAAATTTGAGATTTTTGGTTCCAATCGCCGTGTCTTTGTGAGACGCAAAGTAGGTCAACGGATGATCTCCGCGTGTGTGGGTCCTACCGTGAAGCATGGAGGAGGATGTATGATGGCGTGGAGGTGCTTTGCTTAGAATTCAAGGCACACCTAACCAGCATGGCTACCACAGCATTCTGCAGCGATACAACATCCCATCGATACGCCATCATTTGTTTTTCAACAGGACAATGACCCAAAAAACCTTCAGGCTGTGTAAGGGCTATTTGACTAAGAAGGAGAGTGATGCTGCATCAGATGACCTGGCCTCCACAATCACCCGATCTCAACTGAATTGAGATGGTTTGGGATGAGTTGGACCGCAGAGTGATGGAAAAGCAGCCAACAAGTGCCCAGAATATGTGGGAGCTCCTTCAAGACTGTTAGAAAAGCATTCCAGGTGAAGCTGGTTGAGAGAATTATATATTTTCATTTTACATTTATTTAACTAGGCAAGTCAGTTAAGAACAAATTCTTATTTTCAATGACGGCCTAGGAACAGTGGGTTAACTGCCTTGTTCAGGGGCAGAACGACAGATTTTTACCTTGTCAGCTCGGGGATTCGAGTCCAACACTCTAACCACTAGGATACCTGCCGCCCCAGAATGCCAAGAGTGTGCAAAGCTGTCATCAAGGCAAAGGGTGTCTACTTTGAAGAATCTAAAATCTAAAATATATGTTGATTTGTTTAACAGTTTTTTTGGATACTACATGATTCCATGTGTTATTTAATAGTTTTGATGTCTTGACAATTACTCTGCAATGTAGAAAATAGTACAAATAAAGAAAAACCCTTGCATGAGTAGGTGTGTCCAAACCTTTGACTGATACTGTATATACTGTATATACAGTTGAGGTCAGAAGTTTACATACACCTTAGCCAAATACATTTAAACTCAGTTTTTCACAATTCCTGACATTTAATCCTAGTAAAAATTCCCTGTCTTAGGTCAGTTAGGATCACCACTTCATTTTAAGAATGTGAAATGTCAAAATAATAGTTGAGAGATTTTTTTAAGCCTTTATTTATTTCATCACATTCCCAGTGGGTCAGAAGTATACATACAATCAATTAGTATTTGGTAGCATTGCCTTTAAATTGTTTAACTTTCGGGTCAAACGTTTCGGGTAGCCTTCCACAAGCTTCACACAATAAGTTGGGTGAATTTTGGCCCATTCCTCCTGACAGAGCTGGTGTAACTGAGTCAGGTTTGTAGGCCTCCTTGCTCGCATACGCTTTTTCAGTTCTGCCCACAAATTTTCTATAGGGTTGAGGTCGGGGCTTTGTGATGGCCACTCCAATACCTTGACTTTCTTGTCCTTAAGCCATTATGCCAAAACTTTGGAAGTATGCTTGGGGTCATTGTCCATTTGGAAGACCCATTTGCGACCAAGTTTTAACTTTCTGACTGATGTCTTGAGATGTTGCTTCAATATATCCACATAATTTTCCTGCCTCATGATGCCATCTATTTTGTGAAGTGCACCAGTCCCTCCTGCAGCAAAGCACCCCCACAACATGATGCTGCCACCCCCGTGCTTCACGGTTGGGATGGTGTTCTTCGGCATTGCAGCCTCCCCCTTTTTCCTCCAAACATAACGATGGTCATTATGGCCCAAACAGTTCATTTTTGTTTTCATCAGAACGAGAGGACATTTCTCCAAAAAGTACGATCTTCCCATGTGCAGTTGCAAACCATAGTCTGGCTTTTTTATGGCGGTTTTGGAGCAGTGGCTTCTTCCTTGCTGAGCGGCCTTTCAGGTTAGGTCGATATAGGACTCGTTTTACTGTGTTGTTGCTGTTTCCTCCAGCATCTTCACAAGGTCCTTTGCTGTTGTTCTGGGATTGATTTGCACTTTTCGCACCAAAGTGCACTTATCTCTAGGAGACAGAACGCGTCTCCTTCCTGAGCGTTATGACGGCTGCATGGTCCCATGGTGTTTATACTTGCGTACTATTGTTTGTACAGATGAATGTGGTACTTTCAGCTATTTGGAAATTGCTCCCAAGGGTGAACCAGACTTGTGGAGGTCTACAATTTTTTTTCTGAGATATTGGCTGATTTATTTTGATTTTCCCATGATTTCAAGCAAAGAAGCACTGAGTTTGAAGGTAGGCCTTGAAATACATCCACAGGTACACCTCTTATTGACTCAAAGTATGTCAATTAGCCTATCAGAAGCTTCTAAAGCCATAACATCATTTTCTGGAATTTTCCAAGCTGTTTAAAGGCACAGTCAATTTAGTGTATGTAAACCTCTGACCCACTGGAATTGTGATGCAGTGAATAATAAGTGAGATAATCTGTCTGTAAACAATTGTTGGAAAAATGACTTGAGTCATGCACGAAGTAGATGTCCTAACCGACTTGCCAAAACTATAGTTTATTAACATGAAATTTGTGGAGTGGTTGAAAAACGAGTTTTAATGACTCCAACCTAAGTGTATGTAAATGTCCGACTTCAACTGTATATATAAAATTATAATTACATTTATTTAGTATGAATATTACTAACAACAACAGATAAAACACATTTTGGCCAAGGGATATGAGGAATAAGTTTAGAGATTGTAATACAATACAATGTCATAATATTAAAGGAGCTATATGTCATTTTTTTGTATTGTAATTTCATAAAATGTCCTTAATATACAGTATACAGTAATAGTGGAATGATAGTGTTTCACAATATTTCCTCCCCCCAAAATGTATGAAACACTATCATTCCTCTACTACTGTAGATACATTAAGGACCTTTGCTGAAATTACAATGCAAAAATATGACATAATAGCTCCTTTAATCTATAATTGATGTGTTTAACCCTGGGAAACATTGGCCTGGAAGACTCACAGGGATATTGGCATCCCCAGTACTCCACCAATAATCAATTGTTTAACTCAATACTTCTTATATTCCCCTTAAAACGTTTTTAATTAATWAATTTTTTACATAAATACAATGTTATTGAAGCTTTAAAACTGCATTTATTTTGCTCTGCCTCATGGCAAAATGTGTAGAATTGCAGGATATTAGCTTAAAAGCTGTAACAACAAAAAGTCTCTCTGCCCCATGACAAAATTAGTAGAATTGCAGAAAATTAGCTTGAAAACTACAACATTTCTCTCTGATGCCAAAGGGAGGGCCTTTAACATGTTCCTTCCCAGGGCCAAAGACTTGGCTTGTCCAGCCATGCACTGCCAAAGTCATATTATAACTCCTTGTATGCTATTTTAATCCCACTCGAGCTGTGTTCTGATTATGAGGGGGTCCCTGATGAATTTGCTATCACAAAAGGGGTCCCTGGCCCCAAAAAGTTGGTCTACCTAACATTACACTACCAGTGTCTACAATGTTTCAGGTCATGGTCTCTACTATTCCTTCCCTACCTTTGGTAGGTAATGTACACGCTAGACATGCCGCACATTAAAGCAATTTACTCAAATCAAATCAAATCTGATTTGTCACATGCGCCGAATACAACAGGTGTAGTAGACCTTACAGTGAAATGCTTACTTACAAGCCCTTAACCAACAATGCAGTTTTAATAAAAAATAAGTGTTAAGAAAGTATTTACTAAATAAACTGAAGTAAACAATCAATAAAAATAAAGAAGAAAATAGAAAAATAACAAATAATTAAAGAGCAACAATAAAATAACTGTAACTAGGCTATATACAGGGGGTACCGGTAGCGAGTCAATGTGCAGGGGTACGGGGTAGTCGAGGTAATTGAGGTAATATGTACATGTAGGTAGAGGTAAAGTGACTATGCACAGATAATAAATAGCAGCAGCTATGCCATTATTATCTGAATTAATAGTGTTTCACTGACCACAGCATACCAAGTTGTTTGCCACATAAACCAATAAAACAATGACTGTATTGAGAATTAGAATTTAGAGTAGAAATGACAACCGCATCCTCTGTCAAAAACAAAAATGCAGACAATCTTGTTTTAAGAGGCAATGGAAGTCCACCAGCTCTTACTGGTTGATGACAGATTATCAGATCCTCTGACAGCCCTCACAACGGCAGGCCGCTTGACACACCACCCAACACACACACACACACACACACACACCACACACACACACACACACACACACACACACACACAGCACACACACACACACACACACACACACACACACACACACACACACACACACACACACACAGGGAAATGCGCTGGTAGCAAGTCAACAGCTGTTCCCATAGTAAAATCCTTCATCTGAAACATGCTCAGAACTGCTCTGTTTCAGTAGTGTTGTATGTTAACCCCAATAAGACGACGAGCTCTAATCATAGTTGTTTTTTCTTTGTTTAATTATCTATTGTTGGAGCCTAGATATTGCTGCTTTGCAGAGGTTCGCCGCCATATCAGCGGTAACTATTCACAATGCATTAAAAGTTTGGTGCTTAACTTCTCTCATTATTAGGTTTCAATAACCATTTTTTCACTTTGACAGGTTCATTAAAGCCTCTCGAAAATATTCAAATATTAAAACGTGCCATCGTACATTTAATCTCCAAACAACCGCAGAGCCATGTCTCCCTGTTACCAGCTCATCTCTGTCACCATTTCAAAGGCTCTCTCTCAATCCCTTTCTCTCGTCCTCTCTCTTTTAATTCTCTCCCCTTCTCTCTCTCTATCATTCCCTCACTCTCTTTCTCCCCCCACTCCCCCTCTCTCTCTTTCTCTCTTCCACCCTCTTTCTCACTCTGCCACAAAACACAGACATCAGCTCCTATTGGCTGATAGTCTGTCTCGAACCACGCCAATATTCCCTGACTCATGTGTGGGTATTGGCAGGCACTAGCTCAGCTAATGGCAGGTGAGGCAGTAGCGCTGTGCTGTGCTGTTTTGTGTCACTTAATCAATGCCCTGCAGAGGGGAGAAGTGCCAGACAGCTCAGCACTGGCAGCTCCCTCGGCGTTGGGCACGGCAAACTTTCTGGAGCCAGCAGAGCTGGGGAGGGCATGGCATTGCTGCATACAAACACACACACGCGCATACCCAACCTCTTCCTCTTCAAAACACCCTGCACCCACCCCCAAACCCCACACCGGCTTTAGTGGTGTGTTGTCGGGTACATACAGCGTATGCCAGGCTGGTCTGACGTATCCTACACCCCACGTCGCCCATCCTGGCTTGGATCAGGGACAACATCCAAGATTCCGTCTCTCTCTCTCCCTCTCTCTCTCACGCTCTCTCTCTGTCTCTCTATTTCTAGCAGCTGCGGTAGCCATGAGCTGCAGTAGACAGTGGCTCCAGGCCCCAGACTGAAAAACCCTCAGCTTAAAGCTTTCAGCATTATCTCTGTAACCCCAAAGCAATTGGCGAGAGGAACTTGGCCTTTTCTGCTGTCCTCAAAATGTATTCCTGGCATCGGGTCCTTATCCCACTTCTCTCTCTTTCGACGARGTGCTGCTGGGCTTTAACCTTGCAATGACTCCTTCTCCTCTGCACCAGGTTAATGCCTGGGATTGTTTGCCACGCTCACTCAGTCAAATCCTTGCAAGCTTTCATCTGCTCATTTCATTGTTCATTTACAAAGAATTGTAATGGATGTCTGTGGTTGCAAGTGTTGTAGACAACATGTACTTGAGGCTGTTTTTTTTTGCCAAAAACAATAAACAGACTGCATTTGAAATGATAAAAATGAAAGGTATAAGAGTGGTCCATTTGCTGCTGTCATGGGCAGCAGGCAGACTCTGCTGGGGTTAGTATTATGTGTGTTGGTACAGGGATTTTGCTATCGCTCACAAATAACATCCATGTGATGAGAACTACCATTATACCGTACTTGTGGTTTGGTATTTTAATGAACATACACTACTTGACCAAAAGTATCTGGACACCTGGTTGTCCAACATCTCATTCCAAAATCATGGGCATTAATATGGAGTTGGTCCCCCCTTCGCCCCCCCTTTACAGCCTCCACTCTTCTGGGAAGGCTTTCCACTATATGTTGGAACATTGCTGCAGGGACTTGCTTCCATTCAGCCACAAGAGCATTAGTGAGGTCGGGCACTGATGTTGGGCGATTAGGCCTGGCTCGCAGTTGGTGTTCCAATTCATCCCAAAGGTGTTCGATGGGGTTGAGGTCAGGGCTCTGTGCAGGCCAGTCAAGTTCTTCCACACCGATCTCAACAAACCATTTCTTTATGGACCTCACTTTGTGCACTGGGGCATTGTCATGCTGAAACAGGAAAGGGTCTTCCCCAAATTGTTGCCACAAAGTAGGAAGCACAGAATCATCTAGAATCTCATTGTATGCTGTAGCGTTAGGATTTTTCTTCAGGGGGCATATTATTGTGACCCTGGTGGCACAAAATAATCAAAGGTCTGACTGCACAGAGACGCTTGGGAAAATGGTCACAATGGGGGACCAGTGTGTTTGTGTTTCAGGGGAAGGGAGTGTATCTGATCTCCATCAACTAGGACTTGACATTGGTTCATCAAATCTCCCCATTTTTGCAAATTTTGCTCAATCTTGCATGCTTTCTCAAACAGCTGAAGCTGTATATGCTTTCGTAAATCAAGTCCTTTCTTGAGTTGGGCTATGGGATGTAACAACCGTTGGGCATCTGAGCTTATGGATGATTGTAGGGGAAAGGGGTTGAGTGTGTAAGAGTATGTGTGTGTGTGTGTGTGTGTGTGTGTGTGTGTGTGTGTGTGTGTGTGTGTGTGTGTGTGTGTGTGTAGTGTGTGGTGTGGTGATGTGTGGACGGTAAGTGGTGCGATGTGTGTGTGCGTTATCCCACATCTGTTGCTTGGGAGTAATGATGTTATGGACAATATAGGATGACTACAAATAATTGTTTGCTAAAATAATAATTGCTTGACAAAAATGTAACGCAATGGCAATCCTGGTTATCGGTAACAATCCGTTTTGCATGATCTGTCGACATTATTACGCATATTAATTGTTAACGATGGGAATTAAGTTAAGCAATATTTTTGAATATATATCGTTTTTTATATCTATATATAAAGCAAATCGAGGTGAGGGCGATGGAAATGCTTTTGGCGGTTGATCTGCTTCTGTTCTGTGGGTGGCACCGTGTTCTCTTTTCAAAGAATAGGTCCTGGCCTCTCGGGGGGTCTAGGGATCCGGGGGGATGGGGGTGGCCTGCCGGTCACTGGGATGACAACCCAACTTAGGATGGGGAGGGGCTTTAGCGGGTGGAATAGTGGAGAACAATGGACACTCAATCATTATGGTACTTTTCAATGGTAAATTTACAAACATATATTATGATAAATAGATCTGAAAATTGTATCTCATTATGGTAATTGGTGAAATAAGTATAGCCAGTTATAATTGTAATGGCTTAGCAGATAATAAGAAAAGACAAACAATATTTACCTGGCTTAAAGAGAAAGAATATAACATCTATTGTTTACAGGAAACTCATTCAACTCATTAAGTTGTGTGGAAAAAGGACTGGGGGTGAAATATACTTCTCCCATGGGCAAAGAAACTCAAAAGGGGTGATGATATTAATTAACAGTAATTTTGATCCGAATGTGCAAATTGTCCAAGCAGATCCGCAAGGTAGATGGATGATTTTAAATATGTCATTGGACCTTAAACAGATATGTCTCATTAACCTTTATGGACCAAATAATGATGATCCACGTTTCTTTGAAAATCCAGTAGCAGTCAACAGTTTGGACACACCTACTCATTCAAGGGTTTTTCTTTATTTTACTATTTTCTACATATGAAATAACACATATGGAATCATGTAGTAACCAAAAAAGTGTTAAAATATATTTTATATTTGAGATTCTTCAAAGTAGCCATCCTTTGTCTTGATGACAGCGTTGCACACGTTTTGGCACCATCCCTACGGTGAAGCATGGTGGTGGCAGCATCATGCTGTGGGGATGTTTTTCAGTGGCAGGGACTGGGAGACTAGTCAGGATTGAGGGAAAGATGAACGTAGCAAAGTACAGAGAGATCCTTGATGAAAACCTGCTTCAGAGCGCTCAGGATTGGGTCGGGGCGAAGGTTTGGGGTGAAGATTTACCTTCCAACAGGACAACAACCCTATGCACACAGCTAAGACAACGCAGGAGGGGCTTTGGGACAAGTCTCTGAATGTCCTTGAGTGGCGCAGCCAGAGCACGGACTTGAACCTGATCGAACATCTCTGGAGACCTGAAAAAGCTGTGCAGTGTCGCTCCCCATCCAACCTGACAAGAGCTTGAGAGGATCTGCAGAGAAGAATGGGAGAAACTCCCCAAATACAGCTGTGCCAAGCTTGTAGCGTCATACCCAAGAAGACTCAAGGCTGCAATCACTGCCAAAGGTGCTTTAACAGAGTACTGAGTACATTTAGATTTTTTTAAATTATTTTTGAAAAAAAAAAAAATCATCTTTATTTAACTAGGCAAGTCAGTTAATTAAGAACAAATTATTTTTTACAATGACGGCCTACAACGGCCAAACCCGGACGATGCTGGGCCGCCCTATGGGACTCCCAATCACGGCCGGTTGTGATCTGAATACTTATGTAAATGCAGCTGTTGGCAGGTCAGCTGATGTATGTATAGGCTGATGACCATAAAGAGGGAACAGCTGCAGTAGTTGAACAGAGCTGAGAGAGGAGGCCCAGACCCTTCACTGTGTTTGTTTACCATCTCCTCCATCTCAGTAGACCGTTCAAGGTACATTCCAGCAGGGTGGCTAGCTCCAAGGACTGCTCCAATACAGATACTACAGGTACACTTGAAATGCGGTTTGGTAAAAGTAGTCGTGGTAAAAGTAGCTGGATCGTTCCACCATTTCAGTGCCTTTTGAGTAGTTTAACTTGGTCAAAAGAAACTTTTGATTTCACACAAATGTTAACATTCTGTCATAAAGAGCACCTGCAACGTAATAAAAACATGTTTTCCCATCTCGAGAGGTTAAATAAAATAAAGTAACAGGGTTGATGATTTCATCTTAAATCAGCCCAAAATCCCCTTGTGACAGGGGGAATGGAAGCTTGTTGTGTGCAATAGGGAGTAGCAATTGAATGCAAATTTCKCCCAAAAATCGCAATTGTTAAAACATTTCTAGCCTGGGTAACAGGGTTGAAGTGTTATGCTTATCCCGCTCAGTTTTCCATCACAAAACACCAGATAATGGTCAAGAAGAGTAGAACCAGCTCACCTGCTTTCACACTATGATTTGACTATTAGAATGTTTTGAAAAAAAATATTTAAAAGGACTAGTTTCAACATATTAAAAAGAGAGTTCAGTTCACTAACAGTGTTGACCTTAAAATGAGGGACAGACGTAAATGAATCACTAATCACATAAAATTAATAATACTCTTTGTCAAATGACTTTGTCAAAGCAACAAAAAAACAGGGCTTTACAATGATGGTGAAAACTTTAAGAAATGTTGGGGTTAAGTGGCMTATGTTAATGTAAAGTGCAGAATTATTTATATAAAAAAAATCTGATTCATTGAATTCTCCAGGGCACTTAATATAGCAGGCTTTTAAATTCAATATTGGTGCACAATTTCTACTTAAAATATCAAAGGGATGCAAAAGGCACTCTTTTCGTGGAACGACCCAGCTGAGAARACTRTACTCACAGTCCAGAAGTGGTGCTAATGATCATGTGAGGCTGCTCTCTTCCACTKATTGGCTTCTATGGTTACTGTCTCTGGTTCCTGAAAAACATGAAAAACTCCAATATCTTATCATCATGCCACTATGTTGACATACACTGAGTATACAAAACATTAGGAACACCTTGTAGAGTCCATGCCCCGACATATTGAGGCTGTTCTGAGGGCAAACGGGGGTGTAACTCAATATTAGGAAGGTGTTCCTAATTTTTGGTATACTCAGTGTATATGGCATGAAGGATCTAAGATAGATGAGCAGTATCTGATGCTTCACTAGTATCAGTCTATGTACACAACTGCTGAATCACATGCAGAGATGGTGGTTTACACAGCACACTAATTTCAATAGAGGGAGAAACAGATTCTGGTGTAAAATATGATCTTCACATTGACTGAGAGTGAACAATAATCATTGTTGTAAATGATTGTTGCATGACACACTAGATTCTCGACTACATTAGGCAGCCATGATGTAGAATAGAGTGGAAACAAGTAGTGTTTTACAGCCATTATCTTTATTGTAACAATTACAACCCAAATAAAAATGCAATTCCGCTCATTCCTGGCATGTCGCATAATGCCTGGAAAATCTGGGAATCTTTCAAAGGGGAAATTCTCATTTTGAAAGTTTTTTTTCCTTTGCATTTCTCAAGACAAGTGGTCTATTCTGGGCACCGATTCAAAAAACACAGGGAAAAAACCCTTTCTCTCCAAATTAGCCGGCGGTTCCTTTTATTGGAGTGGATTCTGTTCTAATTTTAAAGCCTTTTGTAATAAAAGGTCTTAATTATGACCTTGCATTCCAAGTAGCAGTGGTGTAACCAGAGAYCTATTACAGTGAGGCTCCTACTGGGCGTCCATTAGCCAATAGCCATGCACTACACCACCAGTCTTCCACTAGACAGCCTCTCTGCTTTACTGACGGCCTCTGCGTGTTCCCTCCCAGCCTACCTGGTAACACAGCTAATCAAAGGAGTAGTTAATGCCATGTACTTTGAGTTAATGTCTATAGCGGTGTTGTGTAATTATATGCGCCCTGGTCATGACTCAGACACGGATTGACGGACAACGGTAGAGCACTCCTCTGTCTGGTGTAGAAGACACAGCCGTTGGTGTAAGATGTAAGGTAATAGGAAATGGTTAGGAACACCAGAACAGGTAATGACGCTATTCTGACTGTAAGGTAAACAGGGAAAGGAATGAGTATTTCAGGAACATTTTAACTGTGAATGTGTGTTTTGTAGGTTCCCACTGGTATCACAGTTTGTCAACCTAAGTGTATCCTAAACGACACCCTATTCCCTATATTGCAGTGCTTTTGACCAGAGCCCTAAAATAAGTATGCTTCAGTATATAGGCTAGGGAATAGGGTTCCATTTCAGACCCCTGTCCCATGTTGTGGGTGGTGTGGACTGAGGGTTAGGATGGCTCCAGTCTGATGCCGGGGTGTACTGCAGTCATCAGGGGAGCTTTGAGAGATGTCAGTATGAGAGAAGCTTTCTTTGTGTGTCCTCAAATAACCCAATGTCCCACCCTCCTCTCTGCCTCTCTTTCGCCACTCCACTCCACACCACCCTCCCTCCCTCCCTCTTGTCCTATCTTCCTTGCCTATCCTCGTTCCCGACTCCTCGTATCGTTCCATTTCGTTCTCCCTCCTTTCTCTTTGTCGCTCTGTCTGTCGTCCGCCCGCCTCTCTCAACCTCTTGCCAACCTTCCACCCCTGTTTCTCCTCAGCATCTCTTCTATTAAAGACTATTATCTCTTCTATTATCTCTTCTAATATCATTTTTTGGGGGGAAAACAAACTCAAATGAAAACTGAGTAGAAAAGATAATGGACCTAAATTCATAGTTTCTTGACTGTGTCCAACTCACTAATAATCACTGAAATGAAAGCTAGTCAGTCAGGGAGCATCAAAAATTCTCAAAAAACGATGTATAGAGGACTATTTTTTGCAAACGTTGAGGGCAAGGAAATATAACACATTTTCAGTGGGGCCCTCCGGACCTCGTTGAAGACTGAAGGCGGCCCGCGGTGAAAAATGTGTTCCACACCCTGCTCTATTCCATCTATTCAGTCTATCTGTCATCATATCTTTTACAGGATACCCACCCAYAGCACAAAGACAGAAAGCTATGGCTAGCCTGTAGCTATCTTCAGGTTGGTACCTTCCTTTCCGCTCCCTCTGCTCCAGTTTTCAGATTCATCAGATCCTTTAAAATATCCTACTAGATGTATTTACATTCTAAAATATATTTGATCCAGGGCCTCCGGAGTGACGCAGCGGTCTAAGGCACTGCATTGCAGTGCTAGAGGTGTCACTACAGACCCTGGTTCGATCCCAGGCTGTGTCGCGCACAATTGGCCCAGCGTTAGGGGAGGGTTTGGCTGGCTGGGATGTCCTTGTCCCATTGCGCTCTTGCGACTCCTGTGGCGGGCCGGGTGCATGCACGCTGACTACAGTCGCCAGCTGTACGGTGTTTCCTCCGACACATTGGTGCGGCTGGCTTCCGGGTTAAGCGAGCAGTGTGTCACGAAGCAGTGCGGCTTGGCGGGTTCGTGTTTCGGGGGACGCATGGCTCTTGACCTTCGCCTCTCCCAAGTCCATACGGGAGTTGCAGCGATGGGATAAGACTGTAACTTCCAAGGGGAGAAAAGGGGGTACAAAAATATATATATTTGATCTATTAAAAGATATAGGCTAATACAGACATACCTGTACCCCGACCCCACCATCTATCTCTCTCTCACGCTCTCTCTCTTCCTGATGGAGGGAGGGTGGGGTAATCCACACTGGTTGCCATGACACCAGACAGCCCTTGCTCGGTGAAGGGTCGAAGCTTCCTCTCTGGTCTATTTCTTCCACAGAGGAGTGAGTAAGTGAGTGAGAGAGTGAATGAGTGTGTGTGTGTGTGTGTGTCTGTTTGTCTATGTTAGTGTGTGTGAGTGTGTGTATATAGCTCCATTCTTGTGTATTTTATTCCTCTTGTGTTACTGTTTTTCTTTTCTTATGATTTGTTGTACTCTGCATCGTTGGAAAGGGCTCATAAGCATTTCACAGTAAAGTCTACACTATTCGGCGCATGTACAATATTGAACCATTATTATTTTAAAACTTCTCAATCAAATTCTGATTTTGCCTTTGCTTATATCTGTATTCCATTTATTTTTTATCATAAAGTCCGTGCCAATAACAAGCATACCCATAACATGATGCCATCATGCTTGAAAATATGAAGGGTGGTACTCAGTGATGTGTTGTGTTGGATTTGCCCCAAACATAACACTTTGTATTCAATTTATTTTCCACATGCAGAATTACTTAAGTGCCTTGTTGCAAACAGGATGCATGTTTTTGAATATTTTATTCTGTACAGGCATCCTTCGTTTCACTCTGTCATTTAGGTTAGTATTGTGGAGTAACTACAATGATTTCTCATACCATTAAACTCTGTAACTGTTTTAAAATCATCATTGGCCTCATGGTGAAATCCCTGAGCAGTTTCCTTCCTCTCCAGCAACTGAGTTAGGAAGGACGTCTGTATCTTTGTAAGGACTGGGTGTATTAACCACTATTATTGAACATGGAAAGAATCCTTGCAACTTATTATGTGTGGGGGCGGCAGGTAACCTAGTGGTTAGAGCGTTGGACCACCAGTAACCGAAAGGTTGCTGGGTTGAATCCCCGAGCTGACAAGAAAAAAATCTGTCGTTCTGCCCCTGAACAAGGCAGTTAACCCAGTGTTCCCCAGTAGGCAGTCATTGTAAAAATAATTTGTTCTTAACTGACTTTCCTAGTTAAATAAAGGTCAAATTGAAAAAATACGATTTGTTAAGCACATTTTTACTCCTGAACTTATTTTGGCTTGCCATAACAAAGGAGTTGAATACTTATTGACTCAAGACATTTCAGCTTTACATTTTTTATTAATTTCAAAAAATGTCTACAAACAAAATTCCACTTTCACATTATGGGGTATTGTGTGTAGATCAGTGAGGCTGTAACACAACAAAATGTGGAAAAAGTTAAGGGGTGTGAATACTTTTTGAAGTCACTGTAAGTCATTCACAAGGGGGGGAATTCCGACTGAGTTAAGTGCACGAAATGGAATGTAATTCCCTTTTTATGTACTTTTCTCTCTAAGCATATTCTGACCTTGAATTTAAGCATGAGAAAATCATGCTATTCACCCACTATTCATTTGGGGTGAAATATATTTTCAATAAGAACAAATATAATTTTTACAGCTATTTGAAGCTGGTGGACCAAAAATGAAAGTTACTTTTGGTTTTGGTCCACCAGCTTCAAACAGCTGTAAAATCTATATTTTCTGTTATTGAAAATATATTTCACAGAGATTTAGATGATACAATGATGAAATTGAGCGAACAGTGTAGAATTTTTGCAATCAGGAAATGTATGATTTCCACTAGACAGATGCTGCTAAGGCGGAATAAATCCATATGCGAATGAATATCACAGCCAACCACAACACTGGCACGTAAGTAATACTGTAAAATCTATCATTCCACTATTAGCGCCAGATATAAAATGAACATTTTCTGAAATMTTCAATTGATCCCTAATATTCTGGACTGTTCTCTCCATATATTCTATTGACTCTAATTAAAGGTACACCAAATTGAAATGGATGGATTTAGATAAATGTAATAAAAACCCCATTGAATGAAAACTCCACAAGAAAATCTGTTGGCCAGCAAGTGGGAGGGTTTTCAGCAGTTGAATTAAATGTATTCAGTGTTAGCAAGCGAACCATGCATGGAAAGCCTGTTATGCACCTGCATAAGGTACGTCTGAATATCAACAATTTAGAAGTGTGTAGGAAATCCATGCATAGGAAAGGCGTCTGAATTGGGCCCAAGGTAAATAATATTACACTTAATGTGTCATGCATCAGATGCAGCATGCAACAAAACTGTATCATGAATAAAGTGCAACGCTATCTTACTTAAACACCATGTAACCGTGTAATCATGCTCATCCCATTTACAGTAATGTAGACAACATGCTAAACAGTAAGGGGCCGATTCCAACTCAGGAAATGTACGCCTTTCCTAGGCATTTCTCAGACTAATACCTTACGCAGGTGCGTAATGAGCTTTGCAGGTGTGGTTCCCTTACGCGCTGAATACATTTAATTAAACTGCTGAAAACCCTCCCACTTACTGACCAACAGATCTTCTCATGGAGTTTTTTWGTACATTTATCTTAGGCCATCCCTTTAAATGTCAACAGACTAGAATACATATAGAGAACCGGTTCAGAATATAGGGATCAATGAAAGAATCTATGCATCTTTGTCTTCGTTTCAGCACCAACTGGTAGATTTAAAATCACTCTAATCTTATAGATTATTTTGGCAAACTTTAAAAGTTAAAAGTTGTGTCTATGTCCTCTTTTGTTGGCCTAGTCTTGTTAAATGTTTCTAGAATGTATAGTTTTTCATGAAATATTGGAAGGTGGAAAAAAGTGTACAATAGGTGTTGAACAATAGTCCTATTAATCTACCCTAATTCTCACGAATCATGGAACTGTGTGACAAAGGTCCAGTCGTCATGAACAATGCGCCAGGCTCCAGAGGCTCCAGGTTTAACCTGCTACTTGTGGTCTGAGTTCCATAATGATTCATAGAGGCTACATGTCCCAACATTAGCCTAATATGATCCAGTAATGTTAGTGACCCTCAGGAACAACTACACAGACGTGACAGAGGAAAGAAAGGTCAACGGAATGGAATGATGCAAAATGTAGACTACAAATTGAAGAAAAGTAACACCTAAGTGACAGTTATAAATGTATGTGGGTATTACTGACGGTGGCTCCCGATAGTGACTAATATTTAACATGGTACAAATTGTAAAATAAAACGGAGAAAAGCCAGGGTATATCATTTAAACTTTCTAAAGCTGATAAATCAACTCAGCAGGTTCAGCCCCACAGAAGCCTATAGCTTGGGTCTCCAAATTTCATCCACGCAAATTATGATGGCACACAGTTACAATTCTGAATAATGGCAATGCAATTTATAGCCTACTTCACTGTGGAAAAGGGGCCACAATACATTTCATGTTAATATKATTTTCAGTTTGCTTCGATATGACTGGTTTCACATTCGTCTCCCGGGATCATAAGGAAACATTTTCTAAAACAATTTCTATGTGTATTTACAATTCCCTTCTCCAAACGGATTACTAATTAATCTCGCTATTATCAATAGCTCTTATCAATTTATAAATTAAAGTGCGTGGAGAATGCTGATATTTATATAGGAGAAATTAAGTCGATGCTTTTCGACTTTGAACCGGCAGGTTTGCTCAACCTTGCAAGTAAAGGTGGTGGAATTATTCAAGAACGGAGTCAKGGTCAGAATATGGTGTATTTGTAGACACACCTCCACCACACCTTCATTACTTACATCTCCAAGCCGAATGAGTAGCGGGTGAATAGCATGCTATTCTCATGCTTAAATTCAAGGTCAGAATAAGCATAGAGAGAAAAGTGCATCAAAAGGGAATTATGTTCAATTTATGCACGCTTAACTATGAGTGCAGAACTGCTTGTATCTAGACTGTTTACAGTATCTCTTCCTCCCCTCACTCTCTCACTCTCTCTCTCTCTCTCTTCCCCCACCTCAATCTCTCTCTTTCTCTCTGCCCACCCACCCACTCCCCCACCACTTCTCTCTCTCTGAGTCCTCCACCGACTCCTAGCTAATAAAACCGTCCACTCTAGCTAGCTTCCCATTCATCCCAAGGCTCCAAACCTGATGAATAATTTAGCAGTCTATATTTCCAGCCATCTGGTTCTCTTTGCCTGGCCATCAGTCCTCCTCCTAGTCTACGGACACTGGCTGCCTGCATAGGCTTCAAACATTCACATACCTATTCACACCCATAGACATATGCAGTACATAGGCACATTCATATACATTGGCATACATATTCATACTCAGTGTTTATATACATAATTGACCTTAAATGGTTTGCTTCTCATTCGCATAGCCACACTACAAGGAATCCAGGTGTTAAAGGTTTGAGGAGGAAGATAGCCACAGATCATTATAATGATAAAGCCATGACAGCKATGTCATGAATATTTATGAAGGTATATTTGTATGAATTTATTATACTTCTGTGAAGTAGCTGACTTTTACTCAACATGCAACAAAAGTGCAACTTAAGGGAAATGTACGACAAATGCAGCATTCATAATTTCCCCTCTGTAACGACAATCAAAAGGAATCGCTGTCATATGAACACCACCTTAAAGCTAAAACGACTTGAACGAACACTTTCACCAGTCCAAATGCCACTTTCTGGTCATGACCCTGCTGCACTAGCCAACACCCACCAGCAGAGGACAGAGTAACCCCTRTGTCCCCTTTAACAAATGATTCTCCAGAGAGGACCATACCAGGTTCAACGCTATACAATAAAACAGGGTTAGGGTTCTGATCAGTGAGGTTCACGACGACAGCAACAATCCTAATCTAAAAACATAATTACATACAATTTCATATTGACACAGCACATGGTTATGAGCAACTAAAACTGGCGGACATCTTGAAATGACTGTTTAGATGGGGTTGCTGTGCTGTGCTTACTGAAATAGATCATTTGAGAAAAAATCAGATGATGGGAAAAGCTGGGAATCCCTCCCTCCTTCCCTCCCTCTACTGAACACTGTCCTTTTCTCTGTTAAATTACAGCTCACAGAGATCAAGCCCCTGGTGGAGCGCCAACACAACCAGCCTCTTTGTTCAGGTGAAATTCTTCCCTGGTATCTCCGGCTCCCAAACTCCCGAGCTGCGTTTACTCAGCTTAAAGAAATGAGACGAGTCTTGTAGCTAGCTGCTTGGCGCCCACCCTCTTCCCCAGCCATCTCCATAGACAGAGGATGCGTCCCAAGTGGCACCCTATGTCCTATATAGTGCACTAAAAAGAAAATAGGATGCCGTTTGGAAAGCAACCATAGACAGAGATGAGCATTTAAAGATGCAAATGTAACAGCCAAGATAATCCAGTCATTCTTCGGATGCAGGCCTACCCTGTAAACAGGATTTATATGGTGCCGGCATAACGTAGACATACCTGCGGTAATGATATTAGGATTCATAAAAGACATTCTAGAATTGTAACATATGTCTCTGTAGTGTCATAAAATGAAATACCAGGGTAAATTAGGTTCATAAAATGAAAGCTCCAGTGAAATTGTGATGTGTATGAAATGACAGCACTGGATAAGCCACCGTGCCATGACAGTACCTAAGGAAACCACAGTGAAAACACTTTTGGTTCAGTGAAAAAACCCACATTTGTCTATTGTATGAGAGGTAGCCCAGCGGAATGAATGTGTGGCTCACTGTGCTCTCTGCCCTGACAGCTTCCCCACCCATCCCAGACATTAAATATCAGCCTTCCAGCATCGGCAGTTGTGTGTGTGTTGTGTGTGTGTGTTGTGTGTGTGTGTGTGTGTGTGTGTGGTGTGTTGTGTGTGTGTGTGTGTGTGTGTGTGTGTGTGTGTGTGTGTGTGTGTGTGTGTGTGTGTGCGTGCGTGTGTGTGCGTGTGTGGTGTGTATGTGTACATGCATGTATCTGTGTGTACACACGTGTGCGAGCGTGCATGTTCGCACATTGGTCTGTGTATATGTACAGTACGTGTGTAGGGGTGGCTTGCTGTATCTGCTAAACATGACTGAGCCCAGTCTGGCTGGCTCAGAAAGAGAGAGGACGTCAAACATTCATGTACACTGCCTTTACACACACTGACAGATAAGGCTTTGATCTAACTTCAGCTGATCCTGTCTGTCAGTTCGCTGGTGGTGACGGCATGGGTCAGGAAGCAGCTTCAAGGTTCTGCTTGTCCGGCGCCACAGAAAGATAAGCTACGTCAATCTAACCCTATGGGAGAGAGTCGCAAATAACGGCAAATACAAACACAGTAAGGCAGTAACCCTTTGCTTTTCAATTCTTTAACAGTGCCTTTCCCGTGGCACAACGCAATCGCCCAGGCAGGGACACTACCTTGGTCTCCGTGCCATGTAGACATATTTCCAGAACGCGCAAGGCTACTGTGGTGTGTGTGGCTCTGTTGTCGGACGTAATGAGGATTGTGAGGAGTGACAGTTTAAAGGAGAGAGGGGGAAGAGGGCATTGGGGAGGGGCGTTGCAGTTGCCGGCACTGCGACACAATGGGGTTTCGCCCCACGGAGAGAGCAGAGAGAGAAGAGTAGGAAGGAATCTGGCTGGCTCTGTTTCTCTCTCGTCAATTCCCTCTCTCCCTGTCTACTCAGCTGGGCTCAAATAGGAGAGGGCGGTGAGGAGAGTAGGAGAGAGAGGAGTGGGGCTAGGCGAGGGAGAGGGGCTGGCTGCAACTCGGAGCACTGGCAGGCCAGGCTGAACCTGAGTGTGAACTTCACCAAGAGTGTTTGCTGTGAGGTCAGAGAGTCCAACACTTGCCTCTGAGCTGTGTGTTTACACTGCTTGGAGAGAGAGGAGAGAAGGAGAGAAGAGAGAGCGAGAGAGAGAGAGAGAGAGAGAGAGAGAGAGAGAGAAGAGTAGAGCAGAGAGAGGAGAGAGAGAGAGAGAGAGAGAGGGGGCGCCAGGGGGGAATGAGGGGGCTTACAAAACAGGAACAAATCAACGTCCCGTCTCTCTTTGTGCCATACAGTCTCCTCCTGCTCTACTCTACTCTAACGCTGAACCAACGCAGCACTATCTATCACTTCAACTGGGTTTTTGAATCGTTACAAACTTTACATTATCTGTGAAGAAAAGCAACAGGCTGACAGCTTTTTATTTAAAGCCTGGGATCAAGTACAGATTTTTGAACGTTTGCAAGATGTGTGGTTTATTTWACGTTAATAATTTATGTGTTGAAAAGTTGGGGGAAAACTGAAAGGAGCAGAGTTAGTTCTGGTAATAAAACGCATATTTCTCTGTGTCTCTAGAAACACACATGGAAAGGGAACTCCGACAATGGTCAATTCTGCAGAGTGAATTTCTTTATTTTTTTTATTATGTAAAACTCACAAAGTGAGATTCTACATAAAACTAGCTCGGCTTAACAATTGTGAAAACCCCGGAGCCTATGGTAAAACTAGAAACTACTGATATTGCTATTTATATTTATTTGATTCTGTTTATTTTACATTTACCATTTACTATAGTATACAAAAAATACATATTTTCCATCAAACATTCTTCAGTACAATTTAATTCCAAATCACAAAAAATGTAATGATATTTGTTAGTAAATCATTGTAAAAATCAAACCAATTATCTGGTAAAAAAGTCCATAAGCATTTCCTTCTTAAAGCTTCATTTCTAATGAAGAGACATAYTAAGTAGTTCCTATGGAATAATCTCAACTTTAAAAACTAAAACCAATTTTGTCTTTACAAAATCCTTGCATCATTATTATAGAAATAGAATGTGTTAAGTATAAATTCTAGATCATGATCTTGACTAAACATGACTGGCTCATGCAACAAAATTGCAATTTTCACTATTAGCTACTACATGATCTTGGCTTAATACTAGGCAGACATATGCCATTCACCATTCATGTACATTGCTCATACTTATTTAAGAAAGGTTATTTAAGAAATGCATTAAAAAAAACAGCTTGGCCAAAGATACAGTTGTTTTATGATAGTGCCCCTCTACCATTAAATCAACCAGACCTCTCTCAGATCTAGGCCTGTATTTAAAAAGCATTTAATAAATAAAATGACATAGACAGGGAGGAGCTGATCCTAGACCAGCTCTCTTAAACTGAGAAGCTTTGTGAAAATGGGTACTGGTCTGCTGTACTTGTACTCAGAGCTGGGACGATCAGAAGTGCAGTTCATCGGAGAGATTTTCATTCACTGAATAAAGATGTTTCCTTTCCCCCTCTCCTGGACAGTCAGACATACTACACTCTATTCACAGCACACTTCTGCACMGCAGATTCCACAACGSKGAGCACTAACACTTTAGGTAAGAACATTTGGCAACTGAATGAATCTGTAAACTTTTATAAATAACATGTAATATTATCTCTTGGTTGAAAGTATTCTCACAATCTCAGAGGCTATAATGAAGAAAGCTATAATGAAGAAAGTAGTTTACTGACTATACACTATAGAATTCTAAAGGGGTGATTTCTACAGTAATCCTACAAAATTCAGCGAGTTAAAAGAATACGTCAATGTAAAGATTTTTGCTTTATGCTATATTTACTCCTTTAAAATATGTCTATTTAATTGTACTTTTCAATTTGTAAAGTACAAAAGTTTCTCTCTCTCTCTCTGTCTCTCTCTAGTCTCCTTTAGTTTCCCTTTAGTTTTCCGTCAAACACTTTTTTGTGGCTAAATAATCACACAATTTCTCAACAAAAGAAATGGAAAATGTATTTGCCAGTGTTTTAGTAGTATATATAACAGGGGTCCCCTCAGAACCAAAGAGTTCAGATTGCTCTCTTTAGGAAGCCTCAGCAATCGTGATAACAAATCACATCCAATCTGCATAAAACAATAAAACATTTTAAAATTCCTAATGATTGATTCCAGAAATAGTCTCTGTTTCATCTGCCATGCCATTATGTGCAACCATGATCAGGTTTCTTGACTTATACTATAATGATTAAGAATTACCATTTGAATTGCACGTGTTGGTTGCCTTTCAGGAAATCGTCACATCTGGCATCTGCTAGAATGTAATTTCAGCAAATCAAACCTGAGTGTTAGACTATTGGTTGTCTGGCATTCAAGACTGTTTAATCAATTTCAGACTGCTGCATATCAACACCAGTTGGTAGGAGCTCAAGTACGCACCCTGACAAAAACAAATCTAATACTGAACTACAGGGCAGGAATACGGCAAAATCCTGATAATTATTTAATCAATTTTAAATCTGCTGACTAGACAATAGGGTGAGTTACAAAGTTGCTTAGATGGTCTATTTTACATTTCTGAAGCTGAAATCTAGGAGATTGAAAAGACATTATACTAGCTTCAGATGACAGCTGTAATGCCACAGTATAGTTTCATTATTMTGGGAGTAGAACTTAAAAACTGTTTTTTAAAGCACAGTCAAAATTGAGAAACAAAAACAACAGCAGCTTATCAAGAACAAACAYGCACCAGACTATCCAAATGAACTGAACCATCAAATTCTCTCACTTTTTACCATCTTTCAATTTCATCAGTAAAACAAAACATGTATTATTTGTTGAAACATGTCATTCAATTCAGAACAACTTGAGTCAGTACCAAAACCTTCGGCTCTGTAAATCTATCAGTTAAGTATTTGAGCTCTGTCCTTCAAGTTATGAACGTCTACAGCAATAAAATCAAGTCACAGACAGAGTCAGGAAATGAGAGGAGGAAGTGCGCTTTGCTTCCAAAGGTTGAGCTATCCTTCATAGTTGTGTATTCTTTGGTAAAAGTCCTGACGTACAATAACAATATAAAAGATCCAAACTGTCCCATCGTGCATTTGTGTGTGACTGGTGGTTGTGTGGATACGTTTACCAACGGCCTCAACAGCTCCAACATTACATTTTAACACTTCATTTAAGGGAAACATGCACTTAAAAAGCACTTAGTAACAACTGACAGGTAAGAGATAATTAAAAACTATCTTTACCCAGTGGAGAGCTGGAAAAGGGGGATGAGCGAGAGACAGAATGAAGAGGTATATGACAAGGTGGAGGTTTTGGCAGTMCAGCTACCGGTTAAGGGGATAGGGGACAACGGGAGAGAGAGAGGGAGAACTCACTCTGGCCAGACCTCCATTCCTCAGCTCCCCAGGGGGTACAGCCACAGTCACAGCCACAGCASCCAGCCCTGRCGCAGGGGAGCGTAGCCAGACACCCACCCAGGACACCAGTCCCCCAAACAAACCGCTCCGGGAGGGAACCACCGCAAAGGGAAAGGCGGCAGGAGTTTTCCAATGCAGCTGGGCACCGGGCAGCTGCCAAATCGCCGCCACYCTTCTCTTCTTATTTTCTCTCTCTGTCAATCCCTCGCTCCAGAGCTGAGAGAGGCCCAGGATTGGGAGAGCAGAGGGTGAGAGAGAGAAGGAGAGAGGGAGAGTCAGCCACACAGACACAATAGATAGCCGTGGCTTTGACAATGCCTTCCCCAAACGCCAGAACCTTTGCTCCCTCTCCATGACACCCGCATTCAGCCAGACAGATTACGCTGGACACAGACAAAGGCAAGTGCAAAGAAGGACGGAAAGAATGGAGAGAGCAAGCAGGGGATAGCGGAGGGYAAAAAGGGGGTTAGGATAAATGGTAGGGTAAGATCGGCGAACTGCGCTCACCTTTCGTCCGACTCTGTTGTGTGTGTGTTTCATTCATTTTCCAAATTTTTTCACAGTAATCCATCACAAAGTTTGGCACAGAGTACCGCGACCGTAATGCGATGAGTACTGTTACGTGTTTTCATATTCAGCCCTGCGCACTTTGGGGAATATGGGAAGTGTTTCCCCCTGCATGCGGTCATTGTCCAGTCCTAGTTGGAGATTACACAGAAAAGGAAAGGAATGTGAGATAGTCAGCTCAGCTGTTGATGTTTTGCTGTTGTTTCCCCTGAATCCTTCCTGCTTCTCTAAACAGTTGCGGCATAAGGACTTTCTTGTCCCCCTCCCTCCCTTTCCACTCACAAGTATAACAGTAAGTATAAGTAGTGCCAATGAGTGTGTGTTTGTGTGTGTCTGTGTGTGTGTGGAGGGGGGGTGATTGCGTGTCTGAGTGTGTGTACGTACATGCGCGTGTGTGCGTTTGCTCGCGCATACATCCAGTGTGTTTTAATAAGGCACTGGGTCAGATGTGAAGACCTGTCTTCAGCAGCTCATTAAACTTCTCACACCAATCATTCAACAGGAGCCTATAGGACATGGGAAACACAGGAGAACAAAGGTATGGTGCACCCAATAGCACCTCCGCTACGCTACCCCGACAGAACAGACACACTTCCCTTTTTCTTAAACAATCGCAGCTTGGCTGTGCACTATGGGCAGTAACAATTCCCTTAGTAAGAAACAGACAGTTCTGCCCACTCCACAATATATTGTAGCTACAGGGGCTGTGCATACAGGTGTAGGATCTTAACTTGATCGCCTTATTGCAGGAGAACTTTCCTGCAATGCAGGAAATGTAAAACCTGTAGTGTATTTTAGGTTTAAAATGGCTTCTGAAGTTTGTAATTTCAGACTTGATTTTCCCTTACGAAAAATTCATCAACCCCTACAAAAATGTCCATTAATTATAATTCCCATTGCCTGTAGCTGCAGGAGTATTTTCCTGATGTAGCAAACTGGCTCAAATTAAGATCCTACATCTGTAGTTTCTTATAGACAGACCCAGCTGAGAAAAAAAGCTTGTTTTTAATGGTTCAGCAAAGAGAGGAAYCCAGGAGGAAACGTGCAACAAAGCAGGCAGAGGAYGAACTTTTCTAGTGAACTTGGTAAGGCAAATACTGTATGTGGCAATGGAGGAGAGACTATGGAGTCTTGGCATTTACTGTCTCTCAAAGACTGGGATGTAGGATTTGATTAGAAAACTATAATACATACAAATACACAGTAGCCAATTGAAAACGACCTACCTGATCATCATGTTCAACTTGTGGACCCAAACAGACCAATACAATATTTATGGGATTTGTTTATCAGGTTTATGTTAAATCTACAATTTCTGAAGAAATGACTTTCAGTTGTAACTGTCTGTGATACAGTATAATTGAATTACACATAAATAGCTTATAAATAGTATATCTTATATCTTAAATACAGTACCAGTCAAAAGTTTGGACAAACCWAATTTACATTTTRTTTCTTRTATGTTGTAGAATAAAAGTGAAGACATCAAACTATGAAATAACACATATGGAATCATGTAGTAACCAAGGTGTTAAACAAATCTAAATATATTTTAAAGTTTAGATTCTTAAAAGTAGCCACCCTTTGCCTTGATGACAGCTTTGCACACTCGTAGCATTCTCTCAACCAGCTTCACCTGGAATGCTTTTCCAAGAGTCTTGAAGGAGTTCCCACATATGCTGAGCACTTGATGGCTGCTTTTCCTTCACTCTGCAGTCCAACTCATCCCAAACCAGCTCAATTGGGTTGAGGTCGGGTGATTGTGGAGGCCAGGTCATCTGATGCAGCATTCCATCACTCTCCTTAATGCTCAAATAMCCCTTACACAGCCTGGGTGTGTTGGGTCATTGTCCTGTTGAAAAACAAATGGTAGTCCTACTAAGCGCAAACCAGATGGGATGGCATATCACTGCATAATTCTGTGGTAGCCATGCTGGTTAAGTGTGCCTTGAATTCTAAATAAATCACAGACAGTGTCACCAGCAAAGCACCCCCACACCATCACACCTCCTCCTCCCTGCTTCAAGGTGGGAACTACACATGCGGAGATCATCCGTTCACCTACCCGCATTTTAGGAACCAAAAATCTCAAATTTGGACTCATCAGACCAAAGGACAGATCTCCACCTGTCTAATGTCCATTGCTTGTGTTTCTTGGCCCAAGAATGTCTCTTCTCATTATTGGTGTCCTTCGACCATAAAGGCCTGATTCACGCAGTCTCCTCTGAACAGTTGATGTTGAGATGTGTCTGTTACTTGAACTCTGTGAAGCATTTATTTGGGCTGCAATTTCTGAGACTGGTAACTCTAATAAATGTATCCTCTGCAGCAGAGGTAACCCTGGGCCTTCCTTTCCTGTGGCGGTCCTCATGAGAGCCAGTTTCATCACAGCGCTTGATGGTTTTTGCGACTGCGCTTGAAGAAACTTTGAAATGTTCTGGATTGACTGACCTTCATGTCTTAAAGTAATGATGGACTGTCATTTCTCTTTGCTTATTTCAGCTGTTCTTGCCATAATATGGACTTGGTCTTTTACCAAATATGGCTATCTTCTATATACCACCCCTACCTTGTCACAACACAACTGATTGGCTCAAACACATTAAGAAGGAAAGAAATTCCACAAATGAACTTTTAACAAGGCACYCCTGTTAATTGAAATGCATTCCAGGTGACTACCTCATGAAGCTGGTTGATAGAATGCCAAGAGTGTGCAAAGCTATCATCAAGACAAAGGGTGGCTACTTTGAAGAATCTCAAATGCAAAATATATTTTGATTTGTATAACACTTTTCTGGTTACTACATGATTCCATACGTGTTACTTCATAGTTTTGATGTCTTCACTATTATTCTACAATGTAGAAAATAGCAAAAATAAAGAAAAACCCTGGAATGGGTAGATGTGTCCAAACTTTTGACTGGTATTGTATATATCAGTGAAATGCATGTAATCGAAATATTCCATTTGAAGAATGTTACTACAGGGTATAGTCTGACAGCGTGGCCATATCTTATGCATGCAGTTTGTGTACAAATATGATGTGTGTGATGATGGGGTCAGTCTGTCTCCGAAGACAGAGAGAAAGAGGAAGGAAGAGATGACGAGAGGGAGAAAGGAAAGAGACAGGGAGACAGAGATAAAGAGAGAGCAAGAGACAGACAGAGAGAGAGAGAGAGAGAGAGAGAGAGAGAGAGAGATGAAGAGAGAGATAGAGACAGGCAGACAGAAAAGAAGAGAACGAGATAGAAAGAGAGAAAGAAAGGGAGAGATGAAAAGAGGGAGGGAGGAGGGAGAGTCAAGGCGAGGCCAGGAATAAATGAGGTGTCTGGTGCACATGCCCAGAAGAATAAGGCTGCTCGATACTTKTAAAGTCTTCACTTGTACTGCATGTATTATTTATTGTCCCCACTGCAGCTGTCTCAGAGGAACATTGAGATGTGTCTCTGTCAGATTCATAGCAGCTATGGGACCCAGCACAGTGCACCGAGGAGCCATTGCCATCCGTTTGACCAAAAACCCAGGGAAAGAGTATGTTGATGGGGACATCGACTCATATAAATGAGTTATAGGAGGTGTTACCAAACTTGGTTACTTAACACTGGTATAATGCATTATGATGCGGTTCAAATGCATTGTAAGACTTGTCATAAGCATGTATGACCTTCTTAAGGTATGTTATTATCATCTCACAATGACCCTGAATAAATAGCAGCCATTTTGAGTCAAGTGACATAGAGGGGTATAACTTTTTATAAGATTTATCATAAGACATTATAAAGGCTCATGCATGTTTACAACAAGTAGGCCTAATGAAGCATTATACAGTAAGTAAATGAAATGTTACCACTGATAAACTTTTCCATGGTTCTTTTCTCAGACAATCTCTAATCACCAGGGAAGGTGACGGAAACTTTCCGGCCCCCTTCTAAAATATYTTAATCCTAATTTAATTAATTATTAGATAATGATCATTCATGAGGATGAGGACATTACAGCAACATTCTGCAAAAAAAGATTTTTTTTTATTCGCATAGCTTTCAGTTAAAGACAACTGAACATAACATGCTATTATTACAATATCATACAAT
Organism: Salvelinus sp. IW2-2015; assembly: GCF_002910315.2. NCBI lineage: Eukaryota > Metazoa > Chordata > Actinopteri > Salmoniformes > Salmonidae > Salvelinus > Salvelinus sp. IW2-2015. Next base: position 15,587,572 of record NC_036862.1, on the reverse strand, counting down.
GATCATATATGTCATGTATGATGTTCTGTCACATTCTCATCAACAAACTCAAATCACCAAATTACTCACTACAATTATGSCCGTATGAGTTATGCTACTCAACAAAAAAACTTTTCCAGATGTACATAAATTCACCCGTCTGTATGCTTTATCCCTCGGGTACTCCTGGCACATTTATTCATAGTCTGGAAGTGCCCAGAGGTTCTCACCTTTTGTCAATCTGTGGATTCATCATTATTAGGCATTTTGTCTAAACCCATCCCATGTCTGCCCAATGTACTACTGCTGAATGATGACTCGTCACTGAATTTAACATAAAGGCAGAGAATGATTTGGCTTGCCGCCTTAACAGCAGCCAAAAGATGGTTGCCTTACGATGGCGAGCCCCATACACTTTGCCACACCAAATGTACAGTACCAGTCAAAAGTTTGGACACACCTACTCATTCAAGGGTTTTTCTTTATTTTTACTATTTTCTACYTTGTAGAATAATAGTGAAGACATCAAATTATGAAATAACACATATGAAATCATGTAGTAACCAAAAAAGTGTTAAACAAATCTAAATATATTTAAAAGTTTAGATCTTCAAAGTAGCCACCCTTTTCCTTGATGACAGCTTTGCACACTCTTGGCATTCTCTCAACCAGCTTCATGAGGAATGCTTTTCCAACAGTCTTGAAGGAGTTCCCACACATGCTGAGCACTTGTTGGCTGCTTTTCCTTCACTGTGCAGTCCAACTCATCCCAAACCATCTCAATTGGGTTGAGGTTGGGTGATTGTGGAGGCCAGGTCATCTGATGCAGCTATCCATCACTCTCCTTCTTGGTCAAATAGCTCTTACACAGCCTGGAGGTGTGATTTGGGTCATTGTCCTGTTGGAAAACAAAGCGCAAACCAGATGGGATGGCGTATCACTGAAGAACGCTGTGGTAGCCATGCTGGTTAAGTGTGCCTTTCTAAATATATCACCAACAGTGTCACCAGAAAAGCACCCCCACTCCATAACACCTCCTTCTCCATGCTTCACGGTGGGAACCACACATGCAGAGATCATCTGTTCACCTACTCTGCGTCTCACAAAGACATGGCGGTTGGAACCAAAACTCTAAAATTTGGACTCATCAAACCAAAGGACAGATTTCCACCGGTCTAATGTCCATTGCGCATGTTTCTTGGCCCAAGCATGTCTCTTCTTKTTATTGGTGTCCTTTAGTAGTGGTTTCTTAGCAGCAATTTGACTATGAAGGCCTCATTCACGCAGTCTCCTCTGAACAGTTGATGTTGAGAGGTGTCTGTTACTTTAACTCTGTGAAGCATTTATTTGAACTGCAATATCTGAGGATTGTACCTCGAATTAACTTATCCTCTGCAGCAGAGGTAACCCTACTGTACCTTGTCACAACACAACTGAACTGCTCAAACGCATTATTATTAATGAATTATTATTAATTATTAATTATTATTATATATTATTATTATTATTATGGGGCGGCAGGGTAGCCTAGTGGTTAGAGCGTTGGACTAGTAACCGAAAGTTGGCAAGTTCAAATCCCCGAGCTGACAAGGTACAAATCTGTCGTTCTGCCCCTGAACAGGCAGTTAACCCACTGTTCCTAGGCCATCATTGAAAATAAGAATTTGTTCTTAACTGACTTGCCTAGTTAAATAAAGGTAAATAAAGAAATTCCACAAATATACTTTTAACAAGGCACACCTGTTAATTGAAATGCATTCCAGGTGAAGCTGGTTGAGAGAATGCCAAGCGTGTGCAAAGCTGTCATCAAGGCAAAAGGTGGCTACTTTGAAGAATCTCAAATATAAAATATATTTAGATTTGTTTAACACTTTTTTGATTACTACATGATTCCATATGTGTTATTTCATAGTTTTGATYTCTTCACTATTATTCTAAAATGTAGAAAATAGTCAAATAAAACCCTGGAATGAGTAGGTGTGTCCAAACTTTTGACTGGTACTGTATATATTTATGGACATAGGTCAACATGAACTGTKAATTTTTCGACTGCATGGTGCAAAATCCGAGAATATTAACATATGGACTACAGCACTTGGCAGTATAAAATCATTACTTTAAGATATGTACTTAAGTAAGCAGGTCCTGTGGGTGGGATGGGGAGGCGGAATAAATGTATTTGTGTAATGTCTGTTGGTTTGTTCTTTTTTGTTAATAAACWAAAAAATTATCAAAACTTGATCACAAAAAAAAGGTATGATGTTGAAGCGAATCCACAGGTCCYTGGTTGAAGTCTCATAAAGCAACTGCTCTAAACATGAGTAGTCCAGACAGGACAGAAGCTGTCTGGGGAGAGGGATTTTAATGGATACTTTGGTAGAAAAGGCAGGGAAAAAAGACACCCCAAAAAAGAGAGAGAACGAATCTCCTTTTTGGCTGTTCAAATCCCTCAATAGGAGAGTTCATTCAGAGTTCGCTCACAAGTCGACAAAAAACAACAACATTCTTCGTAAACATAACATGGGTGGAAATTGACTTGGTGCATCTTTAATGAATGAGATACTAGCTTTTTGAATGGGATCATTTTAGGGCAGCAAATAAAAGCTTAGCTCCGTTCGAAAACACCAAATCAGCTGGAGGCACTTTATAACTAAGTGTAATTAAAGTGATACATCACAACTAAACAAGCCTCATTTCATTACAACAACCCTATATCTCTCACAGGCAGACAATTGTCTTTGCACCAAGGAGACAAAAGCACTGCAATAATTAGCATGAAAACAAAGATGGGCYTCGGTGTGGTGGTAAACGAGCAGTGAGCTCAGGCAGTGTTGACCACCTTCCAGATGTGCTGATCAATACAGTGTCTTTTGACCGGTATCGATACACAGCACCACGTGTGAAACTGCACYGCCGTGGAGCCGTGCAGGCGTTCTGCATTCAGAGCATGCCATTCTCCCAGCAGTGGCGAGAATGAGTAATACAAATGGTGGGTCCGAGTCGAGGCTGCAGAGGAGAGCAGCACAATCTGCAGCCAGCCAAAGCGGAGTGTGGTCGCCGGTGTGTGTGTGTGTGTGAGATGCACTGTGTGTGCAGGGCCATCAATCACACCCACCACAGCCCCCACACACACGCATACGTGCGCATGCACACACACACACACTCACACATGCATGTACGCACACGCATACACACCCTCTCTCCCTCGCACACACACCCTCTCCCCCTTGCATAAGACTAACACACACAAACACAAATGCAATCTCTAATCTCCTAACACACACACACACAATCATGCACTTAGTGTCACTGCAGTCAGATTGATTAAAGTGAGAGAGGGATCAGACTTTCCTTTGCATTTCTGCACTTATTAATTCACTGACTAACGCAGGCTGACGTGCTTGGGGAGAGAATCCAGTTAAGTGTGTGGGAGCKATTAAAGCTACACCCAGAGATATACAGTAGACCACTGTTCTACAGAATGCCTCTGTTTTGATGAAAGAATGAGCTACTTTTGATCAAAGAGCAGCAGCAGCTTTTCACATTTGAAAAATGAAAGCCTGTATTCCATACAGAACTCACAAACYCATGTGTCTAGTAGGTTCTGGAGTAGGCATGCAATCTCACAGAGCTTCTTTGCAATCCAGTAGAAAATCAATTCACTTCAGTTTTCATTATATATCTCGACGCTGGTCCTCACAAGTGTACTTAAAGACGTAGTCCTTAGATGCACTTCATCTTACAGCGATGACATACACTACCTTTCCAATGGTACGATAGACTCTTCTTTGTGATTTCAATGCTACATGTGAAGTGACTGAGGTATGCAACATAAAGATGCCACAGTAAAGTCTAGGTTGGCATCCAGATCTTAAGAATAATGACAGCAATTCACAGATACCCCTTGTCTAGGCCCGACAATTGACATTGACAGTAAAACATCTAAGCAATACTGGAAATAGACAATATTTTTAATGGACACCATTCTTTTGAAGACAGAGGCATGTCGAGTGAAGTATACAGACTGACACAGACAGACGGACACAGACAGACAGACAGACAGACATATCATAAACACTGTAAAAATAACTCTGCTATTTTCCCTGTGCGATGCTCCTGTCCTTGCTATCGCTGCTTACTATGCATCCTCTCTTYCAACAAACAACCTGACAAATAGCTGGAGTCAGGATGAGTTACAARGTCACCAGCAGTCTACCAGCAATGAACCGACTGACCGGCCCTCTGCTTTACTATCTGGGTCCTGTGTCTCTAACGTTCAAAACACCATCGGCAACAAACAAATCACACCTGTTCCCTGTTAAAGTACCACCAGTAGCTAGTTTTGGGAWTGGGGAGGAAACCTGATATGAGCCCCTGAGGCGCTGTACAAGGTGAGGCACTATATTTGACCAGAGCCCTGGGAATAGGGAGCCATTTGGGACTCATCCCTAGACCTGTTGATGTTGCTTTATTTTGTTTACACCAAATACAAACATACACATACGAGCAACAGCTTACAGACGCACACAAACAACGATCTCCTCTGCCCAGACCRGCATGCTCACACCCCCATCCCTAGTGCCTGCACTATGGTTTGCCACATGGCCTTCAATGTTGATGTTGCTTTAGAAAGCACATATTCATACAGTATCTACTCAGACGTATAATGAGAGGAGGGTGACTGTCACTGATTATCTCTCCCTTCCCACTAAACATATGATAAAAGATGAGGGGGAACCAGCCCAGGCCCACAGGCATCCAGGCCTCCAGGCTCCTCTATCCCGGTGACAGGCAGGGAGAGGAGACCAGGACCCACAGGCATCCAGGCCTCCAGGCTCCTCTTATGATAGCTTAGGGCACACTCCAATTACTCACATCATGTTACAAACGAAGCATTGTGTGGTTTTGACATTTGAGTCTGCCAATCAAGAGCAGTAGGATCGACCAGGGATTTCCTTGCATAAGTGGGGAATTTGAAAAATCTTCTTTCCTGCTAAGGCATCGAAAATGTAACGAGTACTTTTGGTGTCAGCGAAAATGCACTGGATTTAAAAAAGTGCATCTATTTCTTTAGAATGTAGTGAGAGTAAAAAGTAAATGTTGTCAAATTTATACTGTATATAAGTAAAGTAAAAGTACAGATACCCTAAAAACTAACTTATGCTTACTTTTTACTTACAGTAAGTACTTTACACCACTGTGTGTGTGAGCAGTGTCCTTACGTACGATGCTGGAATATTTTACGCTCCCCACGCCAAATACAGTGGGAATGGAAAGAGAAAGTCAACTAGCAGTAATTCTTAAACCTAAATGAACAAACTCCCCTGTCCTGAGGGAGTCAGTTGGGGGGGGGGGGTTGTAGCCTGATCTCGAAACACCACAAGTCTCGACAGCATTGCGGAGCGTGAACTCGAGACAAACAGGGAAAGATTATAATATTTTTCTTCTGAAATCCTGGCGGCGAGCCAACACTCACAAATGCTGTTTGTTTTGTCATAGGCGCGAGTTGGCAAAGACAACCGAATTTGCCTCGGAGGACGTTGTGAATGACTGGTGTTCTCTCCTGTGGACTGTGTGTTGGTCTAACCCCCCCGAGGTTGGCCCCAAAACATCTGCCATCTGTAAGAGCAGCAATCACGACTACCCACAAACACAACTTCCTTTACTTTGTTACATGTTATGTTGCACATTTAAATCAACATGTTCTCTCCAAGCAGGTTAATTTCAACTGTAGTCCCCAAACCCACACACACACACACACACACACACAACACACACACACCACCACACACACACACACATCAACACACACCCACACACACACACACACACACACACACAACCACCACACACCACACACAACACACACACACACACACCACTACACACACACACACAGAGCATTCACACCGCAGGCATGAAGACACCATGTTCATAAAACACTACTTCTATCAGTCACTAATAGCAAAATACTGAAGGAGTCCTTCAGGACCAACTTACCAGTTGTTCCAGTATAATATCACCTCTTTTCATAAGATGATAACACCACACACAATGAGGAAGGGCCTAGGTTGAAAAAAATTATGAAAGTTATCGAAGTAAATCAATATATTTTGATATATGCTTTACACTGTATGTGTGTGTGTGTGTGTCCGTGTAGGTATGCGAAATGGGTTATTTTTCTTTGTGTAATTCGTTCAGATCATAAGCCCTATCATATCAGATCGTTTAGCGTCCATCTTGTGTGCTCCATATTCAACATTTCACCTGTTCCAATGCGCAGCAAGCCATTCTGAAAGCATCAGTACAATGTGAAGGAGAGGAACGGAGAGAGCTATTAATCTTCCAGGACAATTTTTTTAATTCACAAAAATGGACTGCTACTCACATGATCGCTTTCGTGACAGGTCATTATTTATGTCTGGAGGCTCCAGCCGTACACCTCCCTCCTCCTCCTCCTCCTCTGCTTCCTCCCAGCCATCTCTCTCAGGGCCCTGGCTGCCAAATGAGTTTCAGCTAAGCCCAGCTGCCCCAGTTAAGTGAGAGGATGTGGGCAGCGGTGGGTGCTGCTGCAGCACCAGCCGGGGCTGAGGAGTTGTGGGTCCTGGTCTCCTCTCCCTGCCTGTCACCGGGATAGAGGAGCCTGGAGGCCTGGATGCCTGTGGGTCCTGGTCTCCTCTCCCTGCCTGTCACCGGGATAGAGGAGCCTGGAGCCTGGATGCCTGTGGGTCCTGGTCTCCTCTCCCTGCCTGTCACCGGGATAGAGGAGCCTGGAGGCCTGGATGCCTGTGGTTCCTGGTCTCCTCTCCCTTCCTGTCACCGGGATAGAGGAGCCTGGAGGCCTGGATGCCTGTGGGTCCTGGTCTCCTCTCCCTGCTGTCCGGATAGAGGAGCCTGGAGGCCTGGATGCCTGTGCGGTCCTGGTCTCCTCTCCCTGCCTGGTCACCGGATA